>NC_056625.2:226352651-226677026 GCF_002870075.4 Lactuca sativa
GTCATCGGGTTGACTCGGCGAGTAGAGTCATTCAGGGATTGACTTTGACCTTGTCCAAAGGTTGACCAGTTGTCTTTCAGGGGTATTTTGGTAATTAAGGGTATTTATTGAGTTGAGTGTGTTGGTGTTCAGTGGAGGAGTTCGTGTCGGAGCTTGGAGCAGCGGGATCTTATCTTTTCAGCCGGCAGTTTCGAGGTGAGTTATCCTCACTATATCAACAGGGTCTAAGGCACCAAGCCCGGTCCTTATCGGATTGAGATCCGGGTAGTTGTTGTTATGTTGTTGCTGTGATATGTTTGCATCCTGAGAGCTAGGATGGTATATGTTAGAGACCTGATTGAGATCGGTATCCTAAGAGATAGGGAGATGCTATGCTAGTAACCTGTTAAGTCGGTATCCTGGTTAGGATGATGATATGTTATGTGATCTGTTTGATCTGCTTGTTGACTGTGAATTGCTATATGATTGTATGTATATGTGCACATGGTTGTTTGGACTGGAGTTGGGTTGAGGCGGGTCCTGCTTTGTGTTGTAGGCCAAGATACCCAGGGCGGACCGGTTGTTCTGAAGGCCCAACGAGCGGTCCGGATAGGTTGTAGGCCCCAAGAGGGCGGACCAGACGTGCCGAGGCTCGGAGAGTGGACCAGGAAGACTGAAGGCCCGGTGTGGGCGGACCAATAATACTGTAGACTCAGAGAGTGGACCAGGTGGATTGAAGGCCCGGTGCGGGCGGACCAATCACACTGCAGACTCGATGTATGTGGTTAGATTCGGAGAGTGGACCAGGTGGATTGAAGGCCCGGTGCGGGCAGACCAATCACACTGTAGACTCGAGGTTTATGGCTAGACTCAAAGGGTGGACCAGGTGGACTGTAGGCCGGTGCGGCGGACCAGTCACACAGTAGACCCGAAGTGCATGGCTGTTCTGTGATCAGATATGTTGTGGCATGTTATGATTGTATGGTGTATCTGGTTGGTATTTTGGGGATATCTCACTATGCTTTCGGGCTTACAGTTGTGGTTTTATGTTTTTCAGGTTCTTCAGGAGACTGTGGCAAGGTGAAGGCGTGATCGTACCGCTCCTCATGATTTTGTAGTAATATGATTCTGGGAATACGTTAAATATTTTGTATTGAAAACCTTTTTGTAAAGATTTAATGGAATCGAGCTGTTTTTGAAAAATTTAAAATTGGTTGTATTTTTCGGTCCTTACAAGTTGGTATCAGAGCCTTGGTTTTAGTGAATTGGAGGAACATTCGTGTGACTCCAGTCTCAAATCGAGGAGAGTTTTCAAAAGAGTATTTAAAATGGTTTTCAAAATGAGTAAGGGAGGACGCGAAGGTACGATCAGCCGGAGCCAGTAAGTAACCCCAAAATACCATGCATGTTATTTGTTTTTGAGCTTTGATAGAACAGCATGCTAGTGATAGGCTAGGGAACTTCAGGATTTCATGATAATGTTGCCTGATTTGTGATGCTTGTAGCCTAGGGTTCCTTATGGGAGATTTTTAGTGTTCCTCTAGTGGTGAGGGTTGAGCGTTGTTGTGCATGTTTCTCTAGGGTGTTGTGGTAGTACTTCATATAAATATGGGTAGGTGTGGAAGGTAGTATGGGCCCGTACTACTGAAAGCACAGGACCCATACGCGTATCAGGGAAACCATGATCTCTAGGGTTGGGTTGAGAGAGTTGGATCCCAGGATAGTGGGAAGAGTCTGAGATTTTGTGTGGTGTTTTTCAGTATGGAGATTCCGAGGCATGATGAGAGTGGATCCGGATCAGGATCGGGAGTAGGAGAGAGAGTTCCGGGCGGATCGGTACCGCCCGAGGTTATCGGTCAGATGAGCACGTGCTAGTTGGATGCGAGGATTCGTGAGATCCTGTGTGATGAGATTGTTGAGTTGTTCCGGGCTGAGTTGTCGGAGCTGTTTGGGTCAATCAAGACCGCCATGGTTGAGTATTTTGATGAGCGCTATGCGGCTGTTGCAGAGACGGCTGCCGCGGCGGCTGCAGCGGCTGTAGCGGCGGCAGGGGAGGAGCTGGTCGGGGCTTTCAGTATCGGGACTTCGATAATACGAAGCCTCCCACCTTCGATGGAGTTCATGACCCAATCGTCACTATGAGATGGCTATCAGACGTGGAGGGGTGTTTCTTCACATGTTCATGCCTTGCTGATCAGAGGGTGAGGTGTGCTCAGAACCTGTTGAGGCTCGGGGCGAAGGATTGGTGGAGATTGACCACGGAGTCATATTCGGATGCGCAGAGGGCTGCAGTTTCATGGGATCAGTTCAGGGAGATGTTCAGTACTCGTTATGTTCCGCAAGTTGAGAGGGAGAGATTGGCTCAGGAGTTCCTTGAGCTGAAGAAGGGTTCGGAGTCGGTGACTGAGATCACCAGGATGTTCACTGAGAGGGCGATGTTTTGCCCTGAGTTCGCTTCAGAGCAGGCTCAGATGTCTCGATATCTGAGCATGTTCAAGAGGGACATCATACAGTTTCTGTCTGCGCAGAGGTGCGAGACCTTGTTGGAGTTGCAGGAGGCCACTAGGCGGCGTGAGTTAGAGATTGAGTTGCATTTGCGTGAGCTGAGCCAGGCTCCAGTGCAGTCGCAGCCGGCGCCGAAACGGTCCAAGACCGTTGATGTTAGAGTGGGGAATCTGAGCAGCCACACTTGTGGGAAGTGTGGGAGGGGTCACACCGGAGTTTGTAGGTCCAGTGGTGCATGCCGCAAGTCCGGAAAGGAGGGGCACTATGCGAGGGATTGTCGGCAGTCAGCGCCGGTTCGGGATTTGACGATTTGTTATCATTGTCATCAGATTGGGCATTTGAGGGTCAACTATCCACAGGTTGCTCCAGGACCGGTGCAAGCTCCAGCACCGGCCACTTTGAGGATCACAGGTGGGGGTCAGGATGGAGCGGAGCCCCCAAGGGCTCAGGGTCATGCTTATCAGCTTGCGGCAGAGGAGGTCAGAGCAGTACCAGATGCAGCTGCGGGTATGTTTCTTTCTTGATATCTTGTTATCTTGTGATTATTGTGGTGTATTGTTTATGTGCTGGTATCTTTGTGTGGTTTTCGATGCGGTATTCGTCGTTTTGAGGGTTGTGGTTTGGTTATGGGTTATTGTTTTGGGATTTTTGTTGGTTATCATCCATGAGAGTTATTAGTGGGAACCTGGCATTGGTTTGAAGGACGGGTAGCATCTGCTTTCTGAGGAGTGGTTAGATGCAGATTGAGTTTCTTTCGAGCGGGTTAATCGGTGATGATGTGATATCTTCTTAAGATTGTTTATGCTTGCGGGAAGCAGTCCGAGTGTAAGTGTTTTCTTTATGCAGAGTTGTTCTGGGAGGTCAGTGATGGCGACCGGTGATTGTTAATCAGTGATACAAGTGGGGGAGAATTGGAGAATTCTCCGGGAGATCGATGAGTATTTGAGGGTGCTTAGCTGTTGGGATTCAGCAGTGTCCTGTCATCCCAGAGTATAGGCTGATAGGAGCAAGTGTCAGGCAGGCGGGGCGGGATACAGACCTAGGGCATTTAATTGTGGAGGGCCTGGGAGCAGGCCAGGATCGAGCATGTGCGATTGAGACAGAGTTCGGAACCCTTAAAGGGCTAGAACAGTACGCATAGGAGGATTTCCGGGAGTGATAGCTCGAAATGATGAATGCTAGTTGAGCGGTCCAGATAGACTGAAGGCCGGTAGGCGTACCAATCAGGCCGAAGGCTCAGAGAACGGTCCAGCCAAACTGAAGGCACTGAGAGCGGTCCAAATTAGCTGAAGTTTCTGAGAGTGGTCTAGATTGGCTGAAGGCCTGGTGAGGCGGTCCAGTCATGCTAAAGACTCTGCAGATATTGTTGGATCGGTCCGAGGATATGGATTGTGTATGTTGCAGTGTGATTGCATTAGAAGGTCTGGCCCCGGGTAGTGATCTTGATTATTTGAGATAGTGCATGGGCTTGAGAGTCCCTGCGATGAGAGTCAGAGTATGTGTGTTGGGTGGATAGCGGATATGCTATAAAAGGGTGGTGTAGCGTTGGGCGAGCACCGTGACACTTGTCGGAGTGACAATGTGGCCAAGTGGATTCCTTGGTAGAGGAAAAGAGAGAGGTGTGTAACTCCGAGAGGGAGTGCAAGTTCATGGAAGTGAAAGCGGTAGAGCAGAGTTATGATTAGAGTAATTCGAGTATGGTTTTTGAGCAGCGTGTATGCGGCAGTGGAATAGAAGCTCATCCGGTTTGGGATGTCTGCTGAGGTCGCGGAGGGAATTCCGCAGGTGTAGAGCCAAGAGGCTCGGAAGGGATGCAGGGAGAGAGTTGTGGGCTCTCAGTGTGATTCTGATCAGGGTATTGGGTATGTATTAGTGGTTCATCATGGGGGGATGTTTGAGGATATCATCAGTGTATCGGGTTTTCCCAACCTAGGGGTGCTAGAGCTAGTTCAGCATGTGTATGTGATTGCAAGAGGAGAACTCGTGGGAGTTGCTCTGAGATTGAAGAATGGGTCTTTCCATCAACATGGAATGGATAGAGTGGGATTCGAAGCGGGGATCCGATGGCTCATGGTTTTCTAGCCCATATGGGTCGAGTGATTGTTGTGATTTGGAGCAGTGATGCATCATGGGTAATTCTCGGTTGTTGAGTGTGATTATCAGAGGGTACAGCCGGTGCCCGGCTCGAGACGGTGGTCAGGACACCGTAAGGAAGGAGAAGTCGAGTTTCTGGTTCTATGGATGTGTTTTGAGAAACCTGGTTGGATTAATGCCAGGTGGTGCATGACAGGAGTATTTCTAAGAGTTGTGTTGTCGTAGGCTTCGAGGACGAAGCCTAATTTAAGTGGGGGAGAATTGTAACTAATGGGTTTTGGTCATAAGACATCCTATGTGCTCATACAAACCCTAATGCTTGGATCTAGGTTTCTCTATTGTACATGCTTTGAATCCAAGACTATAAACCCTAATTCTAACATATGGAAATCAATATTAACATATAATTAGGTTTAAGATATTACCTTGATTGTTATGTAGCAATAACAATCCCAATTCCTCCTTTGAATTGACTTTGGAAGGCTTAGAGTCAGAAGTGTCACTCCTCTAATGGTTCACAAACACCATAAGCAAGAGGATGAAGAGGAAAGAGGATGGAGGCTGCCCAAAACGTGTTCTAACCCTAGAAAAAAAGTTCCCCACGTTTTTTAGCCTTAAGGGTTCTATATATAGTGAGGCTATTAGGGTTATCTAACAAGGAAACCCAAATTTGGTTGCTTAAGCCCTAAGCAACCCATAGAGCCCTTTTCTTAAAGCCTTGGACGACTTCATATGGGCTTTCCCCATAGAATTCATCCACCTTATAATAAAAGGCAATCCATGGCCCTAATTACAATTATCTTATAATTCCAATTCCAGTCCCTTAAGTTTAATTAATCTCTTTTAGTCACAAAACTAATTACCAATTAATTATTGACTAATATTAATTAAACAATATGATTTCTCCTTTAATATATTATTCTCATAATATATTATTAAATCATATTTAATCCTTTCTCTCCATAATTCATCCTATCAAGTTGCTTTGGTGAAGGCAACCCAAAAGGACCCTGCACCATCGGGTCAAGTACATACCAAAATAGTTATGGACTTAGACACTAATCCAACAGTCTCCCACTTGGATAAGTCTAACAATTATTTTGCGTATGACTTCGGATCCCAATCTGCAATCGTAGCTTTCCAAAGCCGCTGTCAACTCTGATCCTATCAGATACGCGTGTCCTTAGATAAGGGATCATATATTCCTCCATTCTAGATATCATATGAGATATGATTTCAAATCATTCTCTTTGTACTACTTCTCGATTTCTAATTTATGACGACAGACTAACTGAACAAACCAAATTAGCCCTAGCCCGGCCGAGCATTTACGTTTGTCATCACTAAACCATCGAGGGTCCCAAAGATATCGCTTTTATCCTACTTTGGATAAAAGGAACGGATAAACTTTGATACAATGCTTGCTTGCACTCACTAACCAAATCACACACAACAATATGTTTTATAACACCAAGTTACTAGTGCGTTTACATATTATCAATGTGTAACCGATTCGCAAGATACAACTCACACATCTCGGTTTCAAGAATATAAGATGTTATCGTCTCACCAATCACTCGTGACACAATCCATGGAGTGATCCAAGTGAGCGTGGGTTTAATCCAACGCTCAAATCATATTCGTAAGCACTCATGAACGTTGCAGCAAACATTTGCTTATGTCTAATACTTTTCTAGACATTCCATACACCAATTCACGATAGTCTTCTTTCATATCTACTTCCAACATATGAATGACTGTGGCCCGTTCGAATAATTCGATTATTCTCAATAAACTCAATTATTCTAGAAGTCAAAACATGCAAGTGTGAAACACAAGAATAATACTAATCCCATATGGCCTCAAACCTTTGAGTATAAATAAAACTCCTTTTATTTATCACCATATCGATTACTCATTATTTGTCGTTTCGGGTAATCAACTTCTTAATTGAATTACTACACTTTTCCCCATGCTCCTAGCATGCACACAATGTTTACCTGTGGTTCTTACTTTGTGAAACAGACCAAATTGAGCACATTCCCAATCAATCTCATTTCACAACTCCAAATCCTTTTTCCATAAGTTAAAGAATATCAAATTCTTGTTACTTATAGAATATGCTAGATTCTAACATTCTACGCAACTATCCTTTCGTAATGTCACTGCACCAAAGTCACAAAGACTATTGCCAATGATATTACAAAGTCCTCTATCGGAGATTGTTACAAGACAATTCCATAGACGTGATGTCTCTCACTCAAAGTACATTCTGTGAACATCCTTTTGCATAGAAGTTTCTAATCTAGTCATAGATTTCTCAATATTCAATTCCCAATATGGACACACTTCCATATTTTCCATGTGACAACTCATTCTTAATAGTATCTTATCTATTCGTAATGATGTCGATATGGTCCATCCAATATGGAAACATTTCCATATTTTCCAATATTATACTTCCAACTACTCACAAGCGACCAATCCTCGTCGAACTTTGGATTGTCCTTTGATAGTTGTTTAATTCTTTTAGTCAAAACCAATTCTTGTCCTTTTTCCCTCTAAATGCGCTAGACATTTGGAAAATTTTAGAATGGTCAAACATTAAAGCATTTGCAATCGATCCTATACCCGAAGCGTATGGGACACGACGCATAATGTTTTATTTGCTATGTTCTCAAAATTCGAATTGTGAAGAGGGATGCCGTAATCATAATCGAAATTTTAAGAACACACTATGTACCTTTGACTAAATTTTATTAACATTCCACAACCTAAGCCTTTAAATTTGAAACGAAGCATAATATTATCTCCCTTAATTATAGCAAAACAATTCTTCAACTATTGCGACTTTGCAAAGTATGACTCTTGTTTTCTATAATTAATATTGCTAACCTTGCAATACTTTCCTTAATAATCATACAATCATAACTTTTAAGCTCCCACTATCTTGATGATTATTATAAAACATGACACTTATGCTCCTACTAGCTTCGACATGTATTCTTAAACATCTTAACTTCCAGAAAGACAATACCTATTGAATTTCTTAAGTCCATGTTTCTAATACATAGTGCTTTGATAATCTTTTATCAAGGCTTCTTGAACTTATACACCTTTGCCTTCGATAGTTCATATATGTGTCTAAACAATTAAGACTAATTGCCAAACCTCTCAATTCAAATTATGGAAAGGGATACCGTAACCATAATTGAATTCGAGAATGCAATTTTACAATCACTATCTTCTTAAAATCTTTCTTAGTGAAAGCATTTCCTCACAATCATTTTCATGAAGGAGGAAATCTTATGACACTTAGATTTAAAGCGGTGTATTTGTTCCTATCCATGTGAATTTGTTAAAACCAAGGTTTACGACAAATTCAAACTCATATGGACCGAACTTTCTTAATCTTGATTTCTTGCCTTATGGTAGCACAGCTGCCCACCATGTCTTCCAAGTAGTTAAGCAGCTCACCCTTTCCTATCAATGTACCTTTCATTGATTAAGGTGCTTTGCCTTTTTATGCGTTCAAAATGAGAACTCATAGAACTCTCATGCATAATTAACTCGATTGGATTGGCACAGAAACAAAATAATGTCATTACGATAGGTTGTAAACCTCAACTCGTGTGCTAGTGTTGATCGGTAAGATTTATTTGATTTGTTCTTGAGACCTTTTAAGACCATTAAGACTCCCACTGACTCCTTGACATATAAGGTTCTCTTGTCAATAACCATTTCTTGACAAACCAATATTCAAGAGTTAGTGTAGCTTTTATCAAAACTCCTCATAAATTGGTCCTAGTTAATCTTTGTCTTATCTAAGACATCACAACTTACCACATTTAATGAATGTTTTAAACCTTCTTAATACTTTTCACTCATTGTCACAATCTTAACTCTAAAACTTGTTTTGGAACAAAGTATGATTGACTTCTTGATTTGACCATTTCTTCAATTCTTGATTCCTCTTCTTAAACATACAATTGTACTTAGAGGATCAATTGAAATATGGTTCTTAATCATTAAGACTTATCAAAAAAGCATAAAAGGTACTCTCCCTTCTTCTTAGAATGGAGAAACTTTTATCTTTCTGCCTACTTGATTCTTGTTATTCGTTCTACTATTGATTTAAACTTTTTCAAATCAATTCAGAATTACACTTAATATTATAAGTATAATCATATTTACTAAACCTTTTAGTAAATCATGACGAATATCTTGCTACTCTTATGGTGGACTTTGATCAACAAACAACTTTATGCACTCGATCTCCTAGTCCTTCACTTGACACTTTGTCAATGAATTAGTCTAATTTCCAAATACGAAATTTCTCATTCATCGTGCATCCACGTTGCATGATTCCAAGTTTCTGTCCAATTGAAACTTGGGCGATGAGAAACTCTCCCATCTCTTAGATCTCTTAGGTAAATGGGGCAACTTCGTCTCCAATGCCCTTTCTCTTGGCAATAAAAGCAAATCGACTCTTTTGGAACAACACATGGAACTACTTCAGACATCGCCTTTCGCTTATGATCAAACTTTTCGATCATTGCATGTCTTTCATTGCCATTGTCTATATCCATAGAGGTCTAGAAGGCAGATTCACCAATCAACTTTGCTTTTCTATTGCGCCAAACCATTGCTGATTCAGCAGCAATAAGCATATAGGTGAGATCTATAAGGGTCACATCGCGGTTCATCATATAGTACTCTCTTACGAACTCAGTATACGAGTTAGGAAGTGAATGAAGAACCCAATCAACAGCCATCTCCTCACCGACAACAGATCCCATCATTCTTAGTCTATCAATGTGCGACTTCATCCCTAGGACGTGTGCACACACCGACTTTCCTTCTTTATGTTTACTTGCTAAAAGGGCTTGAGTGATATTGAACCTTTCAATTTTACAATCTTGTGGGTTAGGGAGAATAATTGGAGGAGGAGGAAGAAGTGAAGCATGATTTCTTGTTCCTCGATCGAATCGTGGAATACCATCTTCATGTGGAATGCTTGTTCCACGGGATTTGGGAAGACCATAGTTGTCGAACTTTGACATCTACAAAACGGGAGAAAAATGAATTCAAGTTAGTTAATTGATGAGTCCTTAGTAAATCACCCAAATGAGATACTAAGGCTAGGACCCAACACAACATTCTACAACTCGGGAGAGGGATGTCGTAACCCTAATTGCAGAATATTTGAAGGTAAGTGACTGACGATTCACTAATTTCCACCATGAAAAACGAAAAAGAAATTTAAGTTTTAAATCTATGAAAACTCCTAGATCCTTTGAGATTCATTGAACTTTCAATGGCATGTTTAAATCTCGATATGCCCCTCTTGTTTGTGACTGGGATGCCGAGGATCACAAAGCGGGTGTGAATGACCATGCAAACTTACATGGTGCCCTCACATGTTACAGTAACCTATTCGATGTGCCGGTAAACCACACACGCTCCATCAAACTATGACAAACATTTAGTCACCCTTTGCTACCTTTGCTTAGAACCATTTAGTGTGCCGGTAAACCACACACGCTCCACTAACGTCTTCGCAAGGGCACAAAGTGTAATTTCATGGAATTGCATCAATTTACTTTTGCCTAAGTAACTAAGATTGGGAATTTTATGAAAACATTTAGTTACTTTTATACTTCATTATACTTATAATGGAAGGTTTTTTCCCATCCTACCCGTTCGGCTAACGACCCTCCACTAGTCAAGAGTGCGGTGGGTAAGAGTGGATACCCATTCAATCGCCATTTTATAGGCAATTTCCTTAAACACCCCTTATAGACCAGCTTCGTGAATGAGGCCTACTAACGGTAAGACTGACTTTTACTCATACATATATATAATGTTAGACTTTTAATGTTATATATATATATATATATATATATATATATATATATATATATATATATATATATATATAGGGTGTATTTTAACACTTTTAAAATACTATGTGGTTAAATTTAACAATTATACCTTTAATCCAATTAAAGTGTAAACCTAAACTTTTATGGATTTATTAAACCTCTTTTAATTATACACCTTAATTAATTAATAAAACCATAAGGGTGTGATTTGAACTTTTTCAAAACTATGCTAGGTTTTTAGAATTTAACATTCCTAATTAAACTTTTAATCAACTTTTAAATTCCAAAACTTGAGGGCAAGTTTTGAAACATTTCAACACATTAGGGTTTAGAATTAAAATATACATTAAAATTAAACTATATAATCAAAATTTAAATTCCAAAACTTGAGGGCAAGTTTTTGAAACCTTTTTTAAAACATTAGGGTTTCAACTATTTAAATTTCAAAACAACAAAACTTTTGGGTTCAAATTTAAACTATAAAACCTAAAGGGTAAAATATGAAACTTTTCATAACAACAAGGATCAAATAAAAAATAATTCAAATTAACATTTAATCACATAATTATCCATATTTGATTTATTTAATGATTTCTTGCAAAACAATTTATCAATTTAGTCAAAATAATTAATCAATTATCTTATAAGGAAACAATTATCTTGTTAATTGATAAATATCTTCAATTAGATCAAAAATATAGTCAAATATATCATATAATCGGATTAATATTGATCTAACATGATAAGGTAACTATCCATAAGCAAAAACAGCAAGAAATCGTGAAATACCCTCCATCTGACGAGCTGACTCGGCGAGTCAGGCTTGGACTCAGCGAGTCTGCATGGACTCGGCGAGTTCAGCCATGGACTCGGCGAGTCCAGCCTCCAGAATCCAAAAAAAACGAATTTTCCAGATATATCAAGCATCAATATAATAGAAACCAATCATGTCTCTGATACCACTGATGGGTTTTGGTCATAAGACATCCTATGTTCTCATACAAACCCTAATGCTTGGATCTAGGTTTCTCTATTGTACATGCTTTGAATCCAAGACTATAAACCCTAATTCTAACATATGGAAATCAATATTAACATATAATTAGGTTTAAGATATTACCTTGATTGTTATGTAGCAATAACAATCCCAATTCCTCCTTTGAATTGACTTTGGAAGGCTTAGAGTCAGAAGTGTCACTCCTCTAATGGTTCACAAACACCATAAGCAAGAGGATGAAGAGGAAAGAGGATGGAGGCTTCCCAAAACGTGTTCTAACCCTAGAAAAAAAGTTCCCCACGTTTTTGAGCCTTAAGGGTTCTATATATAGTGAGGCTATTAGGGTTATCTAACAAGGAAACCCTAATTTGGTTGCTTAAGCCCTAAGCAACCCATGGAGCCCTTTTCTTAAAGCCTTGGACGACTTCATATGGGACTTCCCCATAGAATTCATCCACCTTATAATAAAAGGCAATCCATGGCCCTAATTACAATTATCTTATAATTACAATTCCAGTCCCTTAAGTTTAATTAATCTCTTTTAGTCACAAAACTAATTACCAATTAATTATTGACTAATATTAATTAAACAATATGATTTCTCCTTTAATATATTATTCTCATAATATATTAATAAATCATATTTAATCCTTTCTCTCCATAATTCATCCTATCAAGTTGCTTTGGTGAAGGCAACCCAAAAGGACCATGCACCATCGGGTCAAGTACATACCAAAATAGTTATGGACTTAGACACTAATCCAACAGTCTCCCACTTGGATAAGTCTAACAACTATTCTGCGTATAACTTCGGATCCCGATCTGCAATCGTAGCTTTCAAAAGCCGCTGTCAACTCTGATCCTATCAGATACGCGTGTCCTTAGATAAGGGATCATATATTCCTCCATTCTAGATATCATATGAGATATGATTTCAAATCATTCTCTTTGTACTACTTCTCGATTTCTGATTTATGACGACATACTAATTGAACAAATCAAATTAGCCCTAGCCCGGCCGAGCATTTACGTTTGTCATCACTAAACCATCGAGGGGCCCAAAGATATCGCTTTTATCCTACTTTGGATAAAAGGAACGGATAAACTTTGATACAATGCTTGCTTGCACTCACTAACCAAATCACACACAACAATATGTTTTATAACACCAAGTTACTAGTGCGTTTACATATTATCAATGTGTAACCGATTTGCAAGATACAACTCACACATCTCGGTTTCAAGAATATAAGATGTTATCGTCTCACCAATCACTCGTGACACAATCCATGGAGTGATCCAAGTGAGCGTGGGTTTAATCCAATGCTCAAATCATATTCGTAAGCACTCATGAATGTTGCAGCAAACATTTGCTTATGTCTAATACTTTTCTAGACATTCCACACACCAATTCACGATAGTCTTCTTTCATATCTACTTCCAACATATGAACGACTGTGGCCCGTTCGAGTAATTCGATTATTCTCAATAAACTCAATTATTCTAGAAGTCAAAACATGCAAGTGTGAAACACAAGAATAATACTAATCCCATATGGCCTCAAACCTTTGAGTATAAATAAAACTCCTTTTATATATCACCATATCGATTACTCATTATTTGTCGTTTCGGGTAATCAACTTCTTACTTGAATTACTACACTTGTCCCATGCTCCTAGCATGCACACAATGTTTACCTGTGGTTCTTACTTTGTGAAACAGACCAAATTGAGCACATTCCCAATCAATCTCATTTCACAACTCCAAATCCTTTTTCCATAAGTTAAAGAATATCAAATTCTTGTTACTTATAGAATATGCTAGATTCTAACATTCTACGCAACTATCCTTTCGTAATGTCACTGCACCAAAGTCACAAAGACTATTGCCAATGATATTACAAAGTCCTCTATCGGAGATTGTTACAAGACAATTCCATAGACGTGATGTCTCTCACTCAAAGTACATTCTGTGAACATCCTTTTGCATAGAAGTTTCTAATCTAGTCATAGATTTCTCAATATTCAATTCCCAATATGGACACACTTCCATATTTTCCATGTGACAACTCATTCTTAATAGTATCTTATCTATTCGTAATGATGTCGATATGGTCCATCCAATATGGAAACATTTCCATATTTTCCAATACTATACTTCCAACTACTCACAAGCGACCAATCCTCGTCGAACTTTGGATTGTCCTTTGATAGTTGTTTAATTGTTTTAGTCAAAACCAATTCTTGTCCTTTTTCCCTCTAAATGCGCTAGACATTTGGAAAATTTTATAATGGTCAATCATTAAAGCATTTGCAATCGATCGTATACCCGAAGCATATGGGACACGATGCATAATGTTTTATTCGCTATGTTCTCAAAATTCGAATTGTGAAGAGGGATGTCGTAATCATAATCGAAATTTTAAGAACACACTATGTACCTTTGACTAAATTTTATTAACATTCCACAACCTAAGCCCTTAGATTTGAAATGAAGCATAATATTATCTCCCTTAATTATAGCAAAACAATTCTTCAACTATTGCGACTTTGCAAAGTATGACTCTTGTTTTCTATAATTAATATTACTAACCTTGCAATACTTTCCTTAATAATCATACAATCATAACTTTTATGCTCCCACTATCTTGATGATTATTATACAACATAACACTTATGCTCCCACTAGCTTCGACATGTATTCTAAAACATCTTAACTTCCAGAAAGACAATACCTATTGAATTTCTTAAGTCCATGTTTCTAATACATAGTGCTTTGATAATCTTTTATCAAGGCTTCTTGAACTTATACACCTTTGCCTTCGATAGTTTATATATGTGTCTAAACAATTAAGACTAATTGCCAAACCTCTCAATTCAAATTATGGAAAGGGATACCGTAACCATAATTGAATTCGAGAATGCAATTTTACAATCACTATCTTCTTAAAATCTTTCTTAGTGAAAGCATTTCCTCACAATCATTTTACTGAAGGAGGAAATCTTATGACACTTAGATTTAAAGCGGTGTATTTGTTCCGATCCATGTGAATTTGTTAAAACCAAGGTTTACGACAAATTCAAACTCATATGGACCGAACTTTCTTAATCTTGATTTCTTGCCTTATGGTAGCACAGCTGCCCACCATGTCTTCCAAGTAATTAAGCAGCTCACCCTTTCCTATCAATGTACCTTTCATTGATTAAGGTGCTTTGCCTTTTTATGCGTTCAAAATGAGAACTCATAGAACTCTCATGCATAATTAACTCGATTGGATTGGCATAGAAACAAAATAATGTCATTACGATAGGTTGTAAACCTCAACTCGTGTGCTAGTGTTGATCGTTAAGATTTATTTGATTTGTTCTTGAGACCTTTCAAGACCATTAAGACTCCCACTGACTCCTTGACATATAAGGTTCTCTTGTCAATAACCATTTCTTGATAAACCAATATTCAAGAGTTAGTGTAGCTTTTATCAAAACTCCTCATAAATTGGTCCTAGTTGATCTTTGTCTTATCTAAGACATCACAACTTACCACATTTAATGAATGTTTTAAACCTTCTTAATACTTTTCACTCATTGTCACAATCTTAACTCTAAGACTTGTTTTGGAACGAAGTATGATTGACTTCTTGATTTGACCATTTCTTCAATTCTTGATTCCTCTTCTTAAACATACAATTGTACTTAGAGGATCAATTGAAATATGGTTCTTAATCATTAAGACCTATCAAAAAAGCATAAAAGGTACTCTCCCTTCTTCTTAGAATGGAGAAACTTTTATCTTTCTGCCTACTTGATTCTTGTTATTCGTTCTACTATTGATTTAAACTTTTTCAAATCAATTCAGAATTACACTTAATATTATAAGTATAATCATATTTACTAAACCTTTTAGTAAATCATGACGAATATCTTGCTACTCTTATGGTGGACTTTGATCAACACACAACTTTATGCACTCGATCTCCTAGTCCTTCACTTGACACTTTGTCAATGAATTAGTCTAATTTCCAAATACGAAATTTCTCATTCATCGTGCATCCACGTTGCATGATTCCAAGTTTCTGTCCAATTGAAACTTGGGCGATGAGAAACTCTCCCTATTTGGTAAATTCTCGACTTTCCATAACATAATAAGAACCAAATCCATTATTGCTAATAATAGAAACATTTTAACATCAATTTTTCATACACGCCATTGCAAGGATAAATAAATAAAATTTAAAATCAAAATTTTATTGCGGAAAAATGTGCCCTTACAATGCAATTCATTGAAAAACTTATGCTAATACATCGTTCTTAGCAATCTAACTCTAACTCTAAGTAGTAGCTTAAGAATCTAATCTTCGAGAAATGCGATCGAAATCCATTCGTTCACGGTTAGATTTTGCTCACTTCTTCCCTTAAGCTCCCTTTCTTTTCTTCGATTCTACAAAACTTCAATTGTAATCTTATCACATTATGTATTAAGAATCTAGAATGAAGCTTAAAAGAGTTAGTCAATGGATTTTACCTATATTAGAGCCATACGTTTCGACTCTCCCATCTCTTAGATCTCTTAGGTAAATGGGGCAACTTCGTCTCCAATGCCCTTTCTCTTGGCAATAAAAGCAAATCGACTCTTTTGGAACAACACATGGAACTACTTCAGACATCGCCTTTCGCTTATGATCAAACTTTTCGATCATTGCATGTCTGTCATTGCCATTGTCTATATCCATAGAGGTCTAGAAGGCAGATTCACCAATCAACTTTGCTTTTCTATTGCGCCAAACCATTGCTGATTCAGCAGCAATAAGCATATAGGTGAGATCTATAAGGGTCACGTAGCGGTTCATCATATAGTACTCTCTTACGAACTCAGTATACGAGTTAGGAAGTGAATGAAGAACCCAATCAACAGCCATCTCCTCACCGACAACAGATCCCATCATTTTTAGTCTATCAATGTGCGACTTCATCCCTAGGACGTGTGCACACACCGACTTTCCTTCTTTATGTTTACTTGCCAAAAGGGCTTGAGTGATATTGAACCTTTCAATTTTACAATCTTGTGGGTTAGGGAGAATAATTGGAGGAGGAGGAAGAAGTGAAGCATGATTTCTTATTCCTCGATCGAATCGTGGAATACCATCTTCATGTGGAATGCTTGTTCCACGGGATTTGGGAAGACCATAGTTGTCGAACTTTGACATCTACAAAACGGGAGAAAATGAATTCAAGTTAGTTGATTAATGAGTCCTTAGTAAATCACCCAAATGAGATACTAAGGCTAGGACCCAACACAACATTCTACAACTCGGGAGAGGGATGTCGTAACCCTAATTGTAGAATATTTGAAGGTAAGTGACTGACGATTCACAAATTTCCACCATGAAAAACAAAAAAGAAATTTAAGTTTTAAATCTATGAAAACTCCTAGATCCTTTGAGATTCATTGAACTTTCAATGGCATGTTTAAATCTCGATATGCCCCTCTTGTTTGTGACTGGGATGCCGAGGATCACAAAGCGGGTGTGAATAACCATGCAAACTTACATCGTGCCCTCACATGTTACAGTCACCTATTCGATGTGTCGATAAACCACACACGCTCCACCGAACTATGACAAACATTGAGTCACCCTTTGCTACCTTTGCTTAGAACCATTTAGTGTGCCGGTAAACCACACACGCTCCACTAACGTCTTCGCAAGGGCACAAAGTGTAATTTCATGGAATTGCATCAATTTACTTTTGCCTAAGTAACTAAGATTGGGAATTTTATGAAAACATTTAGTTACTTTTATACTTCATTATACTTATAATGGAAGGTTTTTTCCCATCCTACCCGTTCGGCTAACGACCCTCCACTAGTCAAGAGTGCGGTGGGTAAGAGTGGATACCCATTCAATCGCCATTTTATAGGCAATTTCCTTAAACACCCCTTATAGACCAGCTTCGTGAATGAGGCCTACTAACGGTAAGACTGACTTTACTCATACATATATATAATGTTAGACTTTTAATGTTATATATATATATATATATATATATATATATATATATATAGGGTGTATTTTAACACTTTTAAAATACTATGTGGTTAAATTTAACAATTATACCTTTAATCCAATTAAAGTGTAAACCTAAACTTTTATGGATTTATTAAACCTCTTTTAATTATACACCTTAATTAATTAATAAAACCATAAGGGTGTGATTTGAACTTTTTCAAAACTATGCTAGGTTTTTAGAATTTAACATTCCTAATTAAACTTTTAATCAACTTTTAAATTCCAAAACTTGAGGGCAAGTTTTGAAACATTTCAACACATTAGGGTTTAGAATTAAAATATACATTAAAATTAAACTATATAATCAAAATTTAAATTCCAAAACTTGAGGGCAAGTTTTTGAAACCTTTTTTAAAACATTAGGGTTTCAACTATTTAAATTTCAAAACAACAAAACTTTTGGGTTCAAATTTAATGTTAGACTGACTTTTACTCATACATATATATATAATGTTAGACTTTTAATGTTAAATATATATAGTATAGGGTGTATTTAACACTTTTAAAATACTATGTGGTTAAATTCAACAATTACACCTTTAATCCAATTAAAGTGTAAACCTAAACTTTTATGGATTTATTAAACCTCTTTTAATTATACACCTTAATTAATTAATAAAACCATACGGGTGTGATTTGAACTTTTTCAAAACTATGCTAGGTTTTTATAATTTAACATTCCTAATTAAACTTTTAATCAACTTTTAAATGCACACGATCTCCTAGTCCTTCACTTGAGACTTTGTCAATGAATTAGTCTAATTTCCAAATACGAAATTTCTCATTCATCGTGCATCCACGTTGCATGATTCTAAGTTTCTGTCCAATTGAAACTTGGGCGATGAGAAACTCTCCCTATTTGGTAAATTCTCAACTTTCCATAACATAATAAGAACCAAATCCATTATTGCTAATAATAGAAACATTTTAACATCAATTTTTCATACACGCCATTGCAAGAATAAATAAATAAAATTTAAAATCAAAATTTTATTGCGGAAAAATTTGTCCTTCCAATGCAATTCATTGAAAAACTTATGCTAATACATCTTTCATAGCAATCTAACTCTAACTCTAAGTAGTAGCTTAAGAATCTAATCTTCGAGAAATGCGATCAAAATCCATTCCTTCACGGTTAGATTCTGCTCACTTCTTCCCTTCAGCTCCCTTTCTGTGACAACCCGAAATTTCCAATTGTACGAACATTATCTATTCAATAGAAGCTAGTCCAGTTTCAGTGATTTTCATACTTTTCCGAACAAGTTTGTGTACATTAGGGTTTACGTTTAAGGAGATATCAGGAGAGTGGATGCTCCTGGGTTTGTGAAACTTGAACATTCCAAGTCTCATAATGTTACAGTCCAATATCCGGAATAAAAATATTTTCTGCCAAAATATTTCAGGACTATAAATAGATTTCTGAATTAAATTAATTCATTATTCACAATTCCAAATAGAGAAAAGCCATTTTCTCTCTGACGGATCTTCGGGTTTTCATCCCAGATTGTGAGTCTACTTTCCTAGATATGTTTTAATGCTTGTTATATGCTTTATAACATTGATTACATGTCTAAAATGCAAGATCCGGGAGTTTACCGCCCAAGAACGTTCTTGGGGAGTAAACTCCAAAATGGAGCTTTAAGGCTACCTAGTCCCATTTCCTTGTTAGACAACTAGTTAAGGACTTAATGTATAAACATTAGAGGCTAGAAATCAATCAAGAACCACTAGTTATAGGAGTTTACGGCCAAGGATATCTCTTGGGCCGTAAACCCCTTTTTAAGGATTATAAGTGCCCTAAGCCACCCCTAAAGCTTAAAGACATTTACCCTCTAATGCTTGTAGCTAATTTGGACACCAAAACACTTCAAAATCATAGAGTTTTAGGAGTTTACGGCCAAGGATATGATCTTGGGCCGTAAACCCCTTTTTCAAGGGCAAAGTGTACCCTAAACACCCCTAAGGCTTTAAGACAATTACCCTTTGATATTTAGGACTTGAATGGGGAGTATATTACATAAAAATCATCCCTTAAAGGGAGTTTATGGCCAAGGAACATCACTTGGGCCGTAAATTCCAAGTGAAGGCACAAATGTGTGCCTATTGTCCCCTTTAGCCTTAAGCAAAAACATGGAAGTTATCCTACATGTGCAAGTGCCTTAAATGAATTAAAACCAACAACCCATAGGAGTTTATGGCCGTAAACTCTAGGGGATATGGTCATTAGGCCGTAAACTCCTCTATGGAGCATTCTAGGGCCTTAAACTACTTCAAGAATTATTCCACAAGAGCTAGGCTTATTCTAGGATTAATATAGCCCCTTAAAACACCCAAAACCACCAAGTGAGGAGTTCACGGCCATAAACTCATGGGTTTACGGCCGTAAACTCCAAAGGTGGGATTTTTTGGGTGGTGAACTCTTATACAAGGCCTTTGGAAGCTTCAAACCCTTTTGCCTTGTCCCGTAGCAACTTAGATGCAACCATTAGGGCCTTTAACACTTATGCAAAGTGTTTACATGTTCCTAAGTGTTCTAACTTATTTTATTAAGTTATTATTTGGCTAATTAGTTATATATATGCTTATTATATGATAACTAGGCTCGTGCGTGTAAACAAGTCTCCGTTTGCCACCTAGCACGGTATCCGATACTACAATCCAATCAGCTCACCACAAGTGAGTTCATACCCCCTTTAATCAACCTTTGAAATGCTTTTAAATGTTTTAAGTACTTTATGGGGGGGGAATACAAGTTAAATACTTATAGTTATTGCATCAATCACATGTGATTGCATTAACCACATGTGATTTATAACTAGAAAACCAATGATTTATTCGTTGTTCAAACTGTTTATCAAATTGTTTCATTTCAAAATGTTTTACAAACTCTTTTACTTATCAAATGTTTTTATTAAACTTTAGTTTATTCCTTATAAAATTGCATGCCCATATATGTATAGATATATAAGTAATGTTTAAAGGGCTTAGGAAGGCCATCCGCCCTATTTCCTTTTTCTCGATTTGGATGTGGTCTGGTGGGATTTCGGGTGACCATCCGAGGGTCGTTTCAATATTAGTTATATATCATATATACATGTATAGACATAAAAGTACTTCCATATTCATACTTATCAGTACATCAATAGTTAGTTACCATCGGGGTAACACATGAGCATATACAACTATACTAGAAACAGGACATATACAACTATACTAGAAGGAGAACATATACAACGATACTAGAAACAGAACATATACAACTATACTAGAAACATGAACATATACAACGATACTAGAAACATAACGTATACAACTATACTAGAAGGAGAACATATACAACTATACTAGAACGAGAAACATTACATATACATGAACACGTTAACAATTGTGATCTACTGTGTCGGAGCATGCCTTACATGTCATGGCCCGAGTTGTAGCCAGAATTCTCTTGGAGGGATAGCGTGAGTTTGCGTATAGATCTATACTGGATTGACTATCCTACACCTTGCTGCTAGCTACAGCCGGACCTGCAGGTCTGCGGGTGCCAAATGTCATTCCGTTAATACGACCATTCATTATGTCGTTGTTACCAGTCGATAGCATGGTGCAATTTATCACATTATACCTTAATATAAATCCGGTTTAAGGTAGTTAGTACAGCAGTAATTCCTATTATACAAAACTATAGTACTACAATGATTTACCCATTACATATTTTAGTGATAACCTCACTTAAGCATTAATGTACAAACTATATGTTATTAAATGATAGTTACACTTGGGAAATTACAAACTTTTACAACAAACGAGTATACAAAACAGTTAAGCCTTGGTAGAAGGTTACTTTAATAGAAAATATAGGTTTTTCTGAGAGATTCAAACTTTTACAAACACTTTCAAACACTTACTTACATTTTTACAAACTTATACATTGAGACAGGTTCAAACGTTTTGACATCAAACATTGACACTAAAATACTTATGAACTCACCAGCTTAATGCTGATAAACTCTTTCAAAATAACTTGTATTCTCAGGTCATCAATAGACAGGTACTGAGGCCAGCTTTTGAGAAGATGGAGCGTATTCAAGACTCATCTTATTATTTTGATTTACATTATTTTGGTGTCTATAATTGTACAGAACACGCTTGTATTAAAATTATATATTTAATGCAATGGATGATGTTGTTTTCTTATTTACATTTACTGTGTTGTGATACTATACATGACGTCCTCCGCCCCGAAACGTTTCCGCCATTCTTGGTTTTGGGGTGTGACACTTTCTTTTCTTCGATTCTACAAAACATCAATTGTAATCTTATCACATTATGTATTAAGAATCTAGAATGAAGCTTAAAAGAGTTAGTCAATGGATTTTACCTATATTAGAGCCATACGTTTCGACTCTCCCATCTCTTAGATCTCTTAGGTAAATGGGGCAACTTCGTCTCCAATGCCCTTTCTCTTGGCAATAAAAGCAAATCGACTCTTTTGGAACAACACATGGAACTACTTCAAACATCGCCTTTCGCTTATGATCAAACTTTTCGATCATTGCATGTCTTTCATTGCCATTGTCTATATCCATAGAGGTCTTGAAGGCAGATTCACCAATCAACTTTGCTTTTCTATTGCGCCAAACCATTGCTGATTCAGCAGCAATAAGCATATAGGTGAGATCTATAAGGGTCACGTCGCGGTTCATCATATAGTACTCTCTTACGAACTCAGTATACGAGTTAGGAAGTGACTGAAGAACCCAATCAACAGCCATCTCCTCACCGACAACAGATCCCATCATTCTTAGTCTTTCAATGTGTGACTTCATCCCTAGGACGTGTGCACACACCGACTTTCCTTCTTTATGTTTACTTGCCAAAAGGGCTTGAGTGATATTGAACCTTTCAATTTTACAATCTTGTGGGTTAGGGAGAATAATTAGAGGAGGAGGAAGAAGTGAAGCATGATTTCTTGTTCCTCGATTGAATCGTGGAATACCATCTTCATGTGGAATGCTTGTTCCACGGGATTTGGGAAGACCATAGTTGTCGAACTTTGACATCTACAAAACGGGAGAAAATGAATTCAAGTTAGTTGATTGATGAGTCCTTAGTAAATCACCCAAATGAGATACTAAGGCTAGGACCCAACACAACATTCTACAACTCGGGAGAGGGATGTCGTAACCCTAATTGCAGAATATTTGAAGGTAAGTGACTGACGATTCACTAATTTCCACCATGAAAAACAAAAAAGAAATTTAAGTTTTAAATCTATGAAAACTCCTAGATCCTTTGAGATTCATTGAACTTTCAATGGCATGTTTAAATCTCGATATGCCCCTCTTGTTTGTGACTGGGATGCCGAGGATCACAAAGCGGGTGTGAATAACCATGCAAACTTACATCGTGCCCTCACATGTTACAGTCACCTATTCGATGTGTCGATAAACCACACACGCTCCACCGAACTATGACAAACATTGAGTCACCCTTTGCTACCTTTGCTTAGAACCATTTAGTGTGCCGGTAAACCACACACGCTCCACTAACGTCTTCGCAAGGGCACAAAGTGTAATTTCATGGAATTGCATCAGTTCACTTTTGCCTAAGTAACTAAGATTGGGAATTTTATGAAAACATTTAGTTACTTTTATACTTCATTATACTTATAATGGAAGGTTGTGTCCCATCCTACCCGTTCGGCTAACGACCCTCCACTAGTCAAGAGTGCGGTGGGTAAGAGTGGATACCCATTCAATCGCCATTTTATAGGCAATTTCCTTAAACACCCCTTATAGACCAGCTTCGTGAATGAGGCCTACTAACGGTAAGACTGACTTTTACTCATACATATATATAATGTTAGACTTTTAATGTTATATATATAGTATAGGGTGTATTTTAACACTTTTAAAATACTATGTGGTTAAATTTAACAATTATACCTTTAATCCAATTAAAGTGTAAACCTAAACTTTTATGGATTTATTAAACCTCTTTTAATTATACACCTTAATTAATTAATAAAACCATAAGGGTGTGATTTGAACTTTTTCAAAACTATGCTAGGTTTTTAGAATTTAACATTCCTAATTAAACTTTTAATCAACTTTTAAATTCCAAAACTTGAGGGCAAGTTTTGAAACATTTCAACACATTAGGGTTTAGAATTTAAATATACATCAAAATTAAACTATTTAATCAAAATTTAAATTCCAAAACTTGAGGGCAAGTTTTTGAAACCTTTTTTCAAAACATTAGGGTTTCAACTATTTAAATTTCAAAACAACAAAACTTTTGGGTTCAAATTTAAACTATAAAACCTAAAGGGCAAAATATGAAACTTTTCATAACAACAAGGATCAAATAAAAAATAATTCAAATTAACATTTAATCACATAATTATCCATATTTGATTTATTTAATGATTTCTTGCAAAACAATTTATCAATTTAGTCAAAATAATTAATCAATTATCTTATAAGGAAACAATTATCTTGTTAATTGATAAATATCTTCAATTAGATCAAAAATATAGTCAAATATATCATATAATCGGATTAATATTGATCTAACATGATAAGGTAACTATCCATAAGCAAAAACAGCAAGAAATCGTGAAATACCCTCCATCTGACGAGCTGACTCGGCGAGTCAGGCTTGGACTCAGCGAGTCTGCATGGACTCGGCGAGTTCAGCCATGGACTCGGCGAGTCCAGCCTCCAGAATCCAAAAAAATGAATTTTCCAGATATATCAAGCATCAATACAATAGAAACCAATCATGTCTCTGATACCACTGATGGGTTTTGGTCATAAGACATTCTATGTGCTCATACAAACCCTAATGCTTGGATCTAGGTTTCTCTATTGTACATGCTTTGAATCCAAGACTATAAACCCTAATTCTAACATATGGAAATAAATATTAACATATAATTAGGTTTAAGATATTACCTTGATTGTTATGTAGCAATAACAATCCCAATTCCTCCTTTGAATTGACTTTGGAAGGCTTAGAGTCACAAGTGTCACTCCTCTAATGGTTCACAAACACCATAAGCAAGAGGATGAAGAGGAAAGAGGATGGAGGCTGCCCAAAACGTGTTCTAACCCTAGAAAAAAAGTTCCCCACGTTTTTGAGCCTTAAGGGTTCTATATATAGTGAGGCTATTAGGGTTATCTAACAAGGAAACCCTAATTTGGTTGCTTAAGCCCTAAGCAACCCATGGAGCCCTTTTCTTAAAGCCTTGGACGACTTCATATGGGACTTCCCCATAGAATTCATCCACCTTATAATAAAAGGCAATCCATGGCCCTAATTACAATTATCTTATAATTACAATTCCAGTCCCTTAAGTTTAATTAATCTCTTTTAGTCACAAAACTAATTACCAATTAATTATTGACTAATATTAATTAAACAATATGATTTCTCCTTTAATATATTATTCTCATAATATATTAATAAATCATATTTAATCCTTTCTCTCCATAATTCATCCTATCAAGTTGCTTTGGTGAAGGCAACCCAAAAGGACCATGCACCATCGGGTCAAGTACATACCAAAATAGT
Source organism: Lactuca sativa (assembly GCF_002870075.4). NCBI lineage: Eukaryota > Viridiplantae > Streptophyta > Magnoliopsida > Asterales > Asteraceae > Lactuca > Lactuca sativa. Next base: position 226,377,754 of record NC_056625.2, read on the forward strand.
TATGGACTTAGACACTAATCCAACAGTAACATCCCTAAATATCAAGAGTAGAGTTGAAGGGCTAAAAGAGTAAATTGGGAAAGAGCGACTCGACGAGTCCATGGGTGGACTCGGCGAGTAGAGTCGCGACTTGGTCGCGTGTTAAGTAGCCGAGTCGACGAGTCAGTAAGATGGACTCGGCGAGTAGGCGCTGAGTGGAGAAAACCCTAATTCTCAGGGTTGAGCCCTGTATAAAGAACATAACATCCATTCCTCCAGCCTCTTTACTCATCATCAAGTCCAGAAACCCTAACCTTCGTATGTGAGTGGATCAAGTTGCATTTAGGAGCTTGGAGAAGCAATTGTTGAGGAAATCTTGAAGAAGAAGAGGCTTGGAGCAAGGGGCTTTGCTTGGATTCGACTTCCATTGCAGTTGGGGCGTTCTTTTGAGGTAATATCTCGTCCTTGGGCTGTTACTCTTATGGATTAATCATTTTGGGGTTTGTGGGGAGCTTATCTTGGTATGTTTTGGAGTTTGGAAGTTAGATCTAAGGTTGCTACCTCAGATCTGGAGTGGTGATGGTCCTAATGTGCATAAAGTCCCTGTGTTGAGTGTTGGGTGAAGCTATCATGTCCCAAACCTTAGCCCTAATGTGCAAAATGCGTAGATCTCTTTGGATTCACGTAAAGTTTGCCACTTTACGTGATGGATGGGTTGTAGGAGGCTAGATCTATGTTTTGGATCAATTGCATGGCCTGGAATGCTTCTGTATGGATTCATACCAGTGGTACTCGGCGAGTCACATGGGTGGACTCGACGAGTTGCTTGAAGATGAGCTGGAACTCGACGAGTTGGAAGAACAACTCGGCGAGTTGGATAAAGATGGCCTGGAACTCGGCGAGTTGTATGAACAACTCGGCGAGTAGGTTGAAGATAGCCTTAGACTCGGCGAGTCTGTTCTTGGACTCGGCGAGTCTTGTCGAAGAGTCTCAATATTTTCTGGTTGAGTCGAGAATCGGCGAGTCAAGGGATGACTCGGTGAGTTGTGGGTGAGTGGACTCAGAGTTGTTGGACTTGACGAGTCTCGGGGTGACTCGGCGAGTTAGGTCACAGATTGAGGGAAGTTCTGAGTATGGGGACTCGGCGAGTCATCGGGTTGACTCGGCGAGTAGAGTCAGTCAGGGATTGACTTTGACCTTGTCCAAAGGTTGACCAGTTGTCTTTCAGGGGTATTTTGGTAATTAAGGGTATTTATTAAGTTGAGTGTGTTGGTGTTCAGTGGAGGAGTTCGTGTCGGAGCTTGGAGCAGCGGGATCTTATCCTTTCAGCCGGCAGTTTTGAGGTGAGTTATCCTCACTATATCAACAGGGTCTAAGGCACCAAGGCCGGTCCTTATCGGATTGAGATCCGGGTAGTTGTTGTTATGTTCTTGCTGTGATATGTTTGCATCCTGAGAGCTAGGATGGTATATGTTAGAGACCTGATTGAGATCGGTATCCTGATAGATAGGGAGATGCTATGCTAGTGACCTGTTAGGTCGGTATCCTGGTTAGGATGATGATATGTTATGTGATCTGTTTGATCTGCTTGTTGACTGTGAATCGCTATATGATTGTATGTATATATGCACATGGTTGTTTGGACTGGAGTTGGGTTGAGGCGGGTCCTGCTTTGTGTTGTAGGCCAAGATACCCAGGGCGGACCGGTTGTTCCGAAGGCCCAGCGAGCGGTCCGGATAGGCTGTAGGCCCCAAGAGGGCGGACCAGACGTGCCGAGGCTCGGAGAGTGGACCAGGAAGACTGAAGGCCCGGTGTGGGCGGACCAGTCATACTGTAGACTCAGAGAGTGGACCAGGTGGATTGAAGGCCCGATGCGGGCGGACCAATCACACTGCAGACTCGATGTATGTGGTTAGATTCGGAGAGTGGACCAGGCGGATTGAAGGCCCAGTATGGGCGGACCAATCACACTGTAGACTCGAGGTTTATGGCTAAACTCAAAGGGTGGACCAGGTGGACTGTAGGCCGGTGCGGCGGACCAGTCACACAGTAGACACGAAGTGCATGGCTGTTCTGTGATCAGATATGTTGTGGCATGTTATGCGTGTATGGTGTATGTGGTTGGTATTTTGGGGATATCTCACTATGCTTTCGGGCTTACAGTTGTGGTTTTATGTTTTTCAGGTTCTTCGGGAGACTGTGGTAAGGCGAAGGCGTGATCGTACCGCTCCTCATGATTTTGTAGTAATGTGATTCTGGGAATACGTTAAATATTTTGTATTGAAAACCTTTTTGTAAAGATTTAATGGAATCGAGCTGTTTTTGAAAAAATTAAAATTGGTTGTATTTTTCGGTCGTTACAAGTTGGTATCAGAGCCTTGGTTTGAGTGAATTGGAGGAAGATTCGTGTGACTCCAGTCTCAAATCGAGGAGAGTTTTCAAAAGAGTATTTAAAATGGTTTTCAAAATAAGTAAGGGAGGACGCGGAGGTACGATCAGCCGGAGCCAGTAAGTAACCCCAAAATACCATGCATGTTATTTGTTTTTGAGCTTTGATAGAACAACATGCTAGTGATAGGCTAGGGATCTTTAGGATTTCATGATAATGTTGCCTGATTTGTGATGTCTGTAGCCTAGGGTTCCTTATGGGTGATTGTCAGTGTTCCTCTAGTGGTGAGGGTTGAGCGTTGTTGTGCATGTTTCTCTAGGGTGTTGTGGTAGTACTTCATATAAATATGGGTAGGTGTGGAAGGTAGTATGGGCCCGTACTACTGAAAGCACAGGACCCATACGCGTATCAGGGAAACCATGATCTCTAGGGTTGGATTGAGAGAGTTGGATCCCAGGATAGTGGGAAGAGTCTGAGATTTTGTGTGGTGTTTTTCAGTATGGAGATTCCAAGGCATGATGAGAGTGGATCCGGATCAGGATCGGGAGCAGGAGAGAGAGTTCCGGGCGGATCGGTACCGCCCGAGGTTATCGGTCAGATGAGCACGTGCGAGTTGGATGCGAGGATTTGTGAGATCCTACGTGATGAGATTGCTGAGTTGTTCCGGGCTGAGTTGCCGGAGCTGTTTGGGTCAATCAAGACCGCCATGGTTGAGTATTTTGATGAGCGCTATGCGGCTCTTGCAGAGACGGCTGCCGCGGCGGCTGCAGCGGCTGTAGCGGCGGCAGGGGGAGGAGCTGGTCGGGGCTTTCAGTATCGGGACTTCGATAATACGAAGCCTCCCACCTTCGATGGAGTTCAGGACCCAATCGTCGCTATGAGATGGTTATCAGACGTGGAGGGGTGTTTCTTCACGTGTTCATGCCCTGCTGATCAGAGGGTGAGGTGTGCTCTGAACCTGTTGAGGCTCGGGGCAAAGGATTGGTGGAGATTGACCACGGGGTCATATTCGGATGCGCAGAGGGTTGCGGTTTCATGGGATCAGTTCAGGGAGATGTTCAGTACTCGTTATGTTCCGTAAGTTGAGAGGGAGAGATTGGCTCAGGAGTTCCTTGAGCTGAAGCAGGGTTCGGAGTCGGTGACTGAGATCACCAGGATGTTCACTGAGAGGGCGATGTTTTGCCCTGAGTTCGCTTCGAAGCAGGCTCAGATGTCTCGATATCTGAGCATGCTCAAGAGGGACATCAGACAGTTTGTGTCTGCGTAGAGGTGTGAGACCTTGTTGGAGTTGTAGGAGGCCGCTAGGCGGCGTGAGTTAGAGATTGAGTTGCAGTTGCGTGAGCTGAGTCAGGCTCCGGTGCAGTCGCAGCCGGCGCCGAAACGGTCCAAGACCGTTGATGTTAGAGTGGGGGATCTGAGCAGCCACACTTGTGGGAAGTGTGGGAGGGGTCACACCGGAGTTTGTAGGTCCGGTGGTGCATGCCGCAAGTGCGGAAAGGAGGGGCACTATGCAAGGGATTGTCGGCAGTCAGCGCCGGTTCGGGATTTGAGGATTTGTTATCATTGTCATCAGATTGGGCATTTGAGGGTCAACTGTCCACAGCTTGCTCCAAGACCGGTGCAGGCTCCAGCACCGACCACTTTGAGGATCACAGGTGGGGGTCAGGATGGAGCGGAGCCCCCAAGGGCTCAGGGTCGTGCTTATCAGCTTGCGGCAGAGGAGGTCAGAGCAGTGCCAGATGCAGCTGCGGGTATGTTTCTTTCCTGATATCTTGTTATCTTGTGATTATTGTGGTGTATTGTTTATGTGCTGGTATCTTTGTGTGGTTTTCGATGCGGTATTCGTCGTTTTGAGGGTTGTGGTTTGGTTATGGGTTATTGTTTTGGGATTTTCGTTGGTTATCATCCATGAGAGTTATTAGTGTGAACCTAGCATTGGTTTGAAGGTCGGGTAGCATCTGCTTTCTGAGGAGTGGTTAGATGCAGATTGAGTTTCTTTCGAGCGGGTTATTCGGTGATGATGTGAGATCTTGTTAAGATTGTTTATGCTTGTGGGAAGCAGTCCGAGTGTAAGTGTTTTCTTTCTGCAGAGTTGTTCTGGGAGGTCGGTAATGGCGACTGGTGATTGTTAATCAGTGCTACAAGTGAGGGAGAATTGGAGAATTCTCCGGGAGATCGATGAGTATTTAAGGGTGCTTAGCTGTTGGGATTCAACAGTGTCCTGTCATCCCAGAGTATAGGCTGATAGAAGCAAGTGTCGGGCATGCGGGGCGGGATACAGACCTAGGGCATTTGATTGTGGAGGGCCTGGGAGCAGGCCGGGATCGAGCATGTGCGATTGAGACAGAGTTCGGAACCCTTAAAAGGCTAGAACAGTACGCATAGGAGGATTTCCGGGAGTGATAGCTCGGAATGATGAATGCTAGTTGAGCGGTCCGGATAGACTAAAGGCCGGTAGGCGTACCAGTCAGGCCGAAGGCTCGGAGAACGGTCCAGCCAAACTGAAGGCACTGAGAGCGGTCCAGATTGGCTGAAGGTTTTGAGAGTGGTCCAGATTGGCTGAAGGCCTGGTGAGGCAGTCCAGTCATGCTGAAGACTCTGCAGGTATTGTTGGATCGGTTCGAGGATATGGATTGTGTATGTTGCAGTGTGATTGCATTAGAAGGTCTGGCCCCGAGTAGTGATCTTGATTAGTTGAGATAGTGCATGGGCTTGAGAGTCCCTGCGATGAGAGTCAGAGTATGTGTGTTGGGTGGATAGCGGATACGCTATAAAAGGGTGGTGTAGCGTTGGGCGAGCACCGTGACACTTGTCGGAGTGACAATGTGGCCAAGTGGATTCCTTGGTACAGGAAAAGAGAGAGGTGTGTAACTCCGAGAGGGAGTGCAAGTTCACGGAAGTGAAAGCGGTAGAGCAGAGTTATGATTAGAGTAATTCGAGTATGGTTTTTGAGCAGCGTGTTTGCGGCAGTGGAATAGAAGCTCATTCGGTTTGGGATGTCTGCTGAGGTCGCGGAGGGAATTCCGCAGGTGTAGAGCCAAGAGGCTCGGAAGGGATGCAGGGAGAGAGTCTTGGGCTCTCAGTGTGATTCTGATCAGGATATTGGGTATGTATTAGTGGTTCATCTTGGGGGATGTTTGAGGATATCATCAGTGTATCGGGTTTTCCCAACCTGAGGGTGCTAGAGCTAGTTCAGCATGTGTATGTGATTGCAAGAGGAGAACTCGTGGGAGTTGCTCTGAGATTGAAGAATGGGTCTTTCCGTCAACATGGAATGGATAGAGTGGGATTCGAATCGGGGATCCGATGGCTCATGGTTTTCTAGCCCATATGGGTCGAGTGATTGTTCAGATTTGGAGCAGTGATGCATCATGGGTAATTCTCGGTTGTTGAGTATGATTATCAGAGGGTACAACCGGTGCCCGGCTCGAGACGGTGGTCAGGACACCGTAAGGAAGGAGAAGTCGAGTTTCTGGTTCTATGGATGTGTTTTGAGAAACCTGGTTGGATTAATGCCAAGTGGTGCATGACAGGAGTATTTCTAAGAGTTGTGTTGCCGTAGGCTTCGAGGACGAAGCCTAATTTAAGTGGGGGAGAATTGTAACATCCCAAAATATCAAGAGTAGAGTTGAAGGGCTAAAAGAGTAAATTGGGAAAGAGCGACTCGGCGAGTCCATGGGTGGACTCGGCGAGTAGAGTCGCGACTTGGTCGCGTGTTAAGTAGCCGACTCGGCGAGTCAGTAAGATGGACTCGGCGAGTAGGCGCTGAGTGGAGAAAACCCTAATTCTCGGGGTTGAGCCCTATATAAAGAACATAACATCCATTCCTCCAGCCTCTTTACTCATCCTCAAGTCCAGAAACCCTAACCTTCGTATGTGAGTGGATCAAGTTGCATTTGGGAGCTTGGAGAAGCAATTGTTGAGGAAATCTTGAAGAAGAAGAGGCTTGGAGCAAGGGGCTTTGCTTGGATTCGACTTCCATTGCAGTTGGGGCGTTCTTTTGAGGTAATATCTCGTCCTTTATCTGTTACTCTTATGGTTTCATCATTTTGGGGTTTCTGGGGAGCTTATCTTGGTATGTTTTGGAGTTTGGAAGTTAGATCTGAGGTTACTACCTCAGATCTGGAGTGGTGATGGTCCTAATGTGCATAAAGTCCCTGTGTTGAGTGTTGGGTGAAGCTATCATGTCCCAAACCTTAGCCCAAATGTGCAAAATGCATAGATCTCTTTGGATTCACGTAAAGTTTGCCACTTTACGTGATGGATGGGTTGTAGGAGGCTAGATCTATGTTTTAGATCAATTGCATGGCCTGGAATGCTTCTGTATGGATTCAGACCGGTGGTACTCGGCGAGTCACATAGGTGGACTCGACGAGTTGCTTGAAGATGAGCTGGAACTCGACGAGTTGGAAGAACAACTCGGCGAGTTGGATGAAGATGGCCTGGAACTCGGCGGGTTGTATGAACAACTCGGCGAGTAGGTTGAAGATAGCCTTAGACTCAGCGAGTCTGTTCTTGGACTCGGCGAGTCTTATCGAAGAGTCCCAATATTTTCTGGTTAAGTCAAGAATCGGCGAGTCAAGGGATAACTCGGTGAGTTGTGGGCGAGTGGACTCAGAGTTGTTGGACTCGACGAGTCTCGGGGTGACTCGGCGAGTTAGGTCGCAAATTGAGGGAAGTTCTGAGTATGGGGACTCGACGAGTCATCGGGTTGACTCGGCGAGTAGAGTCAGTCAGGGATTGACTTTGACCTTGTCCAAAGGTTGACCAGTTGTCTTTCAGGGGTATTTTGGTAATTAAGGGTATTTATTGAGTTGAGTGCGTTGGTATTCAGTGGAGGAGTTCGTGTCGGAGCTTGGAGCAGCGGGATCTTATCCTTTCAGCCGGCAGTTTCGAGGTGAGTTATCCTCACTATATCAACAGGGTCTAAGGCACCAAGGTCGGTCCTTATCGGATTGAGATCCGGGTAGTTGTTGTTATGTTGTTGCTGTAATATGTTTGCATCCCGAGAGCTAGGATGGTATATGTTAGAGGCCTGATTGAGATCGGTATCCTGAGAGATAGGGAGATGCTATGCTAGTGACCTGTTAGGTCGGTATCCTGGTTAGGATGATGATATGTTATGTGATCTGTTTGATCTTCTTGTTGACTGTGAATTGCTATATGATTGTATGTATATGTGCACATGGTTGTTTGGACTGGAGTTGGGTTGAGGCGGGTCCTGCTTTGTGCTGTAGGCCAAGATACCCAGGGCGGACCGGTTGTTCCGAAGGCCCAGCGAGCGGTCCGGATAGGCTGTAGGCCCCAAGAGGGCGGACCAGACGTGCCGAGGCTCGGAGAGTGGACCAGGAAGACTGAAGGCCCGGTGTAGGCGGACCAGTCATACTGTAGATTCAGAGAGTGGACCAGGTGGATTGAAGGCCTGATTCGGGCGGACCAATCACACTGCAGACTCAATGTATGTGTTTAGATTCGGAGAGTGGACCAGGTGGATTGAAGGCCCGGTGCGGGCGGACCAATCACACTGTAGACTCGAGGTTTATGGCTAAACTCAGAGGGTGGACCAGGTGGACTGTAGGCCGGTGCGACGGACCAGTCACACAGTAGACCCGAAGTGCATGGCTGTTCTGTGATTAGATATGTTGTGGCATGTTATGCGTGTATGGTGTATGTGGTTGGTATTTTGGGGATATCTCACTAAGCTTTCGGGCTTACAGTTGTGGTTTTATGTTTTTCAGGTTCTTCAGGAGACCGTGGCAAGGCGAAGGCGTGATTGTACCGCTCCTCATGATTTTTTAGTAATGTGATTCTGGGAATACGTTAAATATTTTGTATTGAAAACCTTTTTGTAAAGATTTAATGGAATCGAACTGTTTTTGAAAAATTTAAAATTCGGTCGTTACATACCTGGTGTCACAGGTGTATTAGTATCATTTGGGTCGGTAGGTGTATTAGTATCATTCGGGTCGGAAGGTGGGCTATTGGGCTGACCTAATTCGGCCCAGTCTTCATTTTCTTGAGTTGACCCAATTTGATCGGGAGTATCAGGAACCCAATCTCCTTCAGCGTCCCACTCACCTTCATCTTCATAGAAGCCATCCTCAAAATCAACACCTTCAACTGTGAAACTCATTCCCGGTGTTGATTTTATTTTTTCACTTTCATCCCAGTCCCACACTCTTTTTTCTTCAAACACAACATCACGGCTTACATACATTTTCCCGTTGCTTGGATCTAACAACCTGTATGCTTTTGACCCTTTCTCGACTCTAAGATGAACCAGTTGAATACTTCTATCTTCTAGCTTCTTTAAATTGCCTTTTGCAACTTTCATATGACCAACGCATCCGAACACCCTAAGATGATCGATACGAGGTTTTCTACCGGTCCACATTTAATAAGGAGTAGAATTCTTCAAAGTTTTTGTATGAGCTCTGCTTAATACATAAACAGAGTATGTCACTGCCTCACCCCACAAAGCATTAGGCATCTTCATTGACTTCAGATTACATCTCACCATCCTCAATGAAATTCTATCCCGTCTCTCCACAACTCCATTTTGTTGTGGGGGGTATGGAGCTGTATACTGTCTTTCAAGCCCATTTTTCTTGCAATAATTTGTGAAGTCATTCGACAAGAACTCTCCATCACGATCATTTCTAAGAATCTTAACCTTCTCTCCTGTTTCCGTCTCCACTTTCTCCCTGAACTCTTTAAATACTTGGAAAGCTACATCTTTTGTCTTCATCAGATAGACCCACATTACTCTGCTAAAATCATCAACAATTAGCATGAAATACCTATTACCGAAAGGAGTGGGAGGCGTAACTGGACCACATAAGTCTCCATGTATGAGTTCAAGTTTCTTTTTTGCTTTGAAATTTGTGTGGTGTGGGAATGGTTTTCTTGTCTGTTTTCCTATCAAGCAACCCTTACATGGTTGTGAGGGAATCTTCACAGTCGGCATTCCTTCGACCATTCTCTTCTCAACCATAAGCTTCATCGAATTGAAGTTAATGAGCCCCATTCTCTTTTGCCATAACCATGACTGGTCATTTATCTCAGCAGTTAAACACATGCCTTCGGTTTCCTGCAGCTCTATCTTGTAGAGGCGATTTGATGATCTTCTCACTTTCATCAACAACTTTCCTCTTGAATCTTTGACCCATAAAAATGGATCTTTGATCCTTATTTCATCTCCACCCTCGACTAGTTGACCCATACTGATTATATTACTACACAGATCAGGAATGTAGTAAAGTGCTCACTATGTTGACTACTTTTCATGTGTAGTCATCAATACTCTCCGTCTCTTTCATGCACATTGCTTCAAGCTCAGCCTTCAGTGTTTGGATCCTAGCCACTTTCACTCTATCTACCCCAACAAACATGATTTTGAGAGCTTCCCACACTTCTTTGGCCGTCTTCTTCTCCACTAATGTCATGAGCAAACCTTCAGGTATTCCCTGATAGATTGCAGCCAAGGCCATGTTATCTTTCTTTACTTCGACAAGAGTATTGGTGGTCCTGGGTTCTACAGCATCCCAAACACCCTGAGCCATCATGAAAACTCGCATCTTGATTGCCCATGCCCCATAATTTGTTTTTGATAACATTGGATAATTAAGTGTCACATGCCCGTCTTTTTCACCATTGCCACTGTTGCTTCCAGCCATCTCTCCACGTGGTTGATATTTTGGCATGCACCAAATTCGCTCTGATACCAAGTGTTGGCTTTTCACAAGCCTGTAACTTGAAAAGTGACAATGAAACAGTAGCTAAGAAAAAACAGAGCATAGGAAGTACTTAAAACTTGAAGCTTTATTCACTGAATTGAAAGTGAGGGTGTAACCTCAACGTACAGGAAACAAACTACTTAAAGGCTAAAAATATGCAAATAACTAGCAACTAACTCCACTAAGCTTAAGACTCGGTACTATAGCCCACATGACTTTTACTTATTTAAATTCTAAAACATGCTAATAATAAACTAAACCAACTTATGATTTCTGAATTATTTCATCAATGATTCCCGTCGACACGTACGCTTTTCAACATCTTCGCCTTTGGCGTCAACATCTTCGTTTATCAGGTACAAGAATGTTTAATATAATGATAATTTTGGGTCATGAGTCCGGGCCCGTTAATTACGAGTGCTTCTTGGTTGTGCTTTACTTATTGAAATTTGGAAGGTGTAATAACATATACGTGATAAAATTGAGATTTTTTTAAGTAGAGTTTATTGAGAAAACCGTTGTAAAACTGCCTTTTTACAAAGATAAAGATGTTTGAATGCGCATTGCATTACGAAGAAATGGAATGGTTTCTTGTATGATTTTCAATTTTAATAATTTGAATTTACACTTTTAATCTCAAAGTTTTATCGTTTTTTCTACCTCTTACTTTTATGAAATATTTTTTTTTTATTCTAGTTACTTATCATATATCAATTTGTTTATTTAAAATATATAATTAATATTTATATATGATTTCAAATAAATTATAGAGTTAAAGAATTTAGTCAAACATATTTAAAATATCCAATATTAAATATATTATATTATCCTAAACTTACCATGATTGTCAAAATCGCGATCGTTATAGTAGGATCGTACGATCTTGGGATCCAATCTGATCCTACATTTTTCATTTTTGCCAATAAAATTTATTTACCCAATGTTTTAAAAACCGGTTTTTTAGTTGAATCGATATGATGACCCGTTCCCGGTTCAACCGGTTCGACCGTCGGGTCAACTGGTTTCTATATTTTTCATTTTTTTCTTATTTTTTTATACATACATACAACCATTAATTTGATGTTTACAAATTCAAACATTAAAAATATACATAAAAATAAGTTGTAAATGAATCCAAATATTTTAAAATAACACATAACTATAAGTTTTAATGTTATACATCAATCAATATGTTTTTATTTAGAGAAAACTAAATAGATATGGAAAAAACAATCACCAAACTTTATTATGTAAATTGTTCTTTTTCATGTGTTATTATTCCGTTTAACCGGTTTACTTTGACCAGTTTAATCGGTTTTTTCTAAAAACCGATCAGTTTAATCCGATTCAGAAATTAATATAAAACCGGTGACAATTAAACCATTCTTTCTCCCGGTTTTCGGTCCAAACGGTTCGAACGACCGGTTCAAATCAATTTTTAAAACATTCTATTTACCACTTTTATCTCTTTTATTATATATCAAGTTACCGTCTATCCATGTTCCCTAGGTAGTCAATGCTTGGCTACGTGCCCTTGGAACATACATATAATCCATGGTCAAATTGATTGAAGATTTACGTGTCAGCTTCTTTTTCTCTGCAGTTTTGTTTTCCAATGAAATGCATACACCTTGCTGATGCACCCACCGCCTTGCCTTGATCTCTATGATTCTATCTCTTCCCATTCTATTTTCAGATACAGAAAGAAGTTTTCTCCACCGATTACGATCGTAGAATATACGCAGGAGAACCCTTCGACCAAGCCTCTCAAAACCATAACCTCATTTTTTTTTTCTGCTTGCTTCTCTCTCTTTCGCCTGTCTCCAGTCCTATTTCTTCTACTGCTTCGTACATTCCTCTAGACCACCGCCTTAATCCTCCAAAACTCTCAAATGTTTACCACTCGACCACGACGTCATAGATTCGTATCCGTTTCATGCCCTATCCATCATCGTCATGCGTCTCGGTTGGAGGAATCATCTTCTCCATGGTCCAATTGATTTCATTGCAACACCCTTTGTGGTTATATATATATTGTTTACCCTGTGTAATTCCTTCTTTTGTGATGTAAATTTCTACTTTACGATGGTATTATGTCTCAACATCTACTTCAATTGTAGATTAGTTCGCCACCGCTCATCTCCCCCTTTACGTATCAGATGCCCAACGACTTTCTCTTCTAAATCCTCAGTCGATGGGAGTTAGGGTTCGATTTAGGGATTGGGCTTAATTGGCATCTCAATCAGCCTTAAAGGGACCAACCCCTATTGATCAATCAGATGAGGGATAAATGTGTTGCCATCAAGGTGTGGCTTTTCTTCTTAATAATTATATGGTGGTATTATCATTATCATTTGGTTAATTATTGAATTCTGAAAATTGTAGGATCGATTGAACTTGTATCAGGACACTGCCATTGGGTCTTCAAAATTTGAGAAAAGGTAAGTTTTTTTTTTTTTTCACAAATACTTTATTTTAGTTCCAAAATATGAAGTTTTTAAGAAGTGTAGCTTTAATGACACTTTAATTTGAAAATAGTCAGTTCAGTCTTTCATTTTGACTTATTGAGTCTTATATATGTTTCATCGAAGGAACTATTTCTTTAATAATCAATCATTTCAAATATACATAATAGGTATGTTGCTTTAGCAAAAAAATCATCTACTAATAATTATTCAAAATTATATCCTTTTCAAGCTATTCGTTACTTTAACATTTAAGAGTGTCTATTGATGGGATTGTTTGAAAATATTCAATTCTACAAGATGAAATAGAATGACAGTGTTAGTTCTTTGAAGCGGTTTTGGATTTTAGTTCGGGAAGAATGTGTAGATATCACCATTATAAGGAATAGTTACAGTCTTTACTTTCTTATGTGTGCCCAACTTATGGTATCATAATTTGATTGGTCTTTTGATGTTTTGTTTTTAAGGAAAGGCCAAACCCTGTACAGGTTTCTCTTTGAGAAGGAATAGTATGAAGTTTATAATGCTTACTTCTCAAGAAAAAGGTAATGTCATTCTTTCCTGTATATAATTTTATGTTTCTATGTTTTGTTTGTTGAATAAGTTTTTTTTAAAAGTCTTATTTGTAAAATTGTTTTTTTAAATGTCAATATATAATTTACTCACATATCCTAATTAACGATGTTCTTTAAATAATGAAATTTGTAAATTTTAAATATGATATTTGAATATTTTAAGTGATTGGAAAAATTAGCTTTTTGGTATTTATATTCTTTAAATTTCATGAGTATATAACTAATTGCAGAATGCAGAAGACGCATTACAGCTTAAAAAGAAATTTCATTTTGTTGATATTTTTGTTTGAAATCTTGGTCTGCATCTTTTTACTGGGGTTTTTTCTTCTTCCTCACGATTTTTCTGTTATTGAGACATGGTTATTTTCTTCTATAAAAATAAAGTTAATGTATATCAGATCCTGTGTTTTTGTCAACAATTTTCCTTATTATTTCTGTATTTAATATGTTTGTTTCTGTTTTGTTATTTGAAAACAGTGGTAGGATGACTGGAGCAATCGTGAGGTTTTTGTCATAATCAAGAATAAGAAGAAGAAATGATGTCGATCCAACAATGAAACAGATGTATACCAGGTATGGTTTTAGTAATTGGGTGTAGAAAATTATAAGTATTAAAAATTTATCATTGTGCACAGCCATGGTCCAAGAGGAAAAAAATGTTGAAAGTAATAAGAAGGTGCATGAACATATAAATTTACAAAAATTTGAAGGACCGTCTGTCCCTGGAAGACATATAGCTTTCATGTTTGGATCTATGCACAAAAGGATTGCAAAGTATAAATGTGATAAAAATTGAACCTAGTGAATAGAAAACATCTTTAATGTAATTACCTCCATGTAACTCAATAAAGTATTCCTGGATAGTCATTTTTGTGGCATATCGGCACAGCCGGGATACTTCCCTAGTTTTATGTGAAACAAAAAAATAAATAAGTCGATTTTTAATTTTTGTTATCACATATATACCAAATTACATCACATATAAACAATAAACAATAAATAAATAAAAACATACCAAAATTAATAATCAAATAAACAATTACGAGTATTCTAAATAGTTTACTTCAAACTATAAATATAATGTTAAACTAGTTAGATAAATTGATGTTTGGAAAGCAAAAGAGTAATTTGTATTAGTTTTATTTGTTCTGATGTCAGTACAAAGTTAACAATATTAAATCTATTTTTAACTTTTTTGACTGCTAGAGTTTGACTTATAAATTAATATCATTTTTGCTTCATTTTTGTTTTATTATGATATTTATCTCTATATAATACGCTCAACATTCTACAAACACCATATAGAAACATCAAGGAGACAAATGTGGCTTGATACCTAAAGAAAAAAACGACCGATCATTGGAGAAAATGGAGAAGGGAGAGGCCAACAGAAATATGCAGAGAATCAACGGAGATCGGTCGACGGCGAACCAATCAGTGACAACAAAGGATGGGCAAAAATAGGCAGAGATGGTTTGCTAGCTAACTGAGAAAATGGATGTAACGACCCAAAATTTTGAGGTAAAAATTTCATTGAACAAGTTAACGGTGAAGGCTAACAGACCTAGGGCGGTCCGGATATATTGCAGACCCTTCGGGGCATATCAATCAGGCTGAAGGCCCAGAGAACAGTCCAGATAGACTGAAGGCTAGGGAGGGCGGACCAGACATGTTGAAGGGTCTAAGAGTGGGCCAGATAGACTGAGAGCCTGGTGAGGGCGATTCAGTCATGCTGCAATGCAGACTCTATATGCATGTTGTTTGTTATGATATGGTTATGGTTTGTATGACGTTGGTATTTTGGGGGAACTTAGGGGCTGTGTGATAGCCTCTTAATTGAAAAGCTAATAGGCAATATTTGAAGTTTTAAGATTAAGACTGTTTGGAAGGGTATGAAAAAAAGCCTCTTAATTCTTTAAAAACATCTTAAAGTTTCAGATGTAATATTACATCTGAATTAAAAAAAGACGTGTCTGGCCCTTGCCCTAATAAAATTCCAGCTGCTTCTTTTTTCCTTTATGGAACCTCATCCCCTTTCTTCTACCTCTCAGTCTGTAATAATCGTTGGTGTGCTCCCCACCGCCATTGATGAAGCTGATGCCCGTTTGGACGCCTCTGTCAACAACTTCGACTATTGTAGGTAAGGTTTTTTCCCTCCTAAAAAACCATTCTTAGCACATACATCGATTTCTTCATCTCGTTTCAGGTAAGTCGAAAATCTGAGAGGATTTTCCCGTCGGTTCACCGTTCTCATCCACCTGCTACATCCCTCGACTTGTGTCATTCCTCCTGGTGAGTTCTTGATATCTGATTCTATTAGTTTGATTTTAAATCCATGAAATACAAGCAAAAATCGATTCACAGTACATACATACATTTGTTCTTTTTTCTTTTTCCCTTGAATTCGGTTATAAGTTCATATATCGTTTTTTTGCCCTGATTTCGACTATAGTGCATAAACATTTATAAATCTGTTCTTTCTTCTTTTGTAATTTAACAATGTTGTGATATTTTTGCTGATAAAATATGAAATCTGATAGTATTGTTGAAATCATATGTTTGTTGTTTGCTTGATTAAATCTCAGATGTGATAATGTGGATAAAACCATATGCTTTTTTTTTTTTTTTTTGTCCTGAAATATGATAAGGTTTTGTTTTTTTTTTTCCTGAAATATGATAAGGTTTTGTTGACGAAGTTGTCAGCTTTGTTTGATGAAATCTTGAACAAGTGGTGTCTATTAGTGGAGAATATTTCATACCCCACAAGCTTAAGGAGTTCATTAACATCAGATTTGTTATGGATTGAACTAAAGAAATTGTGGTTTACATAGAAAGGGTATTTTGGGCAATAAGTGAAAATTGACAAAAGAAAATTGACAAAAGAAGAGAAGATTTTTACTTTTTAAATATGTTTTAGGTTATATATGGAGTTTAATAATGTTGTAACTTTTTTATAGTTGAAAGAATCATGAAGCTCTTGAGTTGGAGCTTTTAATTGTTTTGGGTATAATGAAGAAATGATAGTGTAATGTTTGATTTGGATTTATGTGTAATTTTCCTTTATGTTTAATCTGGATTTTATATGGTATCTGTATATTATTTTATAAGTATTTAAGAAGTTGATTCAATTATTTTATGAACAAAAACGTTAAATTCGGCAAAAAATAAAACAGAAGGATAAAATGGTCATTTTTATAATTCAGAAGTGCAATTAAGAGGTTCCAACCAAACAACATTTGAAAATTCAGATCTTAAAATTTCAGATCCTTTTAGAAATTCAGCTCTTAAAAATCCAGATTCTGCCAAACAGCCCCTTATTAAGTTTTGGGCTTATAGTTTTGGATTTTTTTTCAGGTACTTCGGATGATCGCGGGAAGGTGAACACTTAATCGTGCACCTCCTTACATTTTATGATTTTGATTTTGGGGATACTCTGATATGAAACTATTTTGAAAATATTTTGTAATAAATAGTGGTTTTTGGATGCTTGAAAAGGTTTTAAATTTTCATGAATTTTATGGATGTTACACCTCACGCCAACTAACAATAAATACAATCTTAATTAATAATTAACCAGATTAGTGTTACAAAATGTGACCTACTTTTAGCTAAGGAACCGGAGTTAACTACTGAAGTTGAAGAAGTTTATGTGTGAACCGCAACCGCAACCGCAACCGCAACTACTACCGCAGAGATGAATGATGAAGACTTTCAAGTTACTTTTCTGACTTAGCGTGTTTACTTAGTTTTATCCAGTGAACCTTGCATGGTCACTGAAGTTAGTAGAATAGTATTTGTTTACTGTCAATGCAACTTTTCGGGACTCTATAAATAGAGACTCCCTCTTCTTGTATCAAACACACATTCACGATCTTTCTGAAATATTATTGCAATACAAAGACCATTCATCTCTATCTATTATCTTCGATAAACCGAGTCCCTCTTCACCTTAAGTTGTTCACATTTACTAACTTGTGTTTGAATGCAAACCTCGTTATGAAACAACTTGGTGTCTACTTTGATATAACATGTTGTCATTTATATTTCCTTTACATTTTCGCATTTAACAAATCTAACACTTCTAACTTATTATTGTTGAGCTAACAAGATCCTTGAGATTAACTTATTCCACAACTTATTATCTTGTACTAACGTTTGTTCAAGTGTTCTTTAAAGTTTTTCTCTCAACAATTGGTATCAAAACCAAAGTGGTTGCTTTTTAACACTTTGATTTTGGAAAGCCTTCTATACCACTAAAGCTCATTCTAAAAAAAAAGAGAAATATGGCACAAGCTTTATCATTGAATGTTTCCAACAGTGTTGGAGGCTCTAATAGAGCTCCAATACTTGTTGCAAGTGAATACCACCATTGGTCTCAAAGAATGGAAACATATCTTAAGAGGCTCGGTAGAGATGTATGGAGGTCTGTGGAAAAAGGACTCATGTCCCGGTTCTCGCTCCTGCTCAAGAAGATGGTGCTCAAGCACGACTAAGAGGAGGCCAGATAGCCATGAATCAACTAACAAATGATGATCTTGACAAAATGGAGAAAGATGTCATAGCCTTCTATGAAATCTCCAATGGTGTTGCGCCAGACAACTTCGACATCATCATCAACTACAAATCTGCCAAGGAGATCTGGGATGTGCTCAAAAACCTTTATCAAGGGTCTGAACAAGCTCAAGATAATAAACTCACCACTACACTCAATGAGTTCAACAACTTTAAAGCTCTTCCTCGTGAAAGTCTTGATGATTCATTCAAAAGGTTCAACCTCATCGTCACAAAGCTATCGAATGTTGGTACGGTTTGAAGTAATCACGGGAGAAATCTACAATTCCTGAATGGTTTTGGTAGACATTGGGCCACAACAAAGATGATAGTCCAAAGAGATAGAAAAATCCACACTCTTTCACTATTCAAACTCTACGGTGAATTGCAAGCACAAGAATCAACTGTGTTAAAGGACTGTGCAGATTTGGGATGACCACTTGCTTTGATGGCTCAAACCCCGCAGTTCAAACCTCCTTGGTACCCATATACCGCAGAATCATCATACCAACACTCATATGACAATCCACCGCATTCATATGAAGCCGATGTAGAACTAGATGATGAAAAAGAGTTCCAAAACGCCATTGCCTTGGTCACTCAGCAATTCAATAGACTCCCACCACCATCCTTTTGCAAAAACCAACACTTCACCAAACCACCTTTCAATCGCAACTTCAACCCACATAATAACCATCCACGATATCCCAGAAATCCTCATCATCCTTCACAAACGCAAAACACTTCTTCAAATGAGCTACCGCAGAACAACAAACCTTCACACTCTGGTACCACTACTGAAGACAAAGATGGAGTTGTCATTTGCCATAGGTGTCACAAGGAAAACCACTTTGCCAAAGATCGCAAAGCAAATGTGGTGAAAGACAAGGCATTTTATCTCCGAATGGATCAAGAAATGGAAGAAAAAGAAAAAGCAAGAGCTTATGTTGCTCAAGTGAAAAGGGATTACCAAGTTTGGTCCTCAGGTGATATAGAAGAAGAATCTGACATCCACCGCAACAAAGGGAAAATTTGCATGGTGGCAACGAGTGAAGAAGATGGATCAACAGGCCTGAAGAAGAACTATTGCAACATGGAAAAAGATGGAACTCTCAACATCGTTAAACAGGTAAAATTTATGATTCAATCTAATAATTGTCACACCCCAAAACTAGAACAGCGGAAACATTCGGGGGTGGAGGACGTCATGTTTAGTATCACAAGACATGTATCATAGTAAGCAAGTAATGAACAACCATTTCATTAGAAAGAAAGTGTTTACAATGTGTGTGTTCACAAAACATAGAATACATATGCAAATAACAAAACAAGACTTGAAGCTATACTGCTCCATCTTCTGATTTCCCAGAGCGAGTACCTGTCTACTAGTTTCCTGATAATACAAGTTATTTGAAAGAGTTGATTAGCAATTAAGCTGGTGAGTTCATAAGATTTTAGTAATGTAAGTAAGTTGTAGAAAGTTGTTGAAAAATGCAGTTGAAATGTAGTAAGATAGAAGTTCTGTTTTAGAAAAGTTCGCCTGTTCCACTAGAAAAATCCTATATTTCCTACTTTGATGAAAGATACTTAAAAATGATTCTACAATCCTTTCTATGAGTACTAAATGGATACAGGTTATATAAAACTCAGAGTAAACAAACAATCGACTGTGTGCATCTGCCCTAAGCCCACAACCAAACAAGGAACAGGAAGTAAGGCGGATAGCACACATCCCATTGTTTGTTAGATCATTGTTGTATATAACCTTGGCATAATTCACTTGTTACTCATGGAGTTAATTGTAATAGTTCATTTATATTTAATGAAACGATTCTTTAAGAAAACCCTTATTTCTTATAATAAAATGGTGACAACAATGATTACTTATATAATCACTTAGTTTATACTGGCTATATATGGTCTAATATCGAATAGATAGTTAATTGGGTGAATCTGCCCCAAGCCCACAACCAAACAAGGAACAGGAAGTAAGGCGGAAAGCACACATCCAACTACATGTTAGGTATTAATGATATATAATCATGATGTATAAACTAAGGTATTATAGAGTCAATCATCTAGAGTCCTTTAAGTTTATATTGGTTTAATAAAATGGATTAAACCCTTTACTGGGAAGTTTCTAGTTTTGTATACCAAAAGTTCTGATTTGGAAAGTATGTTTTGTACTAGAAAACCGTGCATTGACTTTGTGTCCTATGACTTGACCCATACCTGGTACCCTTATGATGACTTAATGTATACTGAACATATATATATATATATATATATATATATATATATATATATATATATATATATATAATCGAATAGATAATAGATTTGGTGAATCCGTTCGAAGCCCACAACCAAACAAGGAACAGGAAGTGAAGCGGAGAACACACATCTTATTATATGTTGGATCCTATTGTTATATATATATATATATATATATATATATATATATATATATATATATATATATATATATATATATATATATATATATATATATCCTTTGATGCATACATTAAGAAATCATAAGGTTAGCATTATGGTCCCTTTCTACTGAATATATATTAGACTTGACTGTTCTGTTTGTCGTTTGTAAAATGTAAGTTTTCCCTAGTTTATAACTATCTTAGCTCGAAAATAGTTTGCATTTGACTTTCAAGTGGTACTGTCACTTTATGAAAGTAATGAGAAATGTAAGCACACAGTTGTCGTTTAAAATGACATACAGATGTACTGATGACCTTAAAACATGTTTGTTTTATACAGGTCAAAATGTGAAGGCTAGTACCCCTACTATACGCTCTCCTTGTCTGGAGATTAAGGGAACCAAACGCGACCTCTGCAATCAATTGCAAGCCGTGTAATTCACATTAAAGTTATATGATCATGTATACCCAATATAAGTATCACCTTTTGTTTAGAACAATGAGTTAGTGATTCATTGGTATAATTAGATCATGTAGTAGTTCCATGCTATATCAACTTAATATGTTTGTTCTGTTTGTCGTATAGTATGTTTTGTTTCTCATATAGTATGTTCTATTTCTCATATAGTATGTTCATTATGTTATCATGTATTGTATCTAGTATGAACTGAATCTCTAAACTATACCCATTATAGTTTACTAATGTTTTACTCGAACTGTTATTGAAAAGACTCATTTATCTACTAAGTTATGCTTGTACTTTAAAAATGGAGTTTTGTTAAACTTATGAAGTAACATAACTTTAAAAGAGTTTTTGAAATGTTTTGATCACTTATAGAAGACATAAGCAATGCATATATAACAAACATTTACACAATTATCATTGTGTTCAACTTGTATTCCCCCCCCCCCTTTAAAAGCATTTAAAACAATTAAAAGATTCATTATGGGGTATGAACTCACCTGATGTGAGTGATTCTACGAATACGCACGTAAGGATGAGAAGTTCCACGAATGAAATCCTAAGACACAATAAGTCCTAAATGACATTTATTGGCATGAATATAGTGTTTATAAGCAACTTTGTGAAAGGAAACACCTTCCGGGACTAGGAAACACTTTGACTAAGTGTTGGAATCACATGTGATTGGACTAAGGAGTGTGGAATGGCACTAACAAGAGTTTACTACCATGGGTTTACGGACAAAGGGAGTTTATTTCCATAAACTCATGGTCAAACATGCATAAGTGTTTGTTTGAAGGCTAGGGAACTTTGAGGGACTTTTGCTCTACACAAGGATGAGAAAGACCAACTCAATGGAGGTTTTTGATAAGTTTACGGACCAAAGGAGTTTACAACCATAAAATCATGGTCATTATGCATTTGAGTGTAGTTTAAGGTCCTATTTCTATCAAGGAAGGGTTCTAGGTCACAAGGTTTGCATCTAGGAGGGTTTATGGCCAAAATGGCACCCTTAAAGGGGTTTACGGCCATGGGAGATGGCTTGGCTGTATACTCCTTTTGTCCTTGTGTTTTTGATATTTTCAAGGCTCTAAGCATGAGTCCTAACTAGATATCAAGTGTAAGGAAGAGTACTTACGATATATAGGCTTGAAATGGTTGATTTTGGCCAAGAACACTAGTGTGTGTTCTTGGTGTTCTTGGTGAAACTTAAAGATCTAAGAGAACATGATTTTCATGGATGAAATCATGAGATGATGCTAGTTAAGAAGGATTAACATCAAACTAAAGGAAGAACAGTTACAACTTTTGATGATCTAAGATGAAAATCGGGATGATACTTGAGAGGATTTGGAAGTGTTCTTGAGGTGGAATGAGATAATGAATGAAAAGTGAAGGATATGAGCTTATATAGGGGAGTATACGGCCTACTTGGAGTTTACGGCCGTAAACTCTAAGCGTTGTGGCCATGAACTCATAGTGGTGATGGTTAAGGCTTGTATGTTGTTCGGTGGCTCTAGCAGGTACTTCCTATCACTCATTCCTTGAGTGTACTAGGATTAAAAGTCCTTAGAATGACCTTTATCAAGGCTAGAACTCATTACCAATGAGTCTGACACTCAGTTGAGTTGACTGACTGAGCTTTCAAAGCAAATTTTTTTTGGGTTGTCACAATAATTACAGCATGCATGAATGTGAGCCTTACATTGAGAGGCTTAATTACACTTGTGATGCCGTCCTTTCAGACTACAACAAAGCCCTAGAGGAAAAGAACAAAACGTCCCAAGAGCTGTATCATGTTAGAGGAAGACTAGAAGACAAAAGGCTTAAGGTTGCCATGCTAGAAAAGGACTTGTTGTTAGAAAAGGATGCTAGGATGTTAAGTGAAACCCGGTTAGATATTGCTTTAAATCAACGTGATCTAGCCCGAAAAGAGATTTTACGTTTAAATCTTTTAATTGAATAACTCTTTAATGGAAGTGAAGCTATTGAGAATCTTGTTAACAATGAGACTGTAGACAACACTTATAATTGGGGTGGTCCAATGGATTCTCAACCGATGAGACTTCCTCACCTCTTTACAATGCAGAACGTCCTTATGTCCCACCGAATAGACCTTTTCAATTTCCAATCAATACTAAGACATATCCCGAAGACATCCAGTGTCACTTCGGTAGACTTCGTGAACTTAGCAACAACTGTGTCATTGAGGAAATTATTCCTGAATCCTTGGGTAATCTATATGAATCCATACCCATCATTGACACAATTAGTTCGGGTTCCCAATTAAGTTCCATTATGGATGAAGAAATTGTCTTAGAAGGAACAGAACTAACTACATATTGTCCACCATTGTCCTCCAAGATTTGTCATGTTCAAAAGTCACCTTTGACTTACTCTGCTGTACTCCAATCTTCCCTACCACACACTCAAGTCAAGTCTACAACTACTTTCCAACTAATTTTACATGAATTGCCAATTAACAATTTTGAATTTGGCCAATGTTATGAATATCATGAGTCCTCTAGTTCTGATGAATCAAGTCCTCATTTTCATCTCAATCAAAGAATCTCAAAAAAACACAACTAAATGTTTCTGATGTGGTATCACCAAAATCCCAAGCAAAAATGGCTCTTAAAAGAGAAATCAGATCACAAACTGAAAAACGGGGAACTCAGGTCAAAAACAAGAATTTCAAAAATCAAATGTCAAACATAAATGCTTTTGGAAAACCCACGACTGCTAAAAACTTTCAAAATCACACTGCAGTCAAGGGATCAAACAAAAAGGAAATCCCTGTGACAAAATCTTTTCGAAATAATCTTGCTAATGGTCAAAAACAAGTCAAGTCACATTCACAAAATACCTTAACAAATCCGAATTGGAAGGGTAATTTGCCAACACCAAAAACGTCTAAATCATCTCAGTCAATCATAAAGTCAAATCCTAGGACCAAACCTCATGACAAAACATTCTCAAGTTCCAATACCACTCCAACAAAACAGAC
Source organism: Lactuca sativa (assembly GCF_002870075.4). Taxonomy (NCBI): domain Eukaryota; kingdom Viridiplantae; phylum Streptophyta; class Magnoliopsida; order Asterales; family Asteraceae; genus Lactuca; species Lactuca sativa. The sequence goes on from NC_056625.2 coordinate 226,401,357, forward strand.
ATTTTCAAGTCCCAAGGGGACCGCAACCCAATATCACCCAAGGACCAGTCACAAGACCCAACCATACCCTCCATACCATTGACAAAATACGGTGTCTAGATAAATGAGAAAAATCTCGCCTTTGGATTTTACCCAGTAGAAACGTCACGTCCAATCAAACCTCGTAAAACTCCAAAAGTTGTGAAACACCCTGGACTAGGTTCAAACTCTAAAAAGCAATCTGTTCCTAAGTCTCATGTGCATGCATCCATTAAGAAAAATTCTCATGTAACCCCGGTGTAACACCCTATTATTTTCTACTTTCTAAAAAGTCAACAAAAGTCAATACATCGAATAAAGGTCAAACTTATTTCTTTAATCATCTTAATAAGGTTAGATTAATAAGTGCTAAGTGTATAACTTTGTGTGAAAGGTTTTGTGTGTTTGAGAAGTGAAAGCATTTCGAACCGAGAACCTTCATCCGAGCCGCAAACTCTCGCATAGGCTGCAATCGAAGTTCACAGCCGCAAATGAGGTTCACAACCGTAAACCTCGGTTTACAGCCGAGAACCACTCTTCAAACCATGAACCCTCCAACCTTATGTCCTCGGGAAATGTTTACATCCGAAAACTAATGTGTATATATATGAGAAGTCCGAATTTTTCCCTCATTCTTACACTTCGATCTGAAAACTACCCCTTCACCCTCAAGAACTCCAACCATGAACACCTTTTCTCTCTCAACTATCATCCTCATCCTTTGAATCTTCAACTGTTCTTCATTTCATCAAGAACACCAACCGAAAACCCCTTATTTTCCCTCAAGTATCATCCAAAATCCTTTGAATCTCCTTAGCATCTTGCCAAGAACACCAAGTGTTCTTCACTTTATCAATGAATCACCTTCCAATCTTCATATCTTTGGGCCGAAAACACTTGAATCTTCTTGGTTTCACCAAGAACACCAAGATCACACACCACTTGAAGGTGGTCGAAAACTTAAGTAGCCGAAAACTCTCTTCTGGACGTAAACTCGTAGCAGACTTCCATTTTGCTTCTAACACTCTTATTTGTAAGTTAAACTTAGAAATTAGTCCAATTCCTTACCAGTCTTATGTTTATATACACTAATTGTTTACATATATATTACATAAATTCTAATTAGGACTCGGTTTTGCTACGGGACTTCACTCGTGGAAAATAACTTTCTATATCAAACATTCAAACGAGTCACTCACATAAGGTGAGTTCATACCCCTACATTTTTATGAATTTTAACTATTTGTGGGGGGGGGGGGGGGGGGGGGATACAAGTGAAACACAATAAAAATTGTGTTAATATCTAAAATGTTTTTAATGTTTTTAAATTGTTATAATTATCAAAATTACATATTTATATATGTGTAAATTATATAATCTGGATTCAGAAGATTTAGAATATGTAGTTTGACCCCATGTCCTGTTCTTTGTTTGGTTGTGGACTTGCGGTAAATTTATTTAGTTAAAGGGCTAAGTAATCACAAATTATATAAATATTATATTTATATAAATATAAAATGGTTTTCAAACTGTTTAGTACTATTTGAGTACAACCAGTGGATTTCATGGAACAATAGTGTTACGGATTCTTACAAAAGTTAACAAAGGTTTTTCATTACAGTAAAACAAATATATAAATTATAATAGGTATAGTTTATGGAACTTATTCATTGATTTCAAGGTTAAGATAACAGAAAACAAACAGAGTACATTACAGAAAACAAACAAAGTACCTTACTGAAAAGAAACATATAAACTATATTAAATATAATTTATGTAACATTACTTACAATGTATTTATTTTAGAAAGTAACTTTTCATTATTTTATGCATAATCATCAATATAGCATTTGTGAGACAACCTTCACGTACTTTTCTAAGTACCCACCAAGTACTGAAGTTATTACCAGAGTCTCTTGGAGGGAGAGCGCGACACTTGTATATAGATCAATATGGGACTGACAATCCTGCACCAGAGCTACTTGCAACACCTAGGTTGGCAGACCTGTGGTGACAAATGTCCTACCAATTGAGACGCCTAAAGAACGTCGTGTTCAGGCGATCATAGGTCATCTAGAATGGTTATAATAACTCACAATTTGGTATTGAACAAAATGATAAGTGTATGAATAAGTAAACAAATCCACATCGTTTTATTGATAATAAATCTATAATACAATATTTTACAAGTATAAGTACAAAATTCTATTTTAGTACAGAGATAACATACTTATGATGGTTTTATGTGAACTAAACTACATTTTTACTACTTCCGAGTACAGTAACTTTCACACGTTTTGCTTACAGTATAACACAACAGAAAATATAGGATTTTCTGGGAAAAACATGTTTTACATTATCAAAGAACATGAAAACATATTTCAGTTGTAAACATACTTATGAACTCACCAAATTAATTGTTAACACCTTTTCAAAACTACTTGTATTCTCAGGAAATCAGTAGACAGGTACATCCACAACTTTTGAGAAGACAGAGCTTTATAGACTCATGTCTTTTAAACTTGTATGTTTAGATTCATATATACTATGTTTTGAAATCAGATGTAAAACTTATAACTTTGTAAATACAATGGTTGTTGTTGTAATTTGATTACTATTATGCATTGTTGTGATACTGTACATGATGTCCTCCGCCCCCGAATGTTTTCGCCGTTTCGGTTTGAGGGTGTGACACCCTGGCTCCAAATTTGTTTGGGTGCCGAAACTAACCATCTGATTTGTAGGCAATGTGCAAGGAGGAACAAGAAGAAGAATGGTTAATTAATAGTGCCTTCTCCTTTCACATAACAGGAAGGATAGAATACGTTCGAGCCTTTAGGCCAATCAGTGGTGGCAGACACGTTACCTTTGGGAACAGCGCAAATAGAACCATCAAGGGATATGGGGTATTAAATATGGGGAGCTTCTGAATTCAACCAGTTACTTATGTTGAGGGTCTCAAGCACAATTTAATAAGTGTTAGGCAGTTATGTAAAGCAGGCCATCAGATCGAATTCAACAATGAGTATTGTTATATTATGACGAGTGACTGAAGCACATGCCTCATTAAATCTAGGGCCGATGTCACACCCCCAAACCGGAACGGCAGAAACGTTCGGGGGCAGAGGACGTCATGTATAGTACCACAACAATTGAATTATAGTAATCAAAGTAACCACAACCATTGTATTGATAATATATTGTTTACATTGTATTTGAATCACATATGATTGACTTCAAAAGTAAAAGGGCAAAATAAAGACTTGAAGCTACCATGCTCCATCTTCTAGAAAATGTGAGAGTACCTGTTTACAAGTGGTTTTGAAGAAGTGTCAACATTAAAGTTGGTGAGTTTAGAAGCATTTGTATTTAGAAAGTATGTTCTTTGAAAACCTTGGTTTGTTCCTCCAGAAAATCCTATGTCTTCTGATGTAAAGAAATGAATGTTTTGTTGACTCACACATGTAAAAGCATTGAATTACAGTTATGTTTGTATGCAGTCCTTTTGTATGTATGCCCCAGTTAAACGTACTTACAGAAAAGTAGGTTATATACTAGAAAATAGTATGGTGTTCTTGTATTTTGTGACCTTTTTTGTACTTGTATTTAGTGACCTGACCCATACCTGTGACAACCTGATATTTCGACTCTATGTAATGACCTAAAAAGTCAAGTATTGTAGCTACTTTTGAAATAATGAAATTAACTTTGAAAATAAAATGTGCAAAAGTCTCTATGGGGATATCTATTATGCTAGGTAATGTGTCAAGGTTTATAGAAATACTAAGAACACTAAAATCCGAGTTATAACGAAGAAGTTATGACCATTCTAAGATTTCCGACAAAACCGACAACACCGATTAAACGAAAAACGTGAAGTTTCAATACAATAGTTTTTAGCCTTAAGTATCTAAATGAAAGTTGTAGATAACATTAAACCGTGAGCGTACATAAAAAGAACGTCCAAATCTGACTTCGTATGAGGAAGTTATGATTTTTCCAAGAGTCGGGTATAACAGTAGATAGCTAAAAACTCGAAATAGAGCTCGAGAGACTTTTGACCAAAACAACCTAAATGAGAATCTAAGGTCTCAACATTAGTAGCACAACGGCGAAAAGTCTGACGAAAACGGACATCGGATGAAGAAGTTATGGATTTTACACGGACTTTTCGTGTCTCGGCCCGTTAAAAATGAATAATTAAAAATAAAATCAAAATTTGCCAATGAAGTATAAATGAGAGTTGTAGATCATGTTTTCAGCTACGCGTGCATATAAAGAACGTCGAAAATGGAGCTCGTACGCAAAAGTTATGGATTTTACAAGTTCAGGGTCCAAAATCCGAGGCTGTCAGGCTTGCCACGACGTGGCACAGTTTTGCCGCGACCCGACAAGTGACTGAGGGCGTCCAACCAATGGAAGAGGATAGAATTGCTCCCCACGACATGGCACACCCTTTTCCTCGACGTGGCACTCAAAAATCCCCCTATAAATAGAACTCTTGGGGTGTTGGGTTTAGGTGCTCCATTCTTCCATCCCTCGTGCTGAAACTCTGCGGTTAAGCTCCCGAAGCCCTCCTGAAGCCCCGATTTTCACACTTAAGTTCCGAAGGAAGGTTCTACACTCCCGAGATTCCCGAGAATCCCGAGAAAATCGACTTTCACAAGCCGAAGTTCTGCTCGATTTTCGTCTCGCTTTCTCCAATCAATCAAGTGAGTTCATACCCCTATAAACTACACTTTCAAATGTTTATCAATGCTTTTTATACACTTTAAGGGGGGGGGATACAAGTAAACACAATGTTATTATCATGTGTAACATAAAGTTTCACTACATACTCTTTTCTATCAAGTGAATAATAACTACTACATGGGAACTTTTGTATGCAATATATATTCACGATAATATCTTGTCTTTTGGAAATAAAACATGTTTATATATATATATATATATATATATATATACATGCGAATCAAACCCTTTATTTATACTTTAAGTATATGTGATCATTTATGTCACTTTAGATGTTATACTTTACATAACAAGTGAGCATTACACTAGGATTTACTATATGAACGAAACACACACTTTGAATAACTATAATAGGTATAGTTTACGAAGAAATCATGAACATTTACATACTAGAAACACTATATCAAAGAGATACTTTCATATACAAGAACAAATGGACATTTTCATACGTAAATCTATTTTATACTAACTTTTGTGAGACATTTAACGTACTTTCGAGTATGGATTTTAAGTCCTGTATTATATACCATAATCCCTTGTAGGGGGAGCATGATACTTGTGGATAGATCTATACGGGATTGACAATCCCGCACCTAAGCTGTTAGCTACAGTTAGGCCGGCACGCCTAAGGTGACAAACGTCATAACATTTCAACGCCTGAAGAACGTTGTTGCAGGCAGTCTAGGTCATTAGTATGATTATAAAACTCACATGGAGTATTAAGAACTTATTGATTTATAGGGTTATCAATTGCCTTAGTGATTTTATACTTACACAAATTGTGACAACCCGATATTTCAGCTCTTTGTAATGACCTAAAAAGTCAAGTATTGTAATCACTTTTGAGTTAATAAAATTAACTTTGATAATAAAATGTCCAAAAAGTTCTATTTAAATTCCTTCTATGTTTAAATGTCATTAAACCATGATCGTACGTAAAAAGAGCGCCCAAATCCGACTTCGTATATTGAAGTTATGATTTTTTTCAAGTTCAGCTTAGCAATAGACAGCTAAAAACTCGAATCGGAGATCGAGCGACTTTTAGCCGGAATGACCTAAACGAGAATCGAAGGTCTCGTCAATGGTATTTCAGCGTTAAAAAGTCTGGCAAAAACCGACGTCAGATAAAGAAGTTATGAATTTTTGAAGAAATTCCTTAATCACGTCATTTTAATAAATAAATAATAAAAATAATTTCATAATTTGCCAACGGAATCTAAACGAAAGTTGTAGATCTTAGTCTCACCTTCGCGTGGATATAAAGAACGTCGAAAACGGAGTTCGTATGAAGGAGATATGAATTTTAGAAGTTTATTTAAAATAAATATAAATTTAATTATAAACTCCCGGTATTATCCAAAGGGGAGTCAGCGGATAGGACCGGAGTACGCCCTGCGTACCTTCGTACGCCCCGCGTACTCAGATCAAGGGCCTCGGATCGTCCACGTCCCCCTATGCGAACCTTCCGACCCGCCCCATCCGACCCGTCCCATCCGAAGCCGAGGCAGTCGAGGACTCGCTCATGCATGACGTACGCGTACGCGCTGCGTACGAGCGTACGCCCCGCGTACGAGGCTTCTCAGACCCCCTATAAATAGAATGCGAGGCTTTCCGAAAAAAATGCTCATTTCTCTCCTTTCTCTCACGATCTTGCCTCGATTTCCATGCCCGTTCAAACCCGAAGCTCTGGTCTTTTTGCTCAAGTCCTGAGGGTTGATTTTACTCCCGAGATTCTCGAGAATCCTGAGAAAAATCCGTTTCTCGAGACGAAACTCTGCCCGATTTTCCATCTCGCTATCTTCAAACTTCCAAGTGAGTTCATACCCCTAATCAATGTTTTAAATGATTCTAAATGCTTTAGTAGGGGGGGGGGATACAAGTAGAAACAAACATGTTATTAAATCATTGATACGTATTTTTATAAACAGTTTTCACATACTACAAAATGTGATGCATGAATTGGTTTCAAATCTTAAGAACACATTGTTATCAAAGGTTTTACCTTTGAAATGTATATTGAAATGACCTCAGGTTATTGTTAATCATTGTTTCAAAACACATAAAATGTCTTACAAAACCATTTTTCATTCTTGAACTAAACTATGCATATAAACTTATACCCTTATATATGTATTGATGTTATAAGTTTGCATCTTTCATTTAGTTTTCCCACACCCTTGAGTAGTAAGAGTGTGTAAACTTACATGATCAACTAGTTAGATTACAGTAAATTATCATAGGGATAATTTGAAGATAACAAAACATTATTACAAAGAAATCACACAAGAGTCAGTTCATTCATGAGTCTTTACTAGTACCTTACCTGATACATGAGTACCTTTACATATGTTTACCTGATACATAAACACATTACATGAGTACCTTTACGTTGATACCTTTACCTGTGTATACTTATTTGAATATTTGTATCACAAATTGCGAGGATAATTTATTAGTACCTTCTGTGTAAATTATCCTGCATATCCCCAGTACCTCGGGATATCTAGAATAGGGCTCTATCCCTAGTAGCTCGGGATATATGGACGGGACTAACCATTCCGGAACCCATCTGTTAGCAACAGTGGGTAATGAACATCTAAAGATGCCTACGGTTATTACTTATACTAGGAGTACCTTTACAGGGACTAACCCTTCCTCCCACCTGCTGCTGCTACAGAGGACAATTGGACAATCTTCGGATGTTCATTAGGTTATATAGGTAGTGTTAACCCTAGTACCTCGGGATAACAGTTACCTAGGCTGTGTGGGTCCTAGTACCCAGTGACAATACTTACAGTAGTACATTTTACTGTTTACTTTATTTTGTGATACTTTCACATAAACGATGAGTTAGACTAAGTACTTTAGTACTAAACAATTAAAGGAAAACTATCATTTTACAAACAAAACATTCGGATCTTGGTAGAAGACTACACTTCATACGTACAGAACATTCGGGTCATGCTAGAAGACTACATTTCATACTTATAGAAAATAAGGGTTTTTCTAGGGATTTCATACTTACCTCAACATTCTCATTTAAAGGTTTTCATGGCCTTCATAACAGATTTTCCCAAACAAGGCAACAACACTTATATACTTATGAATTCACCAGCTTTAAAGCTGATACTCGCTTTCAAAATAACTTGTATTCTCAGGTCATCAGTAGACAGGTACGAAGGCCAGGTTTTGAGAAGACGGAGCAAACAAGTCTCGTCTTTTATTTTGATGTTATATTTTTGGTGTCTTATTACAATGAAAGAACACACATGTATTAAACTTTACTTATAATGCAATGGATGATGTTGTTGCTTGTTTATTATATGACACTGTTGTGATACTGTACATGACGTCCTCCACCCCTGAACGTTTCCGCCGTTCGTGGTTTTGGGGTGTGACACAAATTTACTACTCTATGCATGAAAAACACGATTGCATTTCAGTTTTGGAACTTTTAAACTACCACACACTTACGAATGGATATTGGATTTCTAAAGGCAAACCTTCTGTCACACCCCAAAACCGGAACGGCGGAAACGTTATGGGGTGGATGACGTCATGTCAAGTATCACAACATATGCAGTATAGTAATCAAAGTACAACAACCGTTGCATTAACAGTAATAGTTTTACATAAGTTACATTTTATAGATACATCAAAGTAACACAGAAACTAGTATAGATGCAACTCGGTTCTAGGCTGGCTTCACAAAAGCTCCCGGGTGTACCTGTCTATTGCTGACCTGAGAATACAAGTTATTTTGAAAGCGAGTATCTATATTTTTATAAATGCTGGTGAGTTCATAAGTATTTAGTGTCATTTGTGTAAGTAAGCGTTTTATTCAAAATAACTTTATAAAAAGTAGTAGTTTAGAATCTACGGTGTATTAGCATCCTTTCCAGAAAATCCTATATTTTCTAATAAAAAGCAGTCTTCTACCAAGACTCGACAATGTTATGTTTCAAAGAGAAATTTTCTGTAACATCCCCCTCTGGCACGTATCACAATATTGTCCGCTTTGGGCCACTCGGCACGAGGACTTCCCAGGGGGTCACCCATCCTGGTACTACTCCCGCCCGAGCACGCTTAATTGCAGAGTTCTTATTGGATCTGCTGCCCTCACGGCTTTAAAACGCATTGTGATAGGGAAGGTATCCACACCCCTTATAAGGAATGCTTAGTTCTCCTTCCCAGCCGATGTGGGATCAAATCTAACCCACTTTCACCCCCCATTATAGGGTCCGACGTCCCCGTCGAACACAGCGACCCGTGCCCTAGCTCTTATACCAATTTGTAACACCGTGAATTTTCAACACAATTTTTTTTCACAAATATAAAAACATTTCTCATTTAATTTCATAAAACATTAAGTTTAAAATCCCAATTCACATCATACAAAATCCCAAGATCACATATATATCAAAGAATCCCATGCGTGTGTACTGATCAAGCTGGCGCTTTCCCACGGTCATCGCTAGTACCTGAAACATCAACACTAACACTGTAAGCACGAAGCTTAGTGAGTTCCCCAAAATACCACACACATAACACATATTAGCCACTCGAGGCTATAACTCTATGGGTCCGTGCACCCAAACTCTGTGAACCCTCAGGTTCTAACTCTGGGAACCTTCCGGTTCCAACTCTATAACATGCACAACATAAATCACATAGAAATAATGCAGTACAACACATCACATACACATAGCATACAAATAATCTGATCACATAACTCTGGTTGCCTACTCAAGGTAAAGTATAGTGAGAAGACTCACCTCGCGTATCCCGGTAACTCACGAATCCTGGAAATCCCTCGTGCTCGATCCTCCGAGCTCTAATCCTCCTATAACATCATATGTCTCTAATTAACACTTTTATCACTAAGGTTGACTATCCTTAAGAAGTTAACACAGGTCAACTCTGGTCAACGGTCGACAGTCAACGGTCAACTTTGACCGGACTCGACGAGTGCACTAGAGCGACTCGACGAGTCTAGACGTTTTCACCAACTCTCTAGGATTCCCTTTTTGACACGTCGAGTACTCCCCTGACTCGACGAGTTACACCTGGAAGAATCGCGGGGCCACCCCGACTCAACTCGCTGAGTCTCAAGAACAACTCGGCGAGTTCCAGTTCGACTCAATACACCTGTCAACCCTCTCTAACTCCCCCTGACTCACCGAGTCACCCCATAACTCGGCTGGACCACTCACTAAGCGATCTAAGGGCAATCTTCAAGCTACTCTCCGAGTCTGTTCGTCGGACTCGGCGAGTCCATGCCATGCAACAACTCAAACTTGCTTCTGAGGTTAGATCCGCTCCAACAATTCATAGATTTGGCCTTCCTAAGCTGATTCATCATGTAAAGTCCTTATCTTGGTGTTCATAACACACCCCATGGCTTATAAATGGTGTTTTGACCTTTAGGCATAAGGATTCCAATCCAAAACCCCTATGGATTCACAAAAAGCTTGGCAAAGGGACACTCTGGACCTCCAAGGGTCCAGATCTATAATCTAAACCGCTTAAGGGACCAAGGAAGCACTAGATCTAGCCACAATAGGGCTCAATAAGCCCTAAATCAATATAAACATCAACATAGCAGAGAATAGCTCGAAGATAGTACCTCAAAAGTGATGTTCTGGACCCCAAATCCTCAGGAAGTGGCTCTTCTTGTTTTCCCTTAGCTAATTCTTCCTTTCCCTTGCAAAATGACACCTCCAAGATCAATAATGGCTTCCTACTCTGCTCCAAACGCTCACACTCGCTAGGGTTTCACTCAAGGGACTGGTGAGCACAAATGAAGGCCATAAGGCCCTTTAAATAGGTCCCAAACCTGAGAAATTAGGGTTTCATTAAACATCGCGGACTCGCCGAGTCCATACCTTGGACTCGCCGAGTCTAGGCGCGAACCCGCGTCCAGAATCGCGATCCTACTCGGCAAGTCTAAGCTCCAACTCGCCGAGTCCCCTCAAAAAACATCAAAATTGAAAGCATGAAAGATACCTGGAAATCCGGGTTGTTACAACTTCAGGCGTATTTGAACTCAAACTGAGGATTTGAGATTTATTTTCAAAAAGAGTAAAAGATTTTTGAAAAACGCAGAGCAGAGATGTGTGTATGATTAGTCCGCGCCCGAACGGTGATTTCCCAAAATACCTTTATATTATGTGATATTGATATTGATCTGATGTATCCGCATGCTAGAGTAGGCTAGGTGTTACTATTAGGACTAGAGTGGCCTGATTTGTGATGCCTTAGCCTAGGAAGAGGTGAGCCGCTATGAGATGCTTGAGAGTGAGTAGGTAGCATCGAGGGGCTTATGAGAGATCTAGTAGAGAGTGGTCTACGCATGATAGAGTACTTGGGATTTGGGATCCGAAGAGGAGGACTTGGGGTGTATTCTGATGCGGTGCGGGCAGTAGTATTGGGCCCGTACTACTGAAAGCACTGGAGCGGTGTGCAGCCTAAGTAAGAATCTTTGGAATACCAAGGATCGAGGAGGAAGAGTTGACGAGTGTGAGTATGCTTGTATGGGTTCTAATTTATCGTATGTTGTATTTCAGAGGTAGATCATGGTGAGGACACGCTTGATGCCTGAGAGCAGTGGTACTAGTGATGAGGAGATCCGCCGGATCATCCATGAGGAGGTGGCTGCGGCCATCAGGGCAGAGATATCGGAGATGTTTGGGTCTATTAAGACCACGCTGATAGAGACTTTTAACGAGCGTTATGCCACTCTTTCTGAGGCTACTGTTGCAGCGGCCACCGCAACCATTGATACCGCGAGGCCGCAAGGTGGTGATGCGTTGCTGTTCCGTGAGTTCAGCAACACAAAACCACCAGAGTTTGATAGGACTCAGGATCCGGTGGCAGCTATGAGATGGATATCTGATATTGAGGGGTATTTTTCACTTGCTCGTCTCCTGAGCATTTGATGGTCAGGTTCGCGCTGAACCAGCTTCGCTTGGGAGCGAAGGACTGGTGGAAGTTTGTGACGGCGCATTTCACGCCTGCTGAGATTGCGGCAGTGACCTGGGAGAGGTTCACTACCATGTTCCGAGATGAGTACGTTCCCCAGGTGGAGAAGGAGCGTTTGGCCTAGGAGTTCCTGACCCTCATGCATGGTACTGAGTCGGTTACGGTGATCACCAGGATGTTCCACGAGAGGGCGATGTTCTGCCCTGAGCACGTGTCTACGGAGCAGGCACGTATGAGCCGCTATCTGAGTATCTTGAGGCGGGACATTCGGGAGTTCGTGGCAAACTCCTCATACTGGACATTTGCCGAGCTTCAGACAAATGCCCGGAAGAGGGAGATTAAGCTTGAGACTCATGTCAGAGAGGAGGCAGAGTCTTAGGGGAGGGATCGACGACCGGCACAGTCTCAGCCGGCAGCCAAGCGGGCCAAGCCTGCTGATCCCAAACAAGGGAGCCAGAAGGGCCGCACTTGCGGGAAGTGTGGCAAGGGTCATGATGGAGTCTGCCGAGCGGGATCTTGCTACAAATGTGGCAAGGAGGGGCATATGGCCAAGGACTGCCCCAAGGGGTTTGCAGTGTGTTTTCACTACAACCAAACCGGACACCGGAAGGCGGAGTGTCCGCAGTTACGAGGAGCATCTCAGGGATCTGCTCCTGCCGCCATCAGAGCAACAGAGAGTCGGCCTGTGAAGTCCGAGGCGCCGAGAGCTCGAGGGAGAGCCTTTCAGCTGACTGCGGAGGAGGTCCGCACTGCGCCCGATGTTGTGGCGGGTATGTTTTCTTTCATGTATTTATTTTGATGTTGAGACATTATGCTTATATTATGTTATGCGTAGGTACTTTCCTTGTGAACTCTGTACCTGCTTTAGTGTTATTTGACTCGGGTGCGAGTCGGTCTTTTGTATCTTTGGCCTTTAGTCAGCATATCAGTGTTAGTCGTGAGGCGTTGAGTCGGCCTCTGAGAGTTTCCATAGCTGACGAGAGAGTGATTTATGCCACGGAGGTTCTCCGGGGATGTGTGTTAGAGATTTTCGGTGTTGAGTTCCCGATTGATCTGGTTCCTATTGCGATGGGTGATGTCTGTGTCATTGTGGGCATGGATTGGTTGAGCAGGTTCGGTGCAGTTATTGATTGCGAGTGTCAGCTGGTGACTATACGAGACCCTAGTGGGGGAGTTCTTTCGGTGTACGGCGAGGGTACACGTTCGGGATCAGCTTTTTGTTTGGCCGCTAGGGCGAGGCAGTGTCTACAGCAGGGCTGTAAGGGTTTTTTGGCGTATGTGATGGATACGAGAGTGGCTTCCGAGAGACCGAGTTCAGTTGAGGAGGTTCCGGTGGTGCGTGAGTTTCCAGATATCTTTCCCGAGGAGTTGCCGGGTGTGCCTCCTGTGAGGCAAGTGGAGTTCAGTATTGATTTGGTTCCGGGGGCCGCGCCTATCGCTAAGGTGCCTTATTGCCTTGCACCTCCAGAGATGCAAGAGTTATCCTCGCAGCTTCAGGAGCTGCTGGGGAAGGGATTTATTCGGCCGAGCAGCTCGCCGTGGGGAGCACCTATTTTGTTCGTCAAGAAGAAGGATGGTTCACACCGGATGTGCATTGATTACTGGGAGTTGAACAAGCTGACGGTCAAGAACCGTTACCCGTTACCGAGGATCGACGATTTGTTCGATCAGTTGCAGGGAGCATCTTGGTTCTCCAAGATCGATTTGAGGTCTGGATATCATCAGGTGAGAGTGCGGGATGAGGACGTCCAGAAGACAGCGTCCAGGACGCGTTATGGGCATTATGAGTTTGTGGTGATGCCTTTTGGGCTCACCAATGCCCTGGCTATGTTCATGGATCTCATGAACAGAGTATGTAGGCCGATGTTGGATCGGTCGGTGATTGTATTTATCGATGATATTCTGGTATATTCGAGATCTAGAGAGCAGCATGTGGAGCATTTGAGGGAGGTCCTTGGGGTTCTGAGATCGGAGAAGCTTTATGCAAAGTTCTCCAAGTGTGATTTCTGGTTGCGGGAGGTCCAGTTCTTAGGACATCTTGTTAACCAGGAAGGGATATTGGTCGATCCGGCCAAGGTTGAGGCGGTGATGAGTTGGGAGGTGCCGAAGTCACCTTCTGAGATCAGGAGTTTCCTAGGGTTGGCGGGATACTATCGGAGATTTATCAAGGATTTCTCCAAGATTGCAGTGCCACTCACCAGATTGACCCGGAAGGGTGTTGCTTATTCATGGGGTCCCGAGCAGCAGGCCTCCTGTGAGACACTTCGCCAAAGGTTGTGCGAAGCCCCAATATTAGCTCTCCCGGAAGGGATGGAGGATTTTGTAGTATATTGTGATGCATCGATTTTGGGGCTGGGAGCGGTGCTGATGCAGAGGGGGCATGTGATAGCATATGCATCGAGGCAGCTGAAGCCTCATGAGACGAGATATCCCACCCATGATCTAGAGTTAGTGGCAGTAGTGTTCGCCCTCAAGATTTGGCGTCACTACTTGTATGGGGTTCGGTGTACGATATACACGGACCATAAGAGTTTGAGGGACTTGATGGATCAGCCCAACCTAAATATGCGGCAGAGGAGGTGGTTGGATGTGGTCAAGGATTATGATTGTGAGATCCTGTACCACCCAGGCAAGGCTAATGTGGTAGCCGACGCGTTGAGCCGTAGGGCGGAGAGCACTCCACTGCGGAATGTATGTTTGAGATTGACCGTGATAGCCCCGGTGTTGGACGCCATACGCGGGGCACATGCCGAGGCTGTGCAAACTGAGATGCAGAAGAAGGAACGGGTCGTGGGGTTGGTTTCGGAGTTTGTCACGGATGGTCGAGGGCTTATGACTTTTCAGGGTCGGATTTGGGTACCGTTTGTGGGCGGTACGCGTACTACTTTGATGGAGGAAGCACATCGATCGAAATTTTCGATTCATCCCGGGGCTACGAAGATGTATTTGGATTTGAGAAAGGAGTATTGGTGGCCCTGTATGAAGAGAGACGCCGCATGGTTTGTTGAGAGGTGCTTGACCTGCCGTAGGGTTAAGGCCGAGCACCAGAGGCCGCATGGCAAGTTGCAGCCATTGGAGGTTCCCGAGTGGAAGTGGGAACAAATCACTATGGATTTCATCACCAAATTGCCGAGGACTGCCATAGGAGTTGATGCAATTTGGGTGATTGTGGACAGGTTGACGAAGAGCGCTCACTTCCTTGCCATCAGTGAGAGTTCTTCAGCGGAGAAATTAGTGGAGGTGTATGTGAGAGAAGTGGTATCTCGACATGGGGTGCCGATCTCGATTGTTTCGGACCGTGATGTGCGTTTCACTTCCAGATTCTGGAAGAAATTTCATGAGGATTTGGGTACTAAACTGCATTTTAGTACCGCATATCATCCCCAGACAGACGGTCATAGTGAGCGGACGATTCAGACGCTTGAGGATATGCTCCGCGCATGTGTGTTGGACTTCGGGGGTAGTTGGGATGTGTATTTACCCTTGGCAGACTTCTCTTACAACAACAACCATCATTCGAGCATTGGTATGCCACCCTTTGAGCTGTTGTATGGGAGGAGGTGTCGGACCCCCATTTGCTGGGGTGAGGTTGGGCAGAGAGTGATGGGTTGTACAGAGATCGTGCTTTAGACGACAGAGCAGATTCAACAGGTTAGACAGAGGTTGTTGACCGCCCAGAGCCGACAGAAGAGTTATGCGGATAGACGTCGATCCAAGCTTGAGTTTCAGGTCGGTGATCTCGTTCTCCTGAAGGTCTCTCCTTGGAAAGGAGTGATTCGATTCAGAAAGAGGGGCAAATTAGGGCTCCGATATATTGGTCCATTACGTGTGGTTGCGAGGGTAGGCCGGGTAGCCTATCGTTTGGATTTGCCAGCAGAGTTGGGGCAGATTCACGACACTTTTCATGTGTCGCAGCTGAGAAAGTGTATAGCCGATGAGTCGGCAGTGGTTCCATTAGAGGATATTCAGGTAGATGCGAGCCTGAATTATGCCGAGAGGCCGGTGGCCATCAGAGATCGAAAGATCAAGGTTCTGAGGAACAAGGAGGTACCCTTGGTGTTGGTTCAGTGGCAACATCGGAAGGGATCAGAGATGACCTGGGAGCCGGAGCGTGAGATGTGTGAGCAGCATCCGGAGCTATTTTCAGAGCGAGACTTCGAGGGCGAAGTCTAGTTCTAGTGGGGGAGAGTTGTAACAGCCCGGATTTCCAGGTATCTTTTATGCTTTCAATTTTGATGTTTTGTGAGGGGACTCGGCGAGTTGGAGCTCAGACTCGCCGAGTAGGATCGCGATTCTGGACGTGGGTTTGCGCCTGGACTCAGCGAGTCCAAGGTATGGACTCGGCGAGTCCGCGCTGTTTAATGAAACCCTAATTTCTCGGGTTTGGGACCTATTTAAAGGGCCTTATGGCCGTCATTTGTGCTCACCAGTCCCTTGAGTGAAACCCTAGTGAGTGTGAGCATTTGGAGCAAAGTAGGAAGCCATTATTGATCTTGGAGGTGTCATTTTGCAAGGGAAAGGAAGAATTAGCTAAGGGAAAACAAGAGGAGCCAGTTCCTGAGGGTTTGGGGTCCAGAATATCACATTTGAGGTACTATCTTCGAGCTATTCTCTGCTATGTTGATGTTTATATTGATTTAGGGCTTATTGATCCCTTTTGTGGCTAGATCTAGTGCTTCCTTGGTCCCTTAAGCGATTTAGATTATAGATCTGGACCCTTGGAGGTCTAGAGTGTCCCTTTGCCAAGCTTTTTGTGAATCCATGGGGTTTTGGATTGGAATCCTTATGCCTAAAGGTCAAAACACCATTTATGAGCCATACGGTGTGTTATGAACACCAAGATAAGGACTTTACGTGATGAATCAGTTTAGGAAGGCCAGATCTATGAATTGTTGGAGCGGATCTGACCTCAGAAGCAAGTTTGAGTTGTTGCATGGCATGGACTCGCCGAGTCCGACGAACAGACTTGGCGAGTAGCTTGAAGATTGCCCTTAGATCGCTCAGTGAGTGGTCCAGCCGAGTTATGGGGTGACTCAGTGAGTCAGGGGGAGTTAGAGAGGGTTGACAGGTGTATTGAGTCGAACTGGAACTCGCCGAGTTGTTCTTGAGACTCGGCGAGTTGAGTCGGGGTGGCCCCGCGATTCTTCCAGGTGGAACTCGTCGAGTCAGGGGAGTACTCGACGTGTCAAAAAGGGAATCCTAGAGAGTTGGTGAAAACGTCTAGACTCGCCGAGTCGCTCTAGTGCACTCGCCGAGTCCGGTCAAAGTTGACCGTTGACTGTTGACCGTTGACCAGAGTTGACCTGTGTTGACTTCTTAAGGATAGTCAACCTTAGTGATAAAAGTGTTAATTAGAGACATATGATGTTATATGAGGATTAGAGCTCGGAGGATCGAGCACGAGGGATTTCCAGGATTCATGAGTTACCGAGATACGTGAGGTGAGTCTTCTCACTATACTTTACCTTGAGTAGGCAACCAGAGTTATGTGATCAGAGTATTTGTATGCTATGTGTATGTGATGTGTTGTACTGCATTATTTCTATGTGATTTATGCTGTGCATGTTATAGAGTTGGAACCGAAAGGTTGCCAGAGTTAGAACCTGAGGGTTCACAGAGTTTGGGTGCACGGACCCATAGAGTTATAGCCTCGAGTGGCTAATATGTGTTATGTGTGTGGTATTTTGGGGAACTCACTAAGCTTCATGCTTACAGTGTTAGTGTTGATGTTTCAGGTACTAGCGATGACCGTGGGAAGGCGCCAACTTGATCAGTACACACGCATGGGATTCTTTGATATATATGTGATCTTGGGATTTTGTATGATGTGAATTGGGATTTCAAACTTAATGTTTTATGAAATTAAATGAGAAATGTTTTTATATTTGTGAAAAAAATTGTTTTGAAAATTCACGGTGTTACATTTTCCCTGAAATATTATCATTACCAAAATAAGGTATTTAACTTTAAAGAAAGTAGTAGAATCTCACTAGTAAAAATCCTAGGGGAAAATAACATATGCCTCAGCAGAAAGTACTGCTGACTAAGGCAAAGAAATCATAGACTCTAGGAGAGTATCGAATGAATGATATTCCTGGCTCAGTCTAACAAAAGGAAACACAGACCCCAGACGGTATCAAATGTACGGCACGGCTAGCAAGGTCTAAAACAAAGAAACGCAGACCCCAGACAGTATCAAATGTACGTTACAACTAGCAAGGCCTAAAACAAAGAAACACAGACCCCAGACAGTATCAAATGAACGATACAGCTAGCAAGGTCTAAAACAAAGAAAGACAGACCCTAGACAGTATCAAATGAACGATACAGCTAGCAAGGTCTAAAACAAAGGGTAATCCTAAGAGTGTTGTTTCAAGAATACAGTGTTAATTCTTGTTACCTTAAGGCCATGAATTATAAGGTAAACATGGGGATACTTGTAACCATATTGATTGACACTAAAGTACTTGACGCCTAGCAAGCGTCGGAATAAATGTGACATTTGTCACCCCTTGGCTTGGTAGGCCGTGGACTGTAACTAGCAGTCTGGGTGCGGGAGTGTCAGTCCCGTATAGATCTATACACACAATGCCCGCTCTCCCTCCAGGAGAATCTGGTTTCCAAATTGACGACGGGGAGATCCGTGTCTTGAAGATGCATCTCGTATATTGAATTCTATTGTAAGTACTGGAATAATGATATAGACTCACGAATGAACTGACTCCTTTGGAATTTTCTAGATTAGGAAGAGTGGTTAGAATCTCCTAACTATTCCTATAATAGTTACTAGTGTGTCTGATCTAGGAATGATGAGTGGGAGGATACCCTTGCTACCCAAGGGACATGAACTGTACGATGGAAACCTTTATGTCCATATATATATATATATATATATATATATATATATATATATATATATATATATATACATGATATATAACTAATGTTTAAACGACCTTCGGATGGATATTCGATACCCACCAGACCACATCCAAACGAGGAAAATGAAATAGGGCGAACTAGCCTTCCTAAGTCCTTTAAACATTATTTATATATTTATACAAGTATGGGCATGCATTTAACAAAATCGAAGCATAGAGGAAAACTTTGATGAAAACTTTGGGAAAACCTTTACACATAAGAAATTTACGACTTGATATCAGTTTGTAAAACAAGTTTGAAAATCTTTGGAATCCTTTGAACATAAACCTTTCATAACAACTTTGAAAATGATTTGTATAAAACAGATTAAGTGAAGAAAAACCTTTAACAAGAATTGAAAGCGAGATTGAAAAATCTTAAGCCGGTATGAACTCACCTGTTGTAAGTGGATCGGATGGAGGTGCCGGTTGGGTGCTCGGTGTCAAGTGAAGACTTGAACACACTTAGTGACCTAGTAACATATGAAGGCTTATGTTTACATACAATTAGTGTTTATAATACTAATTTAAACACATAAACGCATCCTAATGTGCGGAAAACACTTTGGTCAAGCGCTAAGAGGCTATTGGGTTGCAAATAAGGGAGTGTATGGCCTAGTTAGGGAGTTTACTCTTCAAGAGTAAACTCTTTATAGAGTTTACGGCCCTAAGACCATATGCCCATGATTTTACGGCCGTAAACTCATGGGTGGTGTGCTCTTGGATAATTTAAGGTCTTATCTCACTAGTGGAATTAGGCTAGGCTCAAATCTAGGGCTTATGAAGGTTTTAAGGCCTCAAATAGACCATTCTTGGGAGTTTACGGCAGTAAACATAGAGTTTACGGCCATAAACTCTTACTAGCCCCTTCCTTTTGTGTTTTGATGGTTCATACTTGTTTCTAGTCAATTATACAAGTCATAAGGGGTGTTAGGGGCATCATATGACCATTCTATGGAGTTTATGGCCCATGGACCAATCCTTGGGGGGTTTACGGCCGTAAACTCCTAAGTCCTTGGTTTAATTGATGTTTAAAGCCCCTACTTCAATTGTGGTTGATTCTAGACATTTACCCAAGCCATAGGAGGTGTTTGAGGGCAATTCTAACACCTTAAAAGGTGTTCACGGCCCTTGAAGAGGGGTTTACAGTCCAAGAGTGTTCTTGGGCCGTAAACTCAAGTTTACTCTTCATATGATAAGGTTTTGGTGTTCTAAGCTCGTATATGCAAGTCTACAAGTCATATCTAAGCCCTAAGAGTGATTTGGAAGGGTTTTGGGGCTTCAAAACCCCACTTATGGGTGTTTACGGTCCAAGAGTGTTCTTGGGCCGTAAACACACGATTTGGCCCCTATTTGATGTCTTAAACACGAATTTGCATGTTAAATGAGCTAAACAACAAGTTAGGGCAGATTACTTACTAGTTTGGGGCTCGAAATGGGCGGTTTTTGGATCGAAAGCAACTTGTAGAGAGAGAGAGAGAGTGTAGAGAGAGAGAGAGAGTGAAAAGTCTCAAATGGAGTCAACTCACCCTTATATAGGATTTGAGTATGTGGCTCGGTGGAAATTCTACCGGATACTAACGTTAAACATGGCTTTTGGTCGCACCCGATTAAATGGTCGTAATTTGACTTGGTTGAAACTAAAACTTTTCTAGGGGCAAATTGAGGGTGTTTCTAGTTTGTTCCAAGCCTTACAAAGTCATAATAAAGTCCCAATTTAATTAACCTAATCCAAAAAGGTTAACGGACAATTTAATAAGCGGGTCTTATTAACGGAAGATGTGGTTAAAAATGATGGGATAAATTTCGGGTTGTCACATCATCCCCTCGTTAGAGGGAATTTTGTCCCGAAATTAGGGTTTAGGTAAGGATGTAGGCATGAACAATCGGGTAGAGGTATGAGGGCACTTCCTATTCGGTTGGTCCTCACACTCCCAAGTGAACTTTGGCTTTTGCTTGGCGTTCTAACAAACCTTCACTTACGGGATGCGGATTCCGCTTTGTTCAGTTAGTGATTCCTACATGTTCGTTTACAAAGTTAGGGTTCCCAACGATTTCTATCAAGACGGGTGGGATACAAAGAGTGACGTCGGGCAAACACTTTTCAAATCTAAGGAGTGGATTGACTTGGGGCGAAACTTATGGAATTTCCGAAAGTAGTCGTGGTCTGACGAGGGTTGGACCAATTTTGTGAGGAATCTCGGATGGTCCTAAGCTCTCGGAAGGGTAGAGCTTTTCAGTACTTAGAACATAGTGTACTTCTATGGCGAGATCATCACTGGCGTGATCGCCATTCTGAAGTTCCAAACGTTTTCTCGTACTGGGAGAGTAGTCCTTCAGGTTGATTCTTAGAAAGCTTGGGCTGTCTTTGTACTGGGAGAGTAGTCCTTCAGGTTGATTCTTAGAAAGCTCGGGTTGATTCTTAGAAAGCTCGGATCATCACTGGTGTGATCGCCATTCTTAGAAAGCAGGTCTTATTAACGGAAGATATGGTTAAAAATGACGGGATAAATTTCGAGTACACCTTCAAAACAATCGAGTCTTTTAGGAAGACTACTTTTATACTAGTAGGAAATATTGGATTTTTTAGGAGTTTTTCGAACATCTACCAACAAATTTCATTTGATTTTATTCAAACAACAACATTAAATACTTATGAACTCACCAACTTAAATGCTGACCTACTCTTTCAAAACTACTTGTATTTCTCAGGGATTCAGTAATACAGGTAAACTACTGCTTTTGAAGAAGGGACGCTGCGGCGTTAGTTAAATTTCGTTTTGACAACATATTGTAATTGATATTTTGGAACCTGTAACCTACAAATGATGTAGCTTTTTCAATTATATATATGTTGGTTGTGTTTGCTTTCTTTACTATGTATTCAACTGTTTCGATACTACATGAAGTCATCCGCCCTCGAACGATTCCGCCGTTCTGGTTTGGTGGTGTGACAGATTGGTATTAGAGCATTGTTTATAGTGAACTAAGTATATCAAACCACATAAGATATACAAACTATAAATGCAGAGGGACTCGAAGTCTCTGACAAAACGTTTTTACACCTAAAACCTTGTTTCATTTAATTTAGATTGTTTTGGGTCGTAAAAATACAATTACATGCATGCAACAATATACTTTCACGGTTAGAACTATACAAGAAGTATTAAGACAAGTTGGACACTACAATTAGACCTCGACATATGTAATCGGATTTGGGACGAATATAGCCTGATCAACTATATTTATCCGAGATTCGACTAACGTGTGTCGAGGAAGGGTCGTAGTAAGCAACAAGTCAAAACTTACCAAAATAAACATTAGTATCAACACATACAAATTTAAATACTATAGGACTATTTGGTACGTGCAATAATTTAATCGACATGCTTAGTTTTACATGTTTTAAGTTTTGTCCAATTCCTATAACCCTATTCTCGTATAGACAAATGGCTGGATTCATTCCACACGGAGACCCCTACTATCTCAACCAAGGTAACGGGGGATGGGTTGAAGAAGATCCCGAAGAGGATGAAGAACCTATCGAGTTGGATGAAGGGGATGACTCTGGGACAGACTTAGAACCAGAGGTAATCAACCCACCAGCCACTCAACCTCCTTCTATTAGGAGAAACTTTTAGGGATCGACTCCCATTTGGGGAAGTCACCTCCACCATTGGAGCCAGCAACAAGGGATACGTCCTCCCTACGACATGTGTCGAGACTTTTACGATGTCCGTGGTGGAGGTTCAGCCGATCGAGCACTCCCAGTCATGGTGGGCAAGCTAGCCAACCAGTCCTATCAATCCGGGGTTCAAGCGAGCCGGATTCGTGAGGTCAACGTGGAAGTACAGGTGCACACTTCCGACATCTGCCGACTGGATAGGTTGCAGGATGACACCCAACTCCGCGCCGACACATTCCAAGCACAAATGATTGCAGCCCTCTCTGAGCTGAGTGAACAGCAAGCCGTCTTAGATAGGCGCCTTATGGAGGCAAAGCAATCAGACGCGGAATCAAGCTCCAAGCGCAACCTACGTCGAAAGTAGTGATAGAATAGGACCATCGGCTAAAAGTCTTATTTTCTTTAACTTCATGTAATCGGAGACCTTTAGAAAGGTCAAAATTTTCTAACTTTGGATGTAACGCAACCATATGTTTAATATATATAGGACATATCTCTTTCGTGTGTTAAATCTGTGCATTTTAGTCGAGTTCAGGAGTTGCATTTTACTGGAGGGATAATGGCTCTATCACAGTGGATAGAGAGAACTGAAGCAGTTTTCGAGATTTGTTCTTGTCCAAAAGGGAGCAAAGTGAAGTTTGCTGCCTGTACTTTCTCTGAGAGAACTCTGACATGGTGGAATGACCATGTCAATTTACTAACACTAGTAGTGGCTAACTCTATGAGCTGGGAGAATCTAAAACAAATATTACTGCAAGAGTACTGTCCACGGGGCGAATTATAAAATCTCGAACAGGAACTTTGGGGCCCTACTATGGTAGGCTCGGACATCACGACCTATACCAATAGGTATAGTGATTTGGCAATCCTTTGCCCAGGGATGGTTGCTCTAGAGAGAAAAAAATCGAAAGATACATCTGGGGACTGTCACCCTAGATTCGAGGAAGTGTTCTAGCTTCCAAACCAATCACCTTTGATAGCGCCAAATAGTTGGCACAAGCTCTCGTGGACCATGGGGTCTGCCAAAACTTCGCAACCACCGTACTGGAGCAACCCAGAGGAAGCAACAACAACAACAACGACAATACCAACAACAACAACAAGAAGAGGTTTTGGAGCAAAAGGAAGAGTCAACCTTCACAAGAACCTTCCAAGAAACAACAGATTGTGGCAGTCCATGCCGCTACTGCCCCCACTACTGCTCCTGTTACCCCCACACCAGTAAAGCAATATGCTGGGAACTTCTCGAAGTGCAACAAGTGCAATTTCCACCACAATGGGAATTGTCGGGAGATGCACTGCAACAACTGCAACCAGAAGGGGCACACTGCCCGTTTCTATAAGGCACCGGCACGACCAATCACCCAAGTCGCTGGGGTCGGTGTGGGCCAGGCGTGTTATGGTTGTGGTGAGGCTGGACACTACAAGAGGGACTGTCTTAAGGCAAGGAATGCTGGCAGCACGGGACGAGTGCTGGCAATAGGGCAAAACGAAGCGATAGCTGATCGCACGGTGGTTACGGGTATGTTTCTCCTCAATAACGTTTATGCATGCATACTCTTTGATTGTGGTGCAGAGAGGAGTTTCGTGAGTGATAAATTCAAGCACGTACTAAAACAGAACCCTAAAACACTCAATAAGATATTTACAGTAGAAATGGCAAACGGTAGAACGGAAAGCACGAACAATATGTACATAGGTTGCACACTAACTCTAAACGAACACTCATTCCAAATCAATCTAATGTCGATCACTATAAAGAGCTTTGATGTCATCATCGGTATGGATTGGTTAAGCCTACACCATGCCGATATACTTTGTCATGAAAGGGCTGTTCGCCTAAATCGGCCAAACGGCGAAACTCTTATCATTTATGGTGACAAACCCAGTACCAATTTACAAATCATCTCTTACGTCAAAGCTCGAAAATACCTACGTAAAGAGTACTATGCCTTCTTAGCCCACGTGGTAGATAAGCAAAAAGAAACGAAAGGCATCAGAGACATTCCATAAGTTTGCGATTTTCCTGATGTCTTCCCTGAAGATCTTCCCGGAGTTCCACCAGAACGTCAAGTCGAGTTCAGAATTGACATAATTCCCGGTGCTACACCGGTAGCCAAGTCGCCATACCGTTTAGCACCGGCAGAGATGCAGGAGCTATGTAGCCTACTAAACGAACTACTCAACAAAGGGTTCATCAGGCCGAGCTTCTCACCTTGGGGAGCACCAGTCTTTTTCGTAAAGAAGAAGGATGGATCTTTACGCATGTGCATCGATTACCAGTAACTCAACAAGCTCACTATCAAGAACCGATATCCCTTACCATGCATTGACGACTTGTTCGACCAACTCCAAGGAGCGAGTTATTTCTCAAAGATCGAGTTAAGATCCGGGTACCACCAACTACGAGTCTTGGAAGGAGATGTTCCCAAAACATCTTTTCGAACTAGTTATGGTCACTACGAGTTTGTAGTGATGCCCTTTGGATTAACAAACGCACCGGCGGTGTTCATGGACTTAATGAACCGAGTATGTCGTTCATTCTTGGACAAGTTCATGATCGTATTCATCGACAATATACTCATTTATTCAAAGACTAAAGAGGATCATGGTCAACACCTCCGACAAGTCTTGGAAACACTAAGAAAAGAGAAGCTATACGCAAAATTCTCCAAGTGCGAATTTTGGATTCGGAATGTAGATTTCCTAGGTCACGTGGTTAGCAAACACGGAATACACGTGGACCCTTCCAAAACCAAAGCAATCGAGAACTGGTCAGCTACAAGAACCCCAAAAGAAATTCGACAATTCTTGGGCCTGGCTGGCTACTACCGAAGGTTCATACAGAACTTCTTGAAGATTGCGAAACTGCTTACTACCCTGACCCAAAAGGGTGTTACTTTCGATTGGAAAGAAAGACAAGATGTTGCATTCCAAACCCTGAAGCAAGCTCTATGCAGCGCACCTATATTGTCCTTGCCAGAAGGAACAGAAGACTTCGTGGTCTACTGTGATGCATCTAATCAAGGTCTTGGATGTGTACTAATGCAACGAGGTAAGGTCATCACTTATGCCTCTAGACAACTCAAGACGCACAAAGTCAACTACACTACACACGATCTTGAACTAGGAGCAGTCATTTTCGCGCTAAAGATCTAGAGACACTATCTTTATGGCACGAAATGCACGATCTTCACCGATCATAAAAGCCTCCAGCACATTCTCAACCAAAAAAACTGAACATGAGACATAGACGATGGTTTGAACTACTGAATGACTACGAATGCGAGATTCGCTATCACCCAGGAAAAGCGAATGTAGTAGCTGATGCTCTTAGTCGAAAAGAATACTCAGGTCGCCATGTGAAATCCTTAACCATGACGACCCATTCACATTTATCCACACAAATCAAGGAAGCTCAGAGGGAAGCCTTGAAAATAGAGAATGTGGTAGGTGAAGCCCTAAGAGGAATGGACAAAAATCTTGAAGTCAAGGGGGACGAAGTTTGTTACTTCATGGATCGAATCTGGACACCGAAGTTTGGTGGATTCAGAGACGTGGTCATGAATGAGGCACATAAGACTCGATACTCCATGCATCCAGGTTCGGACAAGATGTATCTGGACCTCAAGAAACTGTATTGGTGGCCGAACATGAAAGCAGAGATAGCTACCTATGTGGGCAAGTGTCTGAATTGCGCCAAAGTCAAGGTAGAATACCAGAAACCATCAGGATTAATACAACAACCTGAAATACCCGAGTGGAAGTGGGAATGGATAACCATGTATTTCATAACCAAATTACCCAAGACATCAGGTGGACTAGACACCATCTGGGCAATTGTCGATAGGTTAACAAAGCCCGTACACTTCCTACCCATTAAGGAAACTGATAAGATGGAGAAGCTAACTCGAACTTACATCCGAGAGATTGTACGACTACACGGTGTACCAATATCCATTATCTCCGACAGAGTAGTAGGTTCACCTCGCAATTCTGGCAATCGTTACAAAAATCCCTAGGAACGAGGCTCGACATGAGTACTGGTTACCATCCACAAACCGACGGTCAAAGTGAGAGGACCATACAAACCCTAGAAGATATGCTAAGAGCTTGTGTAATCGATTTTGGGTAAAGCATGGGATACCCATTTACCACTAATTGAATTTTCGTACAACAATAGCTATCACTCCAGCATTAAAGTTGCTGCATTCGAAGCCCTCTACGGCCGGAAGTGCAGATCACCACTGTGCTGGACTGAAGTAGGTGACACACAACTAGCCAAGGGACACGTACCCGACAGCACTCTCATTGGCCCAGAAATCATAAGAGAGACAACTGAGAAGATTGTACAAATTTGGGAACGACTAAAAGCTTCAAGAGACAGACAAAAGAGTTATGCGGACAAAAGACGGAAGCCCTTGGAATTTCAGGTCGGGGACCGAGTACTATTAAAGGTCTCGCCCTGGAAAGGGTTAATATGTTTCGAAAAACGTGGGAAACTAAACCCAAGGTATATCAGACCATTTGAGATCCTTGCAAGGATCGGTCCGGTAGCCTACAAACTTCGTCTACCGCAGGAACTCAATAACGTACACCCTACCTTTCATGTATCAAACCTGAAGAAGTGTTTGTCCGATGAGACCCTCGTCGTCCCTTTAGACGAGATCGAAATCAACAAGAGTCTCCACTTTATAGAAGAACCAATTGAAATCATGGATAGGGAAATAAAAAGAACAAAACAAAGTCGCATCCCCATCGTGAAGGTCCGCTGGAATGCATAGCGAGGACCTGAATACACCTGGGAACACGTAGATCAGATGAAACACAAATACCCACATCTTTTTCCCTAATCAACAAGTGTTTTTCTTACATTAAATTTCAGGACGAAATTCCCTCTAATGGGGGGATGATGTGACAACCCGATATTTCGACTCTATGTAATGACCTAAAAAGTCATGTATTGTAGCTACTTTTGAAATAATGAAATGAACTTCGAAAATAAAATGTGAAAAAGTCTCTATGGGGATATCTATTATGCTAGGTAATGTGTCAAGGTTTATAGAAATACTAAGAACACTAAAATCCGAGTTATAACGAAGAAGTTATAACCATTCTAAGATTTCCGATAAAACCGGCAACACCGATTAAACGAAAAATGTGAAGTTTCAATACAATAGTTTTTAGCCTTAAGTATCTAAATGAAAGTTTTAGATAACATTAAACCGTGAGCGTACATAAAAAGAACGTCCAAATCTGGCTTCGTATGAGGAAGTTATGATTTTTCCAAGAGTCGGGTATAGCAGTAGACAGCTAAAAACTCTAAATAGAGATCGAAAGACTTTTAACCAAAACAACCTAAATGAGAATCGAAGGTCTCAACATTATTAGCACAACGGCGAAAAGTCTGATGAAAACGGACATCGGATAAAGAAGTTATGGATTTTACACGGACTTTTTGTGTCCCGGCCCGTTAAAAATAAATAAGTAAAAATAATTTCAAAATTTCCCAATGAAGTCTAAACGAGAGTTTTAGATCATGTTTTCAGCTACGTGTGCATATAGAGAACGTCGAAAACGGAGCTCGTACACGAAAGCTATCGATTTTACAAGTTCAGGGTCCAAAATCCGAGGCTGTCAGGCTTGCCACGACGTGGCGCAGTTTTGCCGCGACCCGGCAAGTGATTGAGGGCGTCCAATCAATGGAAGGATATAATTTCTCCCCATGACGTGGGACACCCTTTTCCACGATGTGGCACTCAAAAATCCCCCTATAAATAGAACTCTTGGTGTAACGGGTTTAGGTGCTCCATTCTTCCATCCCTCGTGCTGAAACTCTACGGTTAAGCTCCGGAAGCCCTCCCGAAGCCCCGGTTTTCACACTCAAGTTCCGAAGGAAGTTTCTACACTCTCAAGATTCCCGAGATTCCCGAGAATCCCGAGAAAATCGACTTTCACAAGCCGAAGTTCTGCTCGATTTTCGTCTCGCTTTCTCCAATCAATCAAATGAGTTCATACCCCTATAAACTACACTTTCAAATGTTTATCAATGTTTTTTATACACTTTAAGAGGGGGGGGGGGGAATACAAGTAAACACACAGTTATTATAGTGTGTAACATAAAGTTTCACTATATAGTCTTTTCTATCAAGTGAATCATATGTGATTCATAACTACTACATGGGAACTTTTGTATGCAATATATATTCACGATAACATCATGTTTATATATATATATATATATATATATATATATATATATATATATATATATATATATATATATATATATATATATATGTGAATCAAACCCTTTATTTATACTTTAAGTATATGTGATCATTTATGTCACTTTAGATGTTATACTTTACATAACAAGTGATCATTACACTAGGATTTACTATACGAACCAAACACACACTTTTAATAACTATAATATGTATAGTTTACGAGGAAATCATGAGCATTTACATACTAGAAACACTATATCAAAGAGATACTTTCATATACAAGAACAAATGGACATTTTCATACGTAAATCTGTTTTAGACTAAGTTTTGTGAGACATTTCACGTACTTTCGAGTATGCATTTTAAGTCCTGTATTATATACCATAATCCCTTGTAGGGGGAGAGTGATACTTGTGTATAGATCTATACGGGATTGACAATCCCGCACCTAAGCTGTTAGCTACAGCTAGGCCGGCAGGCCTGAGGTGACAAACATCATAACATTTCAAGGCCTGAAGAACGTTGTTACAGGCAGTCTGGGTCATTAGTATGGTTATAAAACTCACATGGAGTATTAAGATGTTGCTTATATTATTCCATTGATAACAATATTGGAAATATGAATTTGATTCTTTCATTTGTGGTAGTGTCTAAATCTACCAAATAAGGAAAGATTCTCATCACCCAAGTTTCAGTTGGATAGACACTTGGAATCTTGCAAGTTGTATAGTATGATGAATTAGAACTTTCGAGCATTGGAAAATTAAGACTAACTGCTTGTTCATATAGATGTGTGAGTCAAGAGAAAGACTAAGGGATCAAGTACACTTTCTTGTGCACTTGTCAAAGTCCACCACAAAAGATGGATAAGACTATTCGTCATGATTTACTAAGGTTTAGTAAATATGATTATACATACACACTTAAGTATAATTCTGAAACATTGGAAAATTTTATATGTATGACAGAACGAATAAGAAGAATCAAATTAGGCAAAAGGTTAAAAGTTTCTCAAATATGAAAAGATGGGAGAGTACTTTAGTATCATGTTTTAAGACCATCTTAATGATTTTGAGACCTTATCACAATTCATCCTCTAAGTACATTCTGATAGTTAAGAAGAGGAGTTATGAATTGTTGAAGTGGTTAAATCAAGAAGATGATTCATACTTCATTCCAAAACAATTCATAGAGTTATACTCTAAGATTGTAACTTGAGTGACATGTCTTAAAGAAGGTTTAAAACACTTGTCAAATGTAAGAGTAAAAGTTTTCTACTCTTGTACATTTGAAATTGGTAAGTTGTGATGTTTTGGATAAAATAAAGACCAACTAAGGCTAATTGTGTTAAGTGTCTGTCTTGATTAGAATCCACACTATCTCTTGAATATTTGGCAAGAAAGTCTTATAGGTCAAGGAGACAGTGGGAGTCTAAAAGATTCTGAAAGGGTTTCAAGAAGTAATAAAGAACCAAAAAAACCTGTATTTCATCACTAGCCCACAACTAGAGGTTTATAACTTATCGTGTTGACATTTCTGTGCCCATTCCAGTTAAGTTGGCTATACATTTGAGTTCTACATGTTCTCAATTGTTTGCATAACTACTTGGAAGCAATGGCAGGCCTTGAGCTGCCAGGTGGCAAGAAATTACGATTGCACAAGTTTAATCCATATGAGTTAGGATTTGTCACTAACCTAGTATTGTGATTATGGTTTTGACAAATGCACGTTGATAAGAACACATATACCATAAAATCTAAGTGTCATAAGGTTTCTCTTCGATTCATGAAAATGATGGTAAGGAAACTCTTCCACTAAGTAGATTTTAAGTAGATAGCAATTGTGACTTTTGCAGTTCTCAAAGTCGTTAGTGGAGCGTGCGTGGTTAACCGACACACTAACATTGACTTATGAGAAATGGAAAAAGGTTTAAACAATTTAGACAATGATTAAGACATCCCGTTTCATAGTTCTGAAATTGTTTAGACACATTGGTGAGCTATCTAATAGAGGTGTATAATTTTGATAAAGTCTTATCAAGGCAATCTAGTATCAGAAATCTGAACTTTGGTAAGAAAGTCAATAAAGTATTGATATCTAGAAGTCCAGTTGTTTTCTGGGTACATGTCAAAGCTAGTGGGAGCATAAGTGTTATGCTATTAATCATCATGTTAGTGGGAGCATGATAATTATGATAAAGGTTGCAAGATAGCAATCTTAATTATAGAAAACGAAAGGTCTCATTTGGGAAAAAGTTGTTTTATCTATAATTAAGGAAGAGTAAATTATACTGCATCTAAAATCTAAAAGCTTAGATTGAGGTCTTAATCATATTTAGTCAAGAACATATATGAATTTCATGTTGGAATGGCTCAACATAAGGAAATTCTATATATGGGTTCATTATTTGCGTTCTAAAATTCGATTATGATTACGACATCCCTTTTCATAATCTGAATTATGAGAACTTGGCAAATAGAAATGGAAATATTATAGCAAAAGACTGGTTTAGTCATTATGTGAGACATGATGAATCGTGTCCCATATGCTACGAATATAGGATCGATTACATGTGCTATATTCATCCTTTCTAAAGTTTTCCAAATGCCTGGGGCATTAAGAAGGGAAAATGTCTAGAATTGGATATGACTAAAATGATTAAAGAATTCTTGAGGACAATCTAAGGTTTACCAAAGATTGGTTGATCAAGGACAGTTGGAAGTATAGTAATAATTCTGGAAGGACCATATTGACATAATCTGTAAGGAGGCAACTCTTGTTCAGAAGTGATAGTCAAAATGCAATATGGAAATGCTTCAAAGTTAGAAAGTATTCAATCTGTATGATTAAGAAACTAAATGCAAGAAGGATGTTTCCAAGGAGTTGATCTTCTTTGGAATACTCTGTAATGATTGTTGCCAAGTCTTTGTGAATTTGTGCATAATCATTACAAGAGGATCAATGCATATAAGTTTAGAATCTAACAGATTTCAATAAATGACATGAATTTGGAATTCTTGCATTTGCAGTAAGGAATTGGGACCGTGAAATGAGAATCATTGGAGTTATGTTCAATTGATCGAGTTCACAAAGAAAGAATCATAGACAAACATAGAGTGAATACTTGGTGTATGGCAAAGCTGTTGTTTAAGAAAAACATAGTGTACATGCTTGGAGCATGGGAAACTAGTGTTTTTAAATCAAGTATAAAGTTGATAAAACCGAAACAATGAATAATGAGTAATCAGTATGGTGATAAATAAAAGTGTTTATTTATATTCATAGGGTTTGACACCATATTTGATTCATTTATTCTTGTGTTTCACTTTGCATGTTTTGACTTCCATAATAACTAGGTTATTCTTTCGTAATGACTAAGTTATTTAAACCATCCACAGTCGGTCATATGTTGGAAGTAGATATGAATTAAGACTGTCATGGGTTGGCTTGTAGAGGTCTAAGATGTTGGACAAAGGGCTACAAAACTCATGAGTGCTCATAAGTTCTGAGTATTAGATTCAACCCACGCTCATTGGAATCACTTCATGGATTTTATCACGAGTGATCATGAGACGATAATATCGTATATTCTTCAAACCTAGAGATATGAGTTGTTACTATGAGTTGGTTGTACATTGATTGCACGAAAACACATTCGGTAACTCGGTGTTACAAAACGTGCCTTTGTGTATGATTCAACAAGTACTAGAACAAGCCATATGAGTCGAAGTTTATCCATTCCTTTTACCTTCGGGATAAAAGCGATATATGTGGGCCCCTCGATGTTTTAATGATGACACATGTGAGTGCTTGGCCAAGCCAGGACTGATTTGATTTGTTCAATCAGTCTGTCGTCATGAATCGGAAATCGGGAAACAACAAATGGATAGAGAGAATGATTATAATCCATGTCTCAGTCCATATGATATCCAGAATGGAGGAATATATGATCCCTTATCTAATGGACAAGTTCGTTGACAAGATCAGAGTTCGACAGCGGCTTTAAGAGCTACGATTGCCAGTTTGGTTTTGAAGTCATACTCAATAATAGTTTAAGACTTATCCAAGTGGGAGACTATTGGTTTAATGTCTAATTCCATAACTATATTTGGTATGTACTTGACCCGACCCGACATTGTCTATTTGGGTTGCACTTCACCGACACAATTTATATGGATAGTCTTTTGAGAATAGTATATTTATGATATATTATAAGTTCTAATATATTAATATGGAATCATATTATTTAATTAGTATTGATCAAGACTTAATTTAGAATTAATTAAGTGATCAAAATGAACTAATTAAATATGGACTCTTATATATATGGAATGGGCCAAGTTCATTTAGGTTGGGCTAAGATTTCGTGGATAGTCCATGGAGTGTTTAACCCATGGATCATATGAAATTAAAGGTCATGGGTTTAACCCTAGTCTCCATACTATATAAAGATGTCATTGGTTGGTGAAATTGGCATTAGTGTGGTTACACTAAGAGGGCTAGCCGATTTCACTAGAGAGAACCAAGTATCCATATTCTCTAAAGTCTTCCAAGGTGTTTTGGTGATTTGTGATTCCACTTGAGTCTTCCATACTATTGGGGCTAAGCTCTTAAAGCTTGAAGACATCAAGCTACATGAAAAGGTATGTCATCTAACTAGTACTTTGTAGTATAAGAGCTTCATAATATGCTAGTTAGGATTAAAGCCTTGGAAAGTTCTTATTTGCATGTATAATAGAGAAAACATAGATCCAAGGTTTATAGGGTTGCATGTACACCATAGGAGTGTTAGAATGCTCAAAACCCAACAGTGGTATCAGAGACTAGGTTTGTTTTCAATTATACTTGATGCAAATTGTTGAAAAATGCTGAAAAAGTCGAATTTCAGGTATTCTTGGCACTGGACTCGCCGAGTCCACTGATGAAATCTCCAAGTCCATGAGTAAAATCATCCTACTCATCGAGTAGGTTCATGCACTCGACGAGTAGGAGCCCCAGACAGCATATATTCGACTTTTTTGGCTAAAAATGGACTAGGAACATTACTCTAAGCTGTTTTTAGACTTATAAACTTATTTTTGATGTGGTAATGTTCATACTTATCCAATTTCAACGATAATTATCAAAAAATTCATGTTTTCTATTAGTTTAAGTGTTATGCTAATTACATGAGAAAAGTTTGATTGAATTATCTTGTTCATATGAGTTGCTTAGATTAATAGATAAGTTAATTGAATAGTTGTTTTCAATCCATTTTAATCTAAGAGATGATTCTAAAATGTGTTTGTGTAACTTGTCCTCAAGTTACATAAAGGTCACATTTAAGTTTCATAAAAATCAAAAAAGTTGGCAATGGTTACAAAAATGAAGAGTCTTGTCTCATTGAATGGTTTTATGACTCCATAACTTGTCCTCAGGTTATGGAAGTTCAAGAGTCACTTCATTAAGTAATAAAATGTGTAACCTTAATTAATTCAATAAGTTATAAAATAAAGAAAAGTTAATTCTTTTATTAGTGTAAAGTCTTCCATAACTTGTCCTCAAGTTATGGAACTTGAAGAGTTTCTTTTTTTTTTTATTATTATTATTATTAAAACTAGTTTAAACACAGAAGTTATGGAATAGGAAAAGTTTTGAAAGTTACAAAACTTGCCCTCAAGTTTTGGAATTTGAAAAGTTTTCTCTTATGATACTTTAATTCCAAGTTTGCCCTTAGAATTTTAAAAGTTAAAATTCAACCCTTATACTTTATAATATTATAAGTTAATAATATATATATATATATATATATATATATGTATGTATGTATGTATGTATGTATGTATGTATGTATGTATGTATGTATGTATGTATAAGAGCATGTCAGTGTTACCGTTAGTAGGCCTCATTCACGAAGCCGGTCAATATGGGGGGGTATAAGGTTACTGCCTATAAAATGGCAGTTTAATGGGTGTCCACTTTCACCCACCGCTTCCTTGACCGGTGGAGGGTCATTAGCCGAACGGTTAGGAAAAGGACTATAATTCTCCCTTCATTAAAATTCTTAATGATAAATACTAAGTAACTAAACCTTTTATAAATACCCAATCTTAGTTACTTAGGAAAATGTGAATAAGGTGCTACTCCATGAAATTACACTTTGCACTTTGTTTAAGTCAATTAGTGGAGTGTGTGTGGTTAACCGGCACACTAACTTGTATTTAATAAGGTAGGCAAAGGGTAACTTAATGTTTATCATATTATCGATGGAGTGTGTGTGGTTAACCAACACATCGATTGAGGGGTAAACACTTAAGGGTACCAAGTAATTTGCATGGTTTCTTCACACCTTGTTTTGTGATCCTCGGCATCCCAGTCACAAAACCTGAAGGGCACACTCGAGATTGAAACATGCCATTGAAAGTTCAATGAATCTCAAAGATCTAGGAGTTTCAAATCCAATTAAAACCTAATAAATTATTTAGTTTTTTCATGATGGAAATTGGTGAATCGTCATTCACCTACCTTAAAATATTTTATAGCTTGGATTACGGCATCCCTCTTCCAAGTTATAAAATAGTTTGTTGGGTCGTAGCCTTTATATTTCATATTGGGTGTTATATTAAGGACTTTAAATCAACTATCTTGAATATCCCCCAAAAGATGTCAAGTTCAGACATCTATGATCTTCCCAAATATATTGGAACTTCACTTCCTCCACCTCCTCCAATTATTCTCCCTAACCCGCAAGTTCAAGGTCACTCAAGCCCTATTGGCAAGGCAAGGTCTAGGTGTGATCACATCTTGGAGATGAAGTCACATACTAACAAGCCGGGAGAGTTGGGTGTCAAAGTGTTGAGAAAGTTAGCGGTTCAATCACTTTCTAAGTCACATAGTGAGTTCCTTTGGGACTCCTATGAAATAGACTACGATAAGACCCTTAATGATCTTATCTATTTGCTTGGTGCTGCTAAATCAGAAATGATTTAGTGTAATAGTAAAGCAAATTTGATTAGGAGATCAACTTCCGAAAACTTTATGGACATTGACAATGGTGACACTAGAAATCTAGAAAAAACATTCTCTTCCCAATGGAAAGGGATCGGCCATAGTCAACTCGGTGACCAAATGGTAAAGAGAAAAAGCTAAGTCCGTGATAGTCCTGCTTACCATTACCAAATGGTCCATATGTTTATATTGCCAAAGGAAGGGGCTTTGGTTACGAAGCTGCCAAACTTACCTAAGGAGGGTAAAGTCAATAAGTTTGACTTTATTTCAGGTAAATTCCACCGTCTAACTCTATTAAGTTCCTACTTGGAGATTCTTATTACATGATGTGGCTGGGTCACATGTTGATGTTTTAAGAATCAAAGAAAAGTAAAGAAACTTAAAGGAAGTATATGCTGATTCTGATCGTGAAGATGGATTTCAATCGCATGGTTCAGTGATCAGAATTTTGAGTAGGTGCTTAAGAGTTATGATAGATTGCTTTGGAATAGATGACAACAAGTTATCATATCCATTTGCATTGTAAGGATTAGTTTTTCTGCAAAGCTTTAAAATGAAAGAAAAGTTTTTAATTTTATTTATTTTAAAATATACTTACAATGGCATTTGGGGAAAAAAAGATGTTGCTTATATGATTCCATTGATAGCAATATTAGAAATACGAATTTGATTCTTTCATTTGTGGTAGTGTCTAAATTTACCAAATAAGGAAAGATTCTCATCACCCAATTTTCAGTTGGATAGAAACTTAGAATCATGCAAGTTGTATAGTATGATGAATGAAAACTTTTGAGCATTGGAAAATTAAGACTAACTGCTTGTTCACATGGATGTGTGAGTCAAGAGAAGGACTAAGGGATCAAGTACACTTTCTTGTGCACTTGTCAAAGTCCACCACAAAAGATGGATAAGACTATTCGTCATGATTTACTCAGGTTTAGTAAATATGATTATACTTACAAGCTTAAGTATAATTCTGAAACATTGGAAAATTTTCAATGTATGACTTAACGAATAAGAAGAATCAAATTAGGCAAAAGGATAAAAGTTTCTCAAATCTGAAAAGATGGGAGAGTACTTTAGTATCATGTTTTAAGATCATCTTAATGATTTTGAGACCTTATTGTAATAGCCCGGATTCCCAGGTATTATTTATTTATTTATTTTGGTATTTGGTGAGGGGACTCGGCGAGTTGGAGCCTAGA
This sequence comes from Lactuca sativa, assembly GCF_002870075.4. Lineage (NCBI taxonomy): Eukaryota > Viridiplantae > Streptophyta > Magnoliopsida > Asterales > Asteraceae > Lactuca > Lactuca sativa. The sequence continues at coordinate 226,438,135 of NC_056625.2, forward strand.
GTCGCCGAGTATGATCGCAGATTTGGACGCGGGTTCACGTCCGGACTCGACGAGTCCAAGAGTGGACTCGACGAGTCCATGCTGTTTAATGAAACCCTAATTTCTTGGGTTTGAGGCGTATTTAAAGGGCCTTATGGTCGTCATTTGCACTCATCAGTCCCCGGAGTGAGACCCTAGAGCGTTTGAGCGATTCAAGTGAGGGAAAGAGCCATTATTGATCTTGGAGTTGTTGTCTAGCAAGGAAAGAGGAGATCTAGCCAAGAGGAAACGAGAGAGGGGTGGATTCTTGAAGATTTGAGGTCCAGAACATCACATCAGAGGTACAATCTCGAATCATTCTCTGTTATTGTGATGTTCATGTAGATTTAGGGCTTTTGAACCCATTTGTGGCTAGATCTAGTGTCCTCATGGTCCCTTAGCGTGTTAAGGTCCTGGATCTAGACCCATAGAGGTCCAGAGAACCTCATTGCCAAAGCTTTATATGTATCCATGGAGGTTTTGGCTTAGGATCAATGTATTTGAGGCTAAAACACCATTCATGAGCTATTCAATGCTTGTTGAGCATTAAGACTTGGACTTTACGTGGTCAATAAGCTTAAGGAGGCTGGATCTAGGAGTTAGTGAAGCGGATCTGACCTCAGAAGGTCGTTTGGGGATATGCATGGAATGTACTCGCCGAGTCCATTTCCCAGACTCGGCGAGTTGGTGTGAGTTGTTCGTCGATTACGAACCAGCGGTTGAGTAACCGAGTCGGGTGAGTGACTCGGTGAGTCGGAAGAGATTCAGAGGGATCGGATTCCCGTAGGAACTCGGCGAGTCCACACCAGACTCGGCGAGTTGGGTTGACCGTTGACTAGTTTGACTTCGTGGTATTAGTCAGCCAGAGTCAAGTAGTGTTAAGTAAAAATACACTTGTGTTGTAGGAGGACGATAGCTCGGGAGATCGAGCACTAGTGGTTGAGAGCTTTACGAGTTACCAAGACACACGAGGTGAGTCTTCTCACTATACGTTACCTTGAGTGGTATTATGAGTTGACTAGAGGGTCTTATGTGCTATGTATGAGATTATGTGCTATTGTATGCTATGTGTTATTGTATGCTGTATGACTATATAGACCAGACCGGAGGGTCCAATGATTCAGATCGGGCCAGAGGGCCCAATGAGCTATGACTGGACCAGAGGGTCCGACGAGCTGCGGGACTGGAAGGTCCCGCTGAGACATCTTGACCAGAGGGTCGGGTTAGCCTCGAGTGGCGTATTTGTAGTATGTGGTATTTTGGGGAACTCACTAAGCATTTATGGTTACAGTTGTTATGTTTGATGTCTCAGGTACCAGCGAGGACCATGGGAAGGCGACGACTTGACACGTACACACACACTGATGGAGATTATTATATGTAGAGATCTTGGGATTTGTTTTTGAAAACAGAATTGATTATGGATTTTGATTTGTGATGTGATACATTATGTGATTTTGAAAATGAAAAATTATTTTGAAAATTTACGTTGTTACAAGTTGGTATCAGAGCCTAGGTTTGAGGGATTCGGATGCACCTTCTGGTGTATTTGAACTCAAACCGAGGATTTTAGAAATTTTCAAATAAAACTAAATTTTTTTAAAAAGAAAAAGAGGTTTTAGGAAACGAGCAGAGTGGAAGGTGTGTACGGTCAGCCAGCGCCCGAATGGTGAATCCCCAAAATACCCTTACATTATATGTTATGAGTTATGAGATATTATGTGGTGCATGTTAGAGAGACTAGGTATTCCTATTAGGACTAGAGTGGGCCTGATTTGTGATGCCTTAGCTTAGGAGATCGCTGCTGCTAGGAGACACTTTGAGAGAGTGAGTAGGCAGTAGTGAGGAGCTCATGAGAGGGCTATTGAGGGTAGCCAGTGCATAGCGAGAGTAGAGTGTTTGCGATTTGGGATCCTAGGAGGAGGACTTGGGTTGTATATCGATACGGTGTGGACGATAGTATTGGGCCTGTACTATCGAAGACACCGGATTGGTGCGCAGTCCAAGTAAGAATCCTTGGGGGTACCAGGAGAGAGGATGTTTGAGTTATCGAGTGTTAGTATACTCGAGAGTATTCCTGATATTTCTTATGTTGTATTTCAGAGGTTGATCATGGTCGGGACACGCCATAACCCTGAGAGCAGTGGGGTGAGCGATGAGGAGATCCGACGGATCATCCATGAGGAGGTGGCTGCTGCCATCAGAGCCGAGATTCCAGAGATGTTTGGGTCTATTAAGACCACACTGATCGAGACGTTTGACGAGCGTTACACTGCTTTGACTGATGCTGCTGTTCCTGCAGCCACCACAGCTGTTGCTGCTGCGAGACCCCAGGGTGGTGATTCGTTGCTGTACCGAGAGTTCAGCAACACGAAACCATCGGAGTTCGATGGTACACAGGATCCGATCGCCGCTATGAGGTGGATCTCAGACATGGAGGGGTGTTTCTATACGTGCTCGTGTCCGGAGCACTTGAGGGTGCGATTCGCACTCAACCAGCTTCGCTTGGGGGTGAAGGACTGGTGGAAATTCGTGACCGCGAGCTATTCTATAGCTGAGCTGACTGTAGTGACCTGGGAGAGGTTTACTGTAATGTTTCGTGACGAGTATGTTCCCCAGGTGGAGAGGGAACGTTTAGCTCAGGAGTTTCTGACCCTCAAGCAGGGGACCGAGTCGGTGACAGTGGTTACGAGGATGTTTCATGAGCGGGCGTTGTTTTGCCCGGAGTTGGTGTCCACTGAGCAGGCTCGCATGAGCCGTTATCTGAGCATCTTGAGGAGGGACATCCGTGAGTTCATGGCGAACTCGACTTATCAGACATTTGCCGAGCTCCAGGCAAATGCCAGGAAGAGGGAGATCGAGCTTGAGACACAGGCGAGGGAGGAGACTGAGTTGCAGAAGGGTGATCGGCGACCGACACAGTCACAGCCGGCCGCCAAGCGGGCAAAGCCCGCTGATTCGAGGGCAGGCAGTTCGAGGGGCCGCACTTGTGGGAAGTGCGGCAAGAGCCATGACGGGCCGTGCAAGACTGGGGTATGCTACAAATGCGGGAAGGAAGGACATTATGCGAGGGACTGTCCAAAGGGGTTCTCGGTTTGCTTCCATTGCAACCAGACCGACCATCGGAAGGCCGAGTGCCCCCAGCTTCAGAGATCAGCGCAGGGATCTGCACCTGTGGTTCGAGCTACCGAGACCCGGCCAGTGAGGGCCGAAGCACCGAAGGCTAGGGGAGAGCCTTCCAGCTGACTGCGGAGGAGGTCCGCGCAGCACCTGACGTCGTGGCGGGTATGTAATCTTTATCTATTTTATGTTGAGTTTATGCTATTGTAATTGCTATATGTTATGCGTAGGTACTTTTCTTGTGAGTTCTGTACCTGCATTGGTTTTATTCGACTCGGGTGCGAGTCGGTCTTTCATATCTTTGGCTTTTAGTCGACACATTAGTATTCCGAGGGAGGTGTTGAGTCGACCTCAGCGGGTTTCCATAGCAGATGAGCGTGAGGTATGTGCTACGGAGGTGTTGCGTGGATGCATGCTGGAGATCTTCGGGGTGGAGTTCCCGATCGATTTGATTCCGATCACTATGGGGGATGTTTGTGTCATAGAAGGAATGGATTGGTTGAGCCGTTTTGGGGCTATCATAGATTGCGAGCGTCAATTGGTGACGATCCGAGATCCTAGTGGGGGAGTGCTGACGGTTTACGGCGAGGGGACTCGTGGTGGTTCGGTTTTCTGTTCGGCCGCTAGAGCGAGGCGGAGTTTGCAGCAGGGCTGCAAGGGGTTCGTAGCCTATGTGACAGATGTGCGAGAGGCCGCTGGGAGGCCAAGTTCAGTGGATGAGGTGCCAATAGTGCGTGAGTTCCCGGACATGTTTCCCGAGGAGTTGCCGGGTGTGCCTCCCGAGAGGCAGGTGGAGTTTCGTATCGATTTGGTTCCCGGGGCTGCGCCTATCACCAAGGCGCCGTATCGGTTAGCACCGCCAGAGATGCAGGAGTTATCCTCACAGCTGCAAGAGCTGTTGGGGAAAGGGTTCATCCATCCCAGTAGCTCTCCCTGGGGAGCGCCGATCCTTTTTGTCAAGAAAAAGGATGCTTAACACCGGATGTGCTTTGATTACCAGGAGTTGAACAAGTTGACGATCAAGAACCGTTATCCGTTACCGAGGATCGACGATCTATTCGATCAGCTGCAGGGGGCGTCTTGGTTCTCCAAGATTGACTTGAGATCGGGATATCACCAGATGAGAGTTCGGGATGAGGATATCCCGAAGGCGGCGTTTAGGACTCGTTACGGGCATTACAAGTTCGTGGTGATGCCATTCGGGCTCACCAATGCACCAGCGGCATTCATGGATCTCATGAAAAGGGTGTGTAGGCCGATGTTGGATCGTTCAGTCATTGTATTCATTGATGACATTCTTGGTTCTGAGAGCGGAGAGGCTTTTCGCCAAGTTCTCCAAGTGCGATTTTTGGTTATGGGAGGTCCAGTTCTTAGGGCATCTCGTTAACCAGGATGGGATTTTGGTTGACCCGGCCAAGATCGAGGCTGTGATGAGTTGGGAGGTGCCGAGGTCACCTACGGAGATTAGGATCTTCTTAGGGTTGGCGGGCTACTATCGGAGATTTATCAGAGATTTCTCCAAGATCGCCGTGCCACTTACCAAGTTGACCCGGAAGGGTGTTACTTTCTCATGGGGTCCAGAGCATCAGACCTCGTTTGAGACCCTTCGCCAGAGGTTGTGCGAAGCCCCTGTGCTCGCACTACCGGAAGGGATAGAGGATTTCGTGGTGTACTATGACGCATCGATATCGGGGTTGGGAGCGGTGTTGATGCAGAGAGGGCATGTGATCGCGTATGCATCGAGGCAGTTGAAGCCTCATGAGACGAGATATCCCACTCACGATCTGGAGTTGGAGGCTGTGGTGTTCGCCCTTAAGATTTGGCGTCACTATCTGTATGGGGTTCGGTGTATGATATACACGGACCACAAGAGTTTGAAGTACTTGATGGATCAGCCCAACCTGAGCATGCGGCAGAGGAGATGGCTGGACGTGGTAAAGGATTATGATTGTGAGATCCTGTACCACCCGGGCAAGGCTAATGTGGTAGCTGACGCCCTGAGTCGTAGGGCAGAGGGTGCCCTGATGCGATATATCTGTATGAGGTTGACGGTGAAGACTCCGGTATTAGATACCATCCGAGGGGCCCAGGCCGAGGCGGTGAGACCGGAGAACCGTAAGAGAGAGCGAGTTACCGGGCAGGTGTCGGAGGGACGGATTTGGGTACCGTTTGTGGGAGGGACGCGTACCATTTTGATGGAGGAGGCGCATCGATCGAAGTTCTCGATCCATCCCGGGGCTACCAAGATGTATTTGGACCTAAAGAAGGAGTATTGGTGGCCCTGTATGAAGAGGGATGTTGCTTGGTTCGTCGAGAGATGCCTAACTTGTCGCCAAGTTAAGGTCGAGCACCAGCGTCCGCATGGTAAGCTGCAGCCGTTCGAGATTCCTGAGTGGAAGTGGGAACAAATTACCATGGATTTCATCACCAAATTGCCAAGGACTGCGAGAGGAGTCGATGCAATTTGGGTGATTGTGGACAGGTTAACGAAGAGCGCTCATTTTCTTGCTATCAGTGAGAGCTCTTCTGCTGAGAGGTTAGCAGAGTTGTATGTGAGGGAGGTGGTTTCGCGGCATGGGGTTCTGTTGTCGATCGTTTCGGATTGAGACGTGTGATTTACTTCCAGATTTTGGAAGAAGTTCCACGAGGAGTTAGGTACGAGGCTGCATTTCAGTACCGCATACCACCCGTAGACGGACGGACAGAGCGACTGGACGATTCAGACGCTTGAGGATATGCTCCGAGCATGCGTTTTGGATTTTGGAGGGAGTTGGGACACCTATCTACCCTTGGCAGAGTTTTCGTACAACAACAACCATCATTCGAGCATCGATATGCCACCTTTTGAGCTGTTGTATGGGAGGAGATGTCGTACCCCTATTTGTTGGGGTGAGGTAGGGCAACGCATGATGGGTAGTACGGAGATAATGCTTCAGACGACTGAGCAGATCCAGCAGGTCAGGCAGAGGTTGTTGACCGCTCAGAGTTGCCAGAAGAGTTATGCAGATAGACGTCGAACCAAGCTCGAGTTCCAGGTCGGTGATTACGTTCTCCTGAAGGTATCTCCTTGGAAAGAAGTGATCCGATTCAGGAAGAGGGGCAAGCTAGGACCCCGACATATTGGACCGTTTCGGGTGTTCGAGAGGGTGGGCAGGGTAGCGTATCGCTTGGAGCTACCCGCGGAATTGGAGCAGATTCATAATACCTTCCACGTGTCTCAGTTGAGGAAGTGTATAGCCGACGAGTCGGCGGTAGTGCCGTTAAGGGACATTCAGGTGGATGCGAGCCTGAACTACGCAGAGAGACCAGTTGTGATTGTGGATCGAAAGATCAAGGTTCTACGGAACAAGGAGGTGCCCTTGGTTTTGGTTTAGTGGCAACATCGGAAGGGGTCCGAGATGACTTGGGAACCGGAGCGTGAGATGCGTGAGCAGCATCCGAAGTTATTTGCAGAGCGAGACTTCGAGGGCGAAGTCTAGTTCTAGTGGGGGAGAATTGTAACAGCCCGGATTCCCAGGTATTATTTATTTATTTATTTTGGTATTTGGTGAGGGGACTCGGCAATTTGGAGCCTAGACTCGCCGAGTATGATCGCGGATTTGGACGCCGGTTCACGTTCGGACTCGACGAGTCCAAGAGTGGACTCGGCGAGTCCATGCTGTTTAATGAAACCCTAATTTCTCGGGTTTGAGGCGTATTTAAAGGGCCTTATGGCCGTCATTTGCACTCATCAGTCCCCGGAGTGAGACCCTAGAGCGTTTGAGCGATTCAAGTGAGGGAAGGAGCCATTATTGATCTTGGAGTTGTTGTCTAGCAAGGAAAGAGGAGATCTAGCCAAGAGGAAACAAGAGAGGGGTGGATTCTTGAAGATTTGAGGTCCAGAACATCACATCAGAGGTACAATCTCGAATCATTCTCTGTTATTGTGATGTTCATGTAGATTTAGGGCTTTTGAACCCATTTGTGGCTAGATCTAGTGTCCTCATGGTCCCTTAGCGTGTTAAGGTCCTGGATCTGGACCCATAGAGGTCCAGAGCACCTCATTGCCAAAGCTTTATATGCATCCATGGAGGTTTTGGCTTAGGATCAATGTATTTGAGGCTAAAACACCATTCATGAGCTATTCAATGCTTGTTGAGCATCAAGACTTGGACTTTACGTGGTCAATAAGCTTAAGGAGGCTGGATCTAGGAGTTAGTGAAGCGGATCTGACCTCAGAAGGTCGTTTGGGGATATGCATGGAATGCACTCGCTGAGTCCATTTCCCAGACTCGGCGAGTTGGTGCGAGTTGTTCGTCGATTACGAACCAGCGGTTGAGTAACCGAGTCGGGTGAGTGACTCGGTGAGTCGGAAGAGATTCAGAGGGATCGGATTCCTGTAGGAACTCGGCGAGTCCACACCAGACTCGGTGAGTTGGGTTGACCGTTGACCGTTGACCAGTGTTGACTGGTTTGACTTCGTGGTATTAGTCAGCCAGAGTCAAGTAGTGTTAAGTAAAAATACACTTGTGTTGTAGGAGGACGATAGCTCGGGAGATCGAGCACTAGTGGTGGAGAGTTTTACGAGTTACCGAGACATGAGAGGTGAGTCTTCTCACTATACGTTACCTTGAGTGGTATTATGAGTTGACTAGAGGGTCTTATGTGCTATGTATGAGATTATGTGCTATTGTATGCTATGTGTTATTGTATGCTGTATGACTATATAGACCGGACCGGAGGGTCCAACGATTCAGATCGGGCCAGAGGGCCCAATGAGCTATGACTGGACCAGAGGGTCCGACGAGCTGCGGGACTGGAAGGTCCCGCTGAGACATCTTGACCAGAGGGTCGGGTTAGCCTCGAGTGGCGTATTTGTGGTATGTGGTATTTTGGGGAACTCACTAAGCATTTATGGTTACAGTTGTTATGTTTGATGTCTCAGGTACCAACGAGGATCGTGGGAAGGCGACAACTTGACACGTACACACACACTGATGGAGATTATTATATGTAGAGATCTTGGGATTTGTTTTTGAAAACAAAATTGATTATGGATTTTGATTTGTGATGTGATACATTATGTGATTTTGAAAATAAAAAATTATTTTGAAAATTTACAGTGTTACACTTATCACAATTCATCCTCGAAGTACATTCTGATAGTTAAGAAGAGGAGTTATGAATTGTTGAATTGGTTAAATCAAGAAGATAATTCATACTTCATTCCAAAACAATTCATAGAGTTATACTCTAAGATTGTAACTTGAGTTACATGTCTTAAAGAAGGTTTAAAACACTTGTCAAATGTAAGAGTAAAAGTTTTCTACTCATGTACATTTGAAATTGGTAAGTTGTGATGTTTTGGATAAAACAAAGAACAACTAAGGCTAATTGTGTTAAGTGTCTGTCTTGATTAGAATCCACACTATCTCTTGAATATTTGGCAAGAAAGTCTTAAAGGTCAAGGAGACAGTGCGAGTCTAAAAGATCCTGAAAGGGTTTCAAGAAATAATCTAGAACAAAAAACCTGTATTTCATCACTAGCCCACAACTAGAGGTTTATAACCTATCGAGTTGACATTTCTATGCCCATTCCAGTTAAGTTGGCTATACATTTGAGTTCTACATGTTCTCAATTGTTTGCATAACTACTTTGAAGCAATGGCAGGCCCTTGAGCTGCCAAGCGGCAAGAAGTTAAGATTGCACAAGTTCAATCCATATGTGTTAGGATTTGTCACTAACCTAGTATTTTGATTATGGTTTTGACAAATTCACATGGATAAGAACACATATACCATAAAATCTAAGTGTCATAAGGTTTCTCTTCGATTCATGAAAATGATGGTAAGGAAACTCTTCCACTAAGTAGATAGCAATTGTGACTTTTGCAGTTCTCAAAGTCGTTAGTGGAGCGTGCGTGGTTAACCGGCACACTAACATTAACTTATGAGAAATGGCAAAAGGTCTAAACAATTTGACTATGACTACGACATCCCTCTTCATAGTTCTGAAATTGTTTAGACACACTTGTGAGCTATCTAAGAGAGGTGTATAATTTTGATAAAGTCTTATCAAGGCAATCTAGTATTAGAAATCTGAACTTTGGTAAGAAAGTCAATAAAGTATTGATTTCTAGAAGTCCAGTTGTTTTCTGGGTACATGTCAAAGCTAGTGGGAGCATAAGTGTTATGCTATTAATCATCATGTTAGTGGGAGCATGATAATTATGATAAAGGTTGCAAGATAGCAATGTTAATTATAGAAAATGAAAGGTCTCAATTGGGAAAAAGTTGTTTTATCTATAATTAAGGAAGAGTAAATTGTACTGCATCTAAAATCTAAAAGCTTAGATTGAGGTCTTAATCATATTTAGTCAAGAACATATATGAATTTCATGTTGGAATGGCTCAACATAAGGAAATTCTATATATGGGTTCATTATTTGCGTTCTAAAATTCAATTATGATTACGGCATCCCTTTTCATAATCTGAATTATGAGAACTTGGCAAATAGAAATGGAAATATTATAGCAAAAGACTGGTTTAGTCATTATGTGAGACATCATGAATCGTGTCCCATATATTACGAATATAGGATCGATTACATGTGCTATATTCATCCTTTCTAAAATTTTCCAAATGCCTGGGGCATTAAGAAAGGAAAAGGTCTAGAATTGGATATGACTCAAATGATTAAACAATTGTTGAGTACAACTAAGGTCTACCAAAGATTGGTTGCTCAAGGACAGTTGGAAATATAGTATTAATTCTGGAAGGACCATATTGACATAATCTGTAAGGAGGAAACCCTTGTTCAGAAGTGATAGTCAAAATGGAATATGGAAATGCATCAAAGTTAGAAAGTATTCAATCTGTATGATTAGGAAACTAAATGCAAGAAGGATGTTTCCAAGGAGTTGATCTTCTTTGGAATACTCTGTAATGATTGTTGCCAAGTCTTTGTGAATTTGTGCATAATCATTACAAGAGGATCACTGCATATAAGTTTAGAATCTAACAGATTTCAGTAAATGGCATGAATTTGGAATTCTTGCATTTGCAGTAAGGAATTGGGACTGTAAAACGAGAATCATTGGAGTTATGTTCAATCGATCGAGTTCACAAAGTAAGAATCATAGACAAACATAGAGTGCATACTTGGTGTATGGCAAAGTTATTGTTTAAGAAAAACATAGTGTACATGCTTGGAGCATGGGACAACCAGTGTTTTTAATTCAAGTACAAAGTTGATAAAACTGAAACAATGAATAATGGGTAATCAGTATGGTGATAAATAAAAGTGTTTATTTATATTAATAGGGTTTGATACCATATTTGATTCATTTATTCTTGTGTTTCACTTTGCATGTTTTGACTTCCATAATAACTAGGTTATTCTTTCGGAATGACTAAGTTATTTAAACCATCCGCAGCCGGTCATATGTTGGAAGTAGATATGAATTAAGACTATCATGGGTTGGCTTGTAGAGGTCTAAGATGTTGGACAAAGGGCTACAACACTCATGAGTGCTCATAAGTTCTGAGTATTGGATTCAACCCCGCTCATTGGAATCAATTCATGGATTTTATCACGAGTGATTATGAGACGATAATATCTTATATTCTTCAAACCTAGAGATATGAGTTGTTACTATGAGTTGGTTGTACATTGATTGCATGAAAATGCATTCGGTAACTCGGTGTTATAAAACGTGCCTTTGTGTATGATTCAACAAGTACTAGAAAAAGCCATATGATTTGAAGTTTATCCATTCCTTTTACCTTCGGGATGAAAGCGATATATGTGGGCCCCTCGATGTTTTAATGATGACACATGTGAGTGCTTGGCCAAGCCAGGACTGATTTGATTTGTTCAATCAGTCAGTTGTCATGAATCGGAAATCAGGAAACAACAAATAGACATAGAGAATGATTATAATCCATGTCTCAGTCCATATGATATCTAGAATGAAGGAATATATGACCCCTTATCTAATGGACAAGTTCATTGACAAGATCAGAGTTCGACAGCGGCTTTAAGAGCTACGATTGCCAGTTAGGTTTTGAAGTCATACTCAAGAATAGTTTTAGACTTATCCATGTGGGAGACTGTTGGATTAATGTCTAAGTCCATAACTATATTTGGTATGTACTTGACCTGACCCGGCATGTTCCATTTGGGTTGCACTTCACCGACACAATTTATATGGATAGTCTTTAGAGAATAGTATATTTATGAATTATATTAATATATTATAAGTTCTAATATATTAATATGGAATCATATTATTTAATTAGTATTGATCAAGACTTAATTTAGAATTAATTAAGTGATCAAAATGAACTAATTAAATATGGACTCTGATATATATGGAATGGGCCAAGTTCATTTGGGTTGGGCTGAGCTTTCATGGATAGTCCATGGAGTGTTTAACCCATGGATCATATGAAATGAAAGGTCATGGGTTTAACCCTAGTCTCCATACTATATAAAGATGTCATTGGTTGGCGAAATTGGCACTAGTGTGGTTACACTAAGAGGGCTAGCCGATTTCACTAGAGAGAACCAAGTATCCATATTCTCTAAAGTCTTCCAAGGTGTTTTGGTGATTTCTGATTCCACTTGAGGCTTCCACATTATTGTGGCTAAGCTCTTAAAGCATGAAGACATCAAGCTACATGAAAAGGTATGTCATCTAACTAGTACTTTGAAGTATAAGAGCTTCATAATATGATAGTTAGGATTAAAGCCTTGGAAAGTTCTTATTTGCATGTATAATAGAGAAAACATAGATCCAAGGTTTATAGGGTTGCATGTACACCATACGAGTGTTAGAATGCTCAAAACCCAATAGTGGTATCAGATACTAGGCTTGTTTTCAATTATACTTGATGCAAATGGCTGAAAAATGCTGAAAAAGTCGAATTTTGGGCATTCTGAGCACTGGACTCGCCGAGTCCACTGATGAACTCGCCGAGTCCATGAGTAAAATCATCCTACTCGTCAAGTAGGTTCATGCACTCGACGAGCAGGAGCCCTAGACAGCATATATTCGACTTTTTTGGCTAGAAATGGACTAGGAACATTACCCTAAGATGTTTTTGGACTTATAAACTTATTTTTGATGTGGTAATGTTCATACTAATCCAATTTCAAAGATAATTATCAATAGATTCATGTTTTGTATTAGTTTAAGTGTTATGCTAATTACATGAGAAAAGTTTGATTGAATTATCTTGTTCATATGAGTTGTTTAGATTAATAGATAAGTTAATTGAATAGTTGTTTTCAATCCATTTTAATCTAAGAGATGATTCTAAAATGTGTTTGTGTAACTTGTCCTCAAGTTACATAAAGGTCACATTTAAGTTTCATAAACCTCATAAAAGTTGGCAATGGTTACAAAAATGAAGAGTCTTGTCTCATTGAATGGGTTTATGACTCCATAACTTGTCCTCAAGTTATGGAAGTTCAAGAGTCACTTCATTAAGTAATAAAATGTGTAACCTCAATTAATTTCATAAGTTATAAAATAAAGAAAAGTTAATTCTTTTATTAGTGTAAAGTCTTCCATAACTTGTCCTCAAGTTATGGAACTTGAAGAGTTTTTTTTTTAATTCAAACTACTTTCAACACATAAGTTATGGAATAGGAAAAGTTTTGAAAGTTACAAAACTTGCCCTCAAGTTTTGGAATTTGAAAAATTTTCTCTTATGAATACTTTAATTCCAAGTTAGCTCTTAGAATTTTAAAAGTTAAAATTCAACCTTTATACTTTATAATATTATAAGTTAATAATATATATATATATATATATATATATATATATATATATATATATATATATATATATATATATATATATATATATATATATATATATATATATATATGTATAAGAGCAAGTCAGTCTTACCGTTAGTAGGCCTCATTCACGAAGCCGGTCTATAAGGGGGGTATAAGGTTACTGCCTATAAAATGGCAGTTTAATGGGTGTCCACTCTCACCCACCGCTTCCTTGACCGGTGGAGGGTCGTTTGCCGAACGGGTAGGACAAGGACTATAATTCTCCCTTCATTAAAAGTATTAATGATAAATACTAAGTAACTAAACCTTTTATAAATACCCAATCTTAGTTACTTAGGAAAATGTGAATAAGGTGCTAATCCATGAAATTACAGTTTGCACTTTGTTTAAGTCGATTAGTGGAGCATGTGTGGTTAACCGACACACTAACTCGTATTTAACAAGGTAGGCAAAGGGTAACTTAATGTTTATCATAGTATCGATGGAGCGTGTGTGGTTAACTGGCACATCGATTGAGGGGTAAACTGAAGAGAATTGTTATTGAGATTTAGAAAGCAATCATGATTGTTTAAATGAAAAGTATGAACACAAGAAGTAAATATTAATCAGATCTTATATTGATAAGGAACTGATTACAGAACTAAGCAGAGAAAACATGCGAATGATGAATCACTCGTTTATCTGATCTTCTACTTCTAACCTCAGTCCCTATTTATAGGAAACCTGAGTGTACAAAAAATATACTAAGTCCTGAACTATATGCTTCGCACAAAAGAAGACTTAGTAAAATAACTAAAAATGCGAAACTAAAGAAACAAACACTTCGACTTTTACAACATTTAGTCTCTATATTCTCCCCCTTTGTAAACAATCGAAACTATTCAGTTTGTATGATGCTGAATAGTTGAGTGCATTGTTTTCTGGATTTCTGAATACCAGGTGATTATCTTTTTAAGTTCCTTCTTGTCTCCTTCATTGTTCTTCGCACAATTATTCATACGAACAATAAAGTTCGTATATTGCGAAGTTGTGTATCTTTCTATCTCTGAGACTTTGATCAAAAACTTCTTGGGCTTCCCTTTGGTATCTTTTCCTGCAAAAACCATCCCAAAAGGTTTAAGGTATATTTCTCCATCTGCATACTTCCTTAACTCTGTTTGAGGCAAGGTTGATTCCCAATAAACTGTAACTTTTCTTCCAAGACCCAGTGCAAGTTCTTCATCAGTCAACACCAAGTAATCATAGTAGTTATCTATGAATATCTTGATATGTGCGAAACCAAATCTGAACACATCAGTATCATGTCCTTTCAGCTTGTTTTCTTTCATGTCTTTGAGAATAAATGGCACTTGAATGAGATCATTTAGATTCATCAAGGGAAAATCAGCACTGCTGAAATCAAAAGCCTTGTTGTCTGCACGAACCACAAAATATCGAAAGTTTTGAAGCATGTTCTCGAACATAACATCTTTCTTGATTGTTAAAACTTTCTTGATTTTCATTAAGGACCAAACTTCCTCTTGATCCTTTGCAACTACAGCATGAAATCCAATCTTCAAGTAAGTGTATTCATCAGCATTATCAAAATTTTCACTTATCTTGTACTGCGCCGCAATAAACATCATTTCGTTTATTGGAAAATCAAGTTGGCTTCTGTCTGAGTTCGCAACATCATAACTCTTTCTAGGCTTCTTCTCAAATTCATACAAGTGATTCCCCAACACTCTGGACTCAATAGTTTCATAAGAATATAACTTCGCAGGATCACCCTTGTTCATTGTTGGTGGATCATTTGCTCTTTGCCTCATAATACTTTGCACTTGTCTTAACCTTTCCATTTCAGCTTCTGCCTCTGCTTTCTTTTCTTCTTTTGATTTTTCAACAACCACCTCTTATCCTTTTCCAGTATCCTTTATTTGAGGTTCCGCACTCAAACTTCCTCCTTCAGTTGAACCAATGATAATTCCTTTAGTAATTGGCTTTGTTGTTACTATTGTTGAAGGATTTGGTTTCGTGATTATATGCAGAGATGTTTTAAGCTGAGTTGAATGAATCTTCCCAACCGTTTTCGCATCCTCTCCTTTACTTCCTTTTATTTCTCCCCCTTTGCACCCCTATGAAAGCAGGCGGGACATTCTTTGGCAAAAGCGAAGAAAATTGGTAATCGGGGCCAACGCCTTCTGTATAGCTTGCTCTAAAGTGTTGAATTTGAGAGTTAAGAATTCAGGTGTAAGAATCGATTGTTGAGAAGGCTGCGAAACACAACTTTTTAATTCAGTGGCCAACTGAATCAATTTTGAAAACTGCTCCTTATTCTCTTGATGTGTGGCTTCAATCATTTGAGCAGACGGTTGATAATCAGTAGCAAGCTTGGTCAGTGCTTCAACAATAATATCAACACGTTTTTGTACTTCAAAACTTTGCGAATGAATATCTTGAAGCTCTTTTGTAATTTCGTTCTACAACTCCTCAATTTGAAATTTACATCTTCCCTGACCTTCTTGACATCTTGTACAAAAAGAACATGACATTATTTTGTAACATTTTTCAATTCCTTAACAACATCATCAAACGATTTTCCTTGAGCTTGAATGTGAAGCTCATTGTTCTTGTCAGAACGATCCACTTTCTCAGTTATTCTTCTCTCCGCAGCTTTAATCATCGACTCAACCTCTAAACCCGAAATTGAAGATTTAGTACCCGAATCGGCTTGTGATTGAATTATAGCATTTAACTTTCGATTCTGGATTTTGAATTGCTTTCCTGACATAAGCATATGGTCAGGTATTTCCTCCTCCTCTGAATCAATGTGTATGGCTTCAAACATTCCTCCAAAACCTCCTCCTTCGGTTTCTTCATCAGACTGAGCTTGCGAATTTATAGGTTGTGGTTTTTCAGGTGATTGAGATAGGAATAATGTGGTAAAGGGATGTTTTAAAGGATGATCAAATATGGATGATGTGATTGTGCTTGTATTCGAAAGAGAAAATGGTGGTAATGAAGTGGATAAGTTGATTGGCTCTGTAAGGTCAATATTCGTGATATGTGTTCCGGTATCATATACGTTAACAACCTTATCAGAAAGAATTTCCTCCTCTTGAACTGATTTGTTTGGAACAATTTCAAGTGGGATGGATGTGGTGGTGGAAATTTGCGAAGTGATAGGAAGAGAAACATTTACCATTGTGGAAATGGAAATAGGTGGAGTCTGTGGAACTACTTCATCGTCTGGTGATTCATTGCGAATAATCAACTTTCGTTTCTTGTTGAGCTTTTGAGAAATATGCTTTGCAATCTCTTGACCTCTTTTTCTCTTTGAACCAGGAGAAACAGGAGCCGGAACGTCTCTAAACATAGCCCCCTTACTACTCACCTCAGTTTTGCGAATAGTAGGAGAAGTAGTTGTTGTCTGTGATGATTTGCGAAGCTTCTTTAATACCCCTGACTTTGTGGGTATTATCTCCTTAGTAGTTTTAGAAGAAAGATCATCTTTTGCAACTTCTTCACGTTTTTCTTCCTTTGTAGTTTTCTTCTTCTTCTTTGAGGACTCTCCACTAACTTCAAAAAGTATTCCAGTTCGCACATTTGGATCAAAAGTCTTCCTGTAGCGAACTAAAACTTTGTGTGTAGATGACACTTTGCGAAGCATTGCATCAGGAATTCTTGCAACACTTGTGAAGATATTTTCATCATCTTCAACCACTTTTGGAAACTGATATAATGAGAATTCTGCAACATCTGCTCCTTCAGGAACTGGAATTCCCTCCTTCGCATAAACTTTTTCAAGAATTAAGCTCCAGTACCACACAAGAAATTCCCTTATCCGCATTAGTGTTTTCTAAACTTTTGATGAACTCCTTCCAAAGTTGAGTTCCATAATCAACACTAAGATCATAGTAGAGACCCATTACCATTGCATACACCTCCATCCTTCCTCTGTCTAGACCAACAATCATTCCTGTTAAACACCGTAGAAAGACTCCGAAAAGAAAGTTCCACATGCAAGGCAAGCCTGATTTCCTGAAATCACTTATCTTTTCAAGAGTGGGTTGATGTCCCATCTCATTGAACATGAAGATAATTTGGGAATTGATAGGTTTAAAGAATGGTGGGTTATGGGGTATGTTCAGAAAGTCAATGAACATGTTCTTGGTCAGACGAACCCTTTTGTTGTTCATAAGATTGAAAGTGATGATGTCAGTTGAATAGTTGTATGACACAGTTGACGCCGCCATTGAAAACCAGGTCATCAGAACAGGAAAAGAACTGAACATAACAATTGATAATGGTGACCTTTTCAGTGCAACAATCAGCATCTTCAATTCTTCTGGGTAGGATGAAACATGAGGATCAACTTGGTAGTTTGTGCTTTGAATCTTCATAAGAGACCATGAAACAACTTCTTCGGTGTTGGATTGAGTAGCAACCATTGTTAGGGTTTGAAGACGATGAAGAATCAGAGAATTTGGGAATTTTTGAGTTTGATCACGTAACTGTATAAGACACTCTTGGATCCCCTTTTATATGTAACTCTTATGGATTTGAATTTGAAGTGGGATGCATTTAATGATATCCGATGTGGCACCTTGACAATCGGACCATTACTGCGAAAAGTTAGCCATGCGTCAAAAAGCAGCTGTCACTTCTCCTAGAAAATCGGGCAGAAGACCAGACGTCATGGATACATAGCCTATCATTATCCCCTTTATTTAATGGTAACCGTTAGAACCCTTCGCATGGAGGCAAGGCTCTTCCACTTTTGGGATGAAAAGCGAAGTCATATGCCAGACTTGCGAAATCTTCAGCCTAAGTTGGTATTACTTAGAACCTCAAGGATTTCGTGAGTGCATGTGTGTCAAAGAAACAAGATAAGAAGCAAGTTAATTTTTTTTTTTTGGAATTTTGTGATGTCAACAATGCAATTTGACACAAAGGCAGTTAAACCCCAGGCAATGGTTGCTTCGTTAATCATCAAGAGAGATGATTAATAGCTTGTGTATGTTCCCGTGAATTACAATCGAATACTTTTTGATAAGTATCAAAGGGCTTCTTTTAAAAGTTATTCTTGGGTTGGTTTAAAATTTCGTTACATGTCAAACTAAACATAAGGTGATAAATTGTAACATAAATTACTTGTATGACCAGTTTAGTCAGTGACAAGTCAGCTTTAAAAATATTTACATGACTAAGACCTTCAAATGAAACTCTCATGGAAATCATATTCATGAAAAAAATTTATGTGTTGGATCTTGTTGGGTTACAAACATCGTGGGTTGCAAATGTTTGATCAAGACCACTCATGTGAATTGAATATGATTTGAAGTTTCGAATTTTGGTACTGAAACAAAAGTTTCGTCAATATCTGGAACAATGTTCCCCGTCAATTCCTTAAGTTGTAAGATTTTTGGGTTTCACCTTCATCACGGACTCATGATGTTAGATCATTAACTCAAAATTTTTATATATCTAGGTCGTGATGGGTTTGATCAGAGACCTCTCGGACATACGTCTTTGTGTGTGATTTGTGTGAAGAATTTTGTGATGAAAAAGATTGGTTATAAGATCGAATGTACCTCTGTTATTTGTGGACCAAACAGAAAACTCTTTACTCGTATGAGAAGAGTAAGGTAACTCTTTTGACTAATGCGAATATAAGCTTAATTGTGACTTTTTGACAAGATTTTTCAAAAACTGGGTAGCAATCGTCACTTTCTGAAAATTGCAGGGACCAATTGCGCCAAAAATAGTCAAATATGCGAAACTCTAGCCCATTTGCGAAACCGGGCATAAAGCGTAAATTCGCACAAACTGCAGGGACCAAAACTAGAAATTCTACAATTTCTCAGCTTATATTACCCATATGCGAAGGTGGGTATAAATTGCCAATATTACGAAAATGCAGGGACTCTTTTCGAAACTTCTGTTTTCTTCTTCCCAATTCGTGAATGTTTCACAGTAACACGCTTCGTATGTTCAGTCAAATTCTTAACACGCTGATCTTCGCAAATCACTTGCAAAACAGATGTGAATGAACAACTTTTGCATATGAGAACTCAATCATCAATCTTAGATGCGAAACCTAATCAATATAACCTCATATGCGAACTCAATGAAGACCCAGATGCGAACTCAATTGATTTCATATGCGAACCCAATTTTGACTCTAAAATTGAACAAAGCACATTCATTCTCAGATGCGAATATTCTTGGCCTTCAAACCAGTTAACCAAATGCGAACATTTTTGCTTTCTTCCCAAATCCGTGTTATCAATATGAACGATGATCCATAGCAAAACTAATTTTGACTTTTAAACCCAATATCAGACTGAAGATGCGAACTTCCCAATCAAACAACCATCAACTATGAGATATCGACTTCAAATGTTCGAAATTAGACTAACATCGATTCCAATAATGCGAAATCTAGATTTCAAGTCTTGGATCATTCAATCACAACCTTAAACCAAATCACGATTTCATGCAAATTTCTTTAATAGCGAACCCCAAAATATCCCAGTCGATTCCAAATCAATATCAATATCCAATTTTTGAATTTTTGTTCTTTTGCAAACATAGACTTCAAAGCAATCCGTCTGTTCGCTTCAATTTACAGACAAAGGCCATTGATTTTTTGAATTTGTCAGTTAACAAACACAAATTGAAAAAAAAAATCTTAGATCAAGATCAAACAAACTTATTCAAACTGTTCTTCATCATTCTTCATAATGTTCTTGACTTTCGCTTGAGATTTCATCACCGAACTCAAATCGGCTCAAGAACACATATGAATTGATATGAAATCATATCTAAAATTTAGACAATCAATCAACTATGAAAGATTAGTAGAGACGAAGGGATGAAATCAGGAACTCAAGAACAAATGATTAAAGAACAACCGATTAAAGATCAAACGATTAAAGATCAAATGATGAAGAACTAAGATATTTGGAACTGATCGTACAACTAAGTAAAGCATGCGTACAAATCGACTGACCAACAGGCAAATGATATCGGGTCAAAACAAATATGAATGGGCTTCGAATTCATATGTATCGTAACAGTGAATAATCTTTGTTTGGGCTCAATCAATATCGATTCGCATGAGTGGATTCATATCAAAGAAATTAGATCAAAACAAATTAGATTGGGCTCAATGAACGGTATTAGACTCAATATGGGTTACGAAACGAATCAAATGAAGAAATTTTTTTTTCCAAATGAGTTGAATTAAAGAACAGTAAATGAAAAACAAATAGTTTGGATTTGATAAAAAAAATAATTGGATCATTCAAAGAGGTTGAAGCGGATTTGATCCAATGAGGCAAATCGATCAAAAATTGAAAAACGCAAAATGCGAATCGAAATCATGGACGTTTTGGAATCCATTTGAGAATTTGAGATACCTTTTGAACGAATCGAGTTCCATTTTTGACGAACAAATCAAATTTGGAAGATCTTGGTTCTTTTTTCGGAATGAGAAAATCTCCAAATCGAACATTGTACCACCCACCATGCGAGATGTACAACTCGTTCTTTGTGTTCTTCGTGTTCTTCAACGATCTAAGACCATTTTCAAAAGAACCACCAACACTTTTGGGTTTTGACATCAAATTCAATGCAACCTTTGGAGATTGTTGCTTTGGAACCCAAATGCTTCATGGATTTTGGCTTCACAACATTTGATGATTTTTGTGAGTAAACCCGCTTATTTTTCCGATTAATCTTCTTCTTCTTTTTCTTTCTCATCTTTTTGCATCTTGAAGACTTGACTCCATGAACAAACCCACTTTCCACAACATGAACATTTTGAGTTTGATACTTGTGATTTTCTTGAATCATCGGCTTCCAATAAGGAATCATTCCTTCAAACGAATCACAAGAACACAAAATATCATCGGTTTGAACTCCAATCGAGCAAAAAACTTTTTCATCTTGAGAATCAACTTGAACTCCTTTTTCTTGAACATCAAGAACATCACATTGAATTCCTTTTTCTTGAACATCAACAACATGATGATCATCATCAAGAACATCTTCAACAAACTTAAGAGCTTGAAGATCACTTGGGTTTTCAACAAGAGAAATGTATCTTTTGTTATTAAAATCTCTTTCTTCTCCTTCTTTTCGGTTATCACTTGCAACTAACTTCATAATGAAAAGATCATACAAACATTCAATCTTCAAAAGTGGTTGAAATATCAATCTTCCATGATCATCCATCAAACCTCCATAAGAAATCAAAGTTTCTTTTGAAATCAACCCATTTAACACCAATCCATAAAATTGATATTCGTTGACTTTGTATTTCAAATCTTAAACAATCACAACCCAAGAATCATATGGAAAATCCACCATGATCACAAAAACTTGAAAAATTCTGGAGAGAGAAAGTGATTTTGAATGGGTTTTCTAGATAGAGAAAGTAAAAATCACTTGAATTCTAGTGAAGAAAATCGAATTATGAATAGAATCAAAGATGAATTCGATTTCTAGAATCCAAAAACTCTCTAAAACACGAAGATCCAAGATCATAAAATGAATCACTAAATCAAAATCGCCATCATGGATTAATTCTTGATGAAATCAAGAACACCCGCTCTGATACCAATTGTAGTGGTGTTGATTATGATGGAATGTGCGGAATATGAAAGATCTAGTGAATCATCATGTAAAATTAAGAACACAAGGAGTAAATAAATCTTTGTAAGCTCTTATTAGATCTAGAAAGAGTATACATATGGTTTTGTACAAAGTTTCTCTCTCTAGTCTAACACTCCAAATGGATTCACTTTTATAATGGGAGTCACTCACATCCTATTTATAGGAAAGACTCAACCCATTTACACATACAAAGAGGAAAGCCTAAAACACTACATCCAAGCATGACTTTGCACTCTAACATAAACACTTAAGGGTACCAAGTAATTTGCATGGTTACTTCACACCTTGTTTTGTGATCCTCGGCATCCCAGTCACAAAACCTGAAGGGCACACTCGAGATTGAAATATGCCATTGAAAGTTCAATGAATCTCAAAGATCTAGGAGTTTCAAATCCAATTAAAACCTAATAAATTATTTAGTTTTTTCGTGATGGAAATTGGTGAATCGTCATTCACCTACCTTCAAATATTTTATAGCTTGGATTACGACATCCCTCTTCGAAGTTATAAAATAGTTTGTTGGGTCCTAGCCTTAATATTTCATATTGGGTGTTATATTAAGGAATTTAAATCAACTATCTTGAATATCTCCCAAAAGATGTCAAGTTCAGACATCTATGATCTTCCCAAATATCTTGGAACTTCACTTCCTCCACCTCCTCCGATTATTCTCCCTAACCCACAAATTCAAGGTCACTCAAGCCCTATTGGCAAGGTAAGGTCTAGGTGTGATCACATACATCTTGGAGATGAAGTCACATACTGACAAGCCGGGAGAGTTGGGTGTCAAATTCTTGAGAAAGTTAGTGGTTCAATTACTTTCTAAGTCACATAGTGAGTTCCTTTGGGACTCCTATGAAATAGACTATGACAAGACCCTTAATGATATTATCTATTTGTTTGGTGCTGCTAAATCATAAATGATTTATTGTACTAGTAAAGCAAATTTGATTAGGAGATCAACTTCCCAATGACAATGGTGACACTGGAAATCCAGAAAAAACATTCTCTTCCCAATGGAAAGGGATCGGCCATAGTCAACTCGGTGACCAAATGGTAAAGAGAAAAAGCTAAGTCTGTGATAGTCCCGCGTACCATTACCAAATGGTCCATATGTTTATATTGCCAAAGGAAGGGGCTTTGGTTACGAAGCTGCCAAACTTACCTAAGGATGGTAAAGTCAATAAGTTTGACTTTATTTCAGGTAAATTCGATTGTCTAACTCTATTAAGTTCCTACTTGGAGATTCTTATTACATGATGTGGCTGGGTCACATGTTGATGTTTTAAGAATCAAAGAAAAGTAAAGAAACTTAAAGGAAGTATATGCTGATTCTAATCGTGAAGATGGATTTTAATCGCATGGTTCGGTGATCAGAATTTTGAGCAGGTGCTTAAGAGTTATGATAGATTGCTTAGGAATAGATGACAACAAGTTATCATATCCATTTGCATTGTAAGGATTAGTTTTTCCGCAAAGTTTTAAAACAAAAGAAAAGTTTTTAATTTTATTTATTTTAAAATATCCTTACAATGGCATTTGGGAAAAAAGATGTTGCTGATATTATTCTATTGATAGCAATATTGGAAATATGAATTTGATTCTTTCATTTGTGGTAGTGTCTAAATTTACCAAATAAGGAAAGAGTCTCATCACCCAAGTTTCAATTGGATAGAAACTTGGAATCCTACAAGTTGTATAGTATGATGAATGAGAACTTTCGAGCATTGGAAAATTAAGACTAACTGCTTGTTCACTTGGATGTGTGAGTCAAGAGAAGGACTAAGGGATGTGTACACTTTCTTGTGCACTTGTCAAAGTCCCCCACAAAAGATGGATAAGACTATTCGTCATGATTTACTAAGGTTTAGTAAATATGATTATACTTACAAGCTTAAGTATAATTCTGAAACATTGGAAAATTTTCAATGTATGACAGAACGAATAAGAAGAATCAAATTAGGCAAAAGGATAAAAGTTTCTCAAATCTGAAAAGATGGGAGAGTACTTTAGTATCATGTTTTAAGATCATCTTAATGATTTTGAGAAGAGGAGTTATGAATTGTTGAAGTGGTTAAATCAAGAAGATGATTCATACTTCATTCCAAAACAATTCATAGAGTTATACTCTAAGATGGTAAATTGAGTGACATGTCTTAAAGAAGGTTTAAAACACATGTCAAATGTAAGAGTAAAAGTTTTCTACTCTTGTAGATTTGAAATTGGTAAGTTGTGATGTTTTGGATAAAACAAAGACCAACTAAGGCTAATTATGTTAAGTGTCTGTCTTGATTAGAATCCACACTATCTCTTGAATATTTGGCAAGAAAGTCTTATAGGTCAAGGAGACAGTGGGAGTCTAGTAGGAGCATAAGTGTTATGCTATTAATCATCATGTTAGTGGGAGCATGATAATTATGATAAAGGTTGCAAGTTAGCAATGTTAATTATAGAAAACAAAAGGTCTCAATTGGGAAAAAGTTGTTTTGCTATAATTAAGGGAGAGTAAATTATACTTCATCTCAAATCTAAAAGCTTAGATTGAGGTCTTAATCATATTTAGTCAAGAATATATATGAATTTCATGTTGGAATGGCTCAACATAAGGAAATTCTATATATGGGTTCATTATTTGCGTTCTAAAATTCGATTATGATTACGACATCCCTTTTCATAATCTGAATTATGAGAACTTGGCAAATAGAAATGGAAATATTATAGCAAAAGACTGGTTTAGTCTTTATGTGAGACATCATGAATCGTGTCCCATATGCTTTGAATATAGGATCGATTACATGTGCTATATTCATCCTTTCTAAAATTTTCCAAATGCCTGGGGCATTAAGAAGGGAAAAGGTATAGAATTGGATATGACAAAAATGATTAAACAATTGTTGAGGACAATCTAAGGTTTACCAAAGATTGGTTGCTCAAGGACAGTTGGAAGTATAGTATTAATTCTGGAAGGACCATATTGACATAATCTGTAAGGAGGCAACTCTTGTTCAGAAGTGATAGTCAAAATGGAATATGGAAATGCTTCAAAGTTTGAAAGTATTCAATCTGTATGATTAGGAAACTAAATGCAAGAAGGATGTTTCCAAGGAGTTGATCTTCTTTGGAATACTCTGTAATGATTGTTGCCAAGTCTTTATGAATTTGTGCATAATCATTACAAAAGGATCAATGCATATAAGTTTAGAATCTAACAGATTTCAGTAAATGGCATTAATTTGGAATTCTTGCATTTGCAGTAAGGAATTAGGACTGTGAAATGAGAATCATTGGAGTTATGTTCAATCGATCGAGTTCACAAAGTAAGGATCATAGACAAACATAGAGTGCATACTTGGTGTATGGCAAAGCTATTGTTTAAGAAAAACATAGTGTACATGCTTGGAGCATGGGACAACTAGTGTTTTTAATTCAACTATAATGTTGATAAAACCAAAACAATGAATAATGAGTAATCACTATGGTGATAAATAAAAGTGTTTATTTATATTCATAGGGTTTGATACCATATTTGATTCATTTATTCTTGTGTTTCACTTTGTGTGACAACCCGATATTTCGAGACAATGTAATGTAAAACCATTCAAATTGAGGTCAAAATATAACTTTCCTAAAATCTTATTTGGGTTAAATAAAGTAGTAGGAATCGTATCAAGGTTTTCGTTCATATAAAGAAACCTAAAATCCGAGTTATAACGAAGAAGTTATGACCACCCGAAAATTCTCGGCAAAACCGGCAACACCGATTAAACGAAAAACGCGAAGTTTCAATACAATAGTTTTTAGCCTTAAGTATCTAAATGAAAGTTATAGATAACCTCAAACCGTGAGCGTACATCAAAAGAACGTCCAAATCTGACTTCGTATGAGAAAGTTATCATTTTTCCAAGTTCATCTTAGCAACAAACAGCTAAGAACTCGAATCGGAGATCGAGCGACTTTTGGCCGGAATGACCTAAACGAGAATCGATGGTCTCGTCAATGGCATTGTAGCGGTAAAAAGTCTGGTGAAAACGGACGTCGGATAAAGAAGTTATGAATTTTTGAAGAAATTCCTTAATCACGTCATTTTAATAAATAAATAATAAAAATAATTTCATAATTTGCCAGCGGAATCTAAACGAAAGTTGTAGATCTTAGTCTCACCTACGCGTGGATATAAAGAACGTCGAAAACGGAGTTCGTATGAAGGAGATATGAATTTTAGAAGTTTAGTTAAAATAAATATAAATGTAAATGTAAATTCTTGGTAATATCCGAAGGGGGAGTCAGGAGATAGGACCGGAGTATGCCCTGTGTACCCTCGTACGCCCCGCGTACTCGAATCAAGGGCCTCGGATCGTCCATGTCACCCTATGCGAAGCTACCGACCCGTCCCATCCGACCCACCGTCCCATCCGACCCGCCCCATCCGACCCGCCCTCCCATCCGAAGTACGTAAGCGATGACGCCCCAGTACGCGCTGCGTACCCTCGTACGCCCAACGTACCGAGGCGGTTCAGCACCCCTATAAAAGGGATGCGAGGCTTTCCGAAAATTTTGCTCATTCTCTCTATTTCTCTCACGATCTTGCCTCGATTTCCGTGCCCGTTCAAACCCGATGCTCTGGTCTTTTTGCTCAAGTCCCGAGGGTCGATTTTACTCCCGAGATTTCCGAGAATCCCGAGGAAAATCCGTTTCCCGAGACGAAACTCTGCCCGGTTTTCCATCTCGCTATCTTCAAACTTTCAAGTGAGTTCATACCCCTTAACTAATGTTTTAAACTACTTTTAAATGTTTTATGGGAGGGGGGGGGGGGGAATACAAGTAGAATCATGCTAGTATTATATCAATCACATGCCATTAATAAGAAGAATTATGCTAGTTATTACATCAATCACATGTGATTAAAATACAGCATTCAAAAGATTTGGCTACTCATTAGCCGTTTTACCAAACAGTTTCCTTCAAATGAAGTTTTTATAAACATTTTATATGTTTTAAACTACTTATTACACTGTACATCTTACTCGGTACATTACCTTTCAAACTTATTTACAACTGTGTTTCAAACAAATGTTTCCTTATACTCAAAACTGTTTTATCATACTTATGCCTTCGAATTGCTTTATAGATCGACATCAAGTCGATCTTTTCTTAAAATAATATTTATGTTCAAATGTCTTACAAAATTTATTTATGCTTTTATAATATAAATTGCATGCCTCTATATGTATAGTTATATAAGAAATGTTTAAAAGACTTAGGAAGGCTATCCACCCTATTTCGTTTTCGCGCCTTGAGATGTGGTCTGGTGGGATATCGGGTACTCGTCCGAAGGTCGTTTAAATATTAGTTATATATCATGTGTACATATATAGTCATAAAAGGTCCTTCCAGTTCATCCCATGCCCTTGGGTAGCAAGGGTATACATCCATGACCATACATACCAGATAGATTACTAGTAAACTACCATATGGGTAGTTTAGGAAGATACTAGAACAATTAGTAGAATGCGATATCATACAATGAGTCAGTTCATTCATGAGTCAATACTTTCTAGAACAGTACAGTACATTACATATACAACTATACTAGGAAGAGAATATATACAACTATACTAGAATGATTACATTACTATGCTTGCTAGGTAGAGAGCACGTACATTACAGCTAGAATAGTACATTACATATGCAAGAATACGTTAATAATAGTGATTTAAATCGGAGCATGACTTAAATGTCATGGCCCGAGTTGTAGCCAGAATTCTCTTGGATGGAGAGCGTTGAGTTTGCGTATAGATCTATAATGGATTAACTATCCTACACCTTGCTGCTAGCTACAGTGGGACCTGCAAGTCTGCGGGTTCCAAATGTCATACCTTATTTTCGACTATACGTTGTCGTTGTAACCAGTCTATAGTATGAGTTTGTGTATAGGTCTATACTGGATTGACTATCCTACACCTTGCTGCTAGCTACAGTGGGACCTGTAGGTCTGCGGGTGCCAAACGTCATTCCGTTATTATGACCATTCGTATGTCATTGTTATCAGTCGATTGTATGGTGCAATTTATCACATAGTGCCTTAGCCTAAAATCCGGTTTAAGGTAGTTAGTACGGTAGTAGACCTTTTAGAGCTATGTTGTAGTACTACGTTAATTTTCCCATTACATATTTTTAGTGATAACCTCACTTAAACATAATTGTACAAACTATATTTTTGGATAATGATAGTTATACTTTGGAAAATACTTACTCTTACAAGAGACACACACACAGAACAGTTAGGTCTTGGTAGAAGACACTTTCATATACTAGAAGGAATCATAGGGATTCTAGGGTTTTTCAAACACTTACAATTCATATACACTTTCAAATTCTTACAATACATAGACTTACAAATTCTTACATACAAATTAAGACACTAAATACTTATGATCTCACCAGCTTCAAAGCTGATACTTGCTTTCAAAATTACTTGTATCCTCAGGTCATCATAGACAGGTACCGATGTAAGGAGAAAGGAAGATGGAGCTTGTTCAAGACTTATCTTTCATTTTGATTTATGCTTTAGTGTTTATCAAAATTTGTCAGAATACAATTGTATAATAATTATTTTATTAATGCAATGGATGATGTTGTTGCTTGTTTACTACTTTACATTGTTGTTGATATTATACATGACGTCCTCCGTCCCAGAACGTTTCCGCCGTTCTCGGTTTTGGGGTGTGACAGATTGGTATCAGAGCATTGTTTATAGTGAATTAAGTATATCAACCCATAAAAGATATACTAACTATAAATACATAAGGGATTAAAAATATTCTGACCAAGAGTTTATACTTTAAATAGTAAAATATTTAAGTAAGTATACGTGCTGTATTCATACTAAAATCAATGTCACTAGGACAGTACAAAAGAATTACGATTGTTGGGCAACACAAGTGGGCTTAGAGACATATGGTCAAAACTGGGAAGATATAGCCTAATCACCTATATTATCCGGGGGTTGACTACCCTGTGCCTAAGTTTAAGTGTGTGGTTGCAACAATGCTAAAATCTTACCAACCTTACCACAATGAGAACAATAAAACATAAACATTAAAAATTTAAAATACTATAGGAGTATTTGGTGTTACTGTAAGTACTTTATACTTGAAAACTAAAACGGGATCTTCATTATTAAGTTGATAGTTGCTAAGTGGATACACTGAGGCTATATGTAATTAGGATGTTATAGACTTAGAATCTGTGATAATTTTGCCTTACCCCTATTCTGTGTGAATTTGGAATTAAGGTCACTTATTCGAAGGTCTATCCTGTTTCGATTACACATAGCTGGTATGCACTTCACAAATAGCGATGTAACTAATGAAGGTTTTCTAAATAATTATCTAGATAGTTCGTCTAATAATTATCCTCTTACCCTAAATTCTCGCATAGAAATCATAGCTGGACTCCATCCCCTCAGCAACCAGTATCTTCCGAGCGAAGTCGTAGCTGGTTGGTTTGGAGAAGAACCAGTGAATGATCATCCTATCCCCTTGGATGATCACCATGATGAAGACTTTTCGTATGATGCTAACTCCGAACCAGAAGTTGAGAACCTACCCCGAGCAACTCCCGTTCCAACTCTTAACCCTCGTCCGGCTTTTCATGGCCCGACCCCGAGTGAGTGGAATGCTTGGAAATAGGGAGCCAAGGACAAGACCAGTCTATGCCATTTGATGGCGACCGAAGCTTTTGCAACTTGAAACTTGAACAATGGGGGCTCAGCAGATAGAGTCTTGCCAATCTTGATCCGCAGACTGTCCTGAAATGAGATTCAAGGCAGGACAGCCCTACATTAGATTGCAGAAGTAGTCGCCTATGCTAGAATGCATACCCTCCACACCATTCATCTAGAAGATGCTCACGAGAGATCAGAGAGAAACCATGAGACCCTGCTGCAAGCACTGGCTGAATCACGAGCCGAAGTAATAGAGCCCCGAGTACGCCAGATGGTGTACGAAAGACACCCGTTTGACATTGAACGTCAATTGGCTGAACTGAGAGTTCACCAGAGGGATGACCATCGCCAGTAGTAGACGCTTTACTTTATTTCCTTATAAAGAGGAATCGTATTTTTCCGTCTATGCCTGATGTGGCATTTTCTATGAAATTATCTTGTACCAGAAGTACTTTAGTTAGGTCTTTATGCTGTCAGGAACTATCTCCTGTGGATATGATGTAAGACCTTTACAAGGTCATTTTCCTGAACCTTTACGTCGTAAATATCCAAGATAGTGTCAGCCGGCTAACTTTTGTGTCATTTCCTTCATTCAAGTACTCTTATCATACTCTCATTGGAGTCTATCTGAAACCTGCTTTAGTTAAGTCATTGGAACATAGCAAGTTAGATACGGAGACATTTCCAAGTCTCTTTCAGTGGTTGGATTTTGTTGTTCACCAACCCACGATACCTCAACTTGTACAACAAACGTCTTGAGACCATTCTACGAACTTACCTCTACTCATTACGAGGACCGCATCATAGGGATGTAGTTCAAACCTTCGCGAGCATACTTTCATTCTGTACTAGGACTGCATCATAGGGATGTAGGTCAAACTTTAGAGAACATCGTCGTACTCTTTTCATGAACAATCTAAGTACACCAGGGTCAACCAGAATTGCTCACAAAATCCTTACTTTTCGTGTTGCAGAATCATGTCGTCATCCAGAAGCATTCAGTCGATCAGCGAAACCCCGACTTTTCCTATGGACGCCGCTACCTTTCAAACAACAGTTACAGCTGCCGTGGTGGCTGCCGTAACCGCGGTCCTTACATACCGTAGCGCTAACAGCACAGTCAATGCAACTGATAGGAAAGAAGTTTCCAATCGTGGTATCCATCAAGGAGGTCGTCAAACAGTAACAGTCACAGGCTCGCAAAGCCGAAAAACCAAAAACAAGAAACGAAAGCGTCAAGCCCGGAAGGAACGCAAGAGATCCCAAAAGATGGCTATACAACAACAGCAAGTGGAAACCCCTGGCATCCCAGTACCGAGCAGGCCATACGAGGGAAAACTCCCGAAGTGTGATAAGTGTAGTTTCCATCATCATGGGGCTTGCCATGTGATGCAGTGTTGCAATTGCCTAAGCATAGGGCACCATGCTCGTAACTGTGGAGCACCGGCGCGACCCATCAATCAAGTCCCTTTCATCGGGACTAAACCTGCACACAAGATTTGTTATAACACCGAGCGATTTAAGAAGCAATTTTCAAAGTGGAGTAACGAGGAAGGCACTCGTGTCCACATAGCATTGGCTAAACACCGCAATCCCGTCTCCAAGGCTAGTACTAGCCAGTCATGCCACCAATGCGGTGAGGTAGGGCACTTCAAGAAAGATTGCCCGATAGCAAAGAACTTTGGCGCGGATGGGAAAATTCTCAGGATCACAGCTGCAGGAGAGCCTACTCCGGAACCACGTTAAATGTAATTTGGGCGTTTCGTTGTAACAGACTTATAAACTATCTAGAACTAGTGCAACTAGAGTCTTACCTTTTGCGAGACCCTGTCTGTATAGGAATTCTCGTGCTGCGTATACTTGTCTTTTGTAGTATATCTTATTCGCAACAATAGTCTTGTGGTAAATCTAAGGTACTGTACTCTGTTCATGGTTGCACAGTTGTGTTTTGTCTGTAATCGTCTATGTTTAATTCTAATGTCTTTAAAGTTTCTGTATGATTCCGACATTATCATACAATCAAATTCAATTTGATCGATGCCAAAACAACTTCATACGTACATCTCTTTCTTCTAGATCGTTTTTCCAGCGAAGCCGTCATATCAGAACACCGTAGTACTCATGCCAGGAGTACCACTTAGTTACTTTCTTTCCGAAGAAATCCCCGAAGTACCACTCGTGCAGTACGTCAAGTTCAATCCAAGGATTTATACGATTGATCTATCACTGAGAAATGTATGCATAAGAGTGATATATAATCAAGGTTCTACAGGTTTAGAATTGATGATTCCACTTTAACTTCTTTTCCCGGATGGGATGTGAGGGTAAGGAAGAATCAGTTATTCGACTACCTTTTCAATCTTAATTATATACGACTCGTATACACGAGATTTGTGATCGTGAAGCCCTGTATAAATTCTAAAATGGACTTCAGGACGGAGAACTGCCTAAGTATACGAGTAATCACATCGTCATGTGAACAAACTTAGAACCCAGTACGACTCCCGAAAGCAGATCGCCCTATAGTTTAAAATTAAACACCCTCGGAGATACCAGAACAGTACAAACCACTTGACAAACTACACAGAAGGAGAGTTAGAAGACTAGGCTTCTCACCCTAGAGAACCCTGGTCATATTCTCGCGGAGATCGACGGATTGCAACGTATGTGCCTCGGATATCGAGGACTCCGTCAAGATTTTCATAGAAATCGTTATCTTTGCCTCGCATAGACAAAATGGTTGAGCAAACGCAAGGAAAGAAACTACTTCCAGGAATGGATCTGGAATCCGAATATCACCAGTTCGAGTGTTAGGGGAGGATGTCCGGAAGACTATCTCCTGAATTCGATGCGGACACTTCGAGTTCGTAGTGATACCTTTTGGATAGGACCAATACGCCCATAGTTTTCATGAGCTAAATAAATAGAGTTACTTCTTTCTTACTGGGATCAGTCATCATTTCTCCATGTAATGACTTACTTATCTACCCTCGTAGTAAGAAGAAAGCCCATGGTAACATTCCTACAGAGGAACTCTTAGCAAAGTTCTCTAGGCGCGAGTTTTGAAATTGAAGAGTCAAATTTCTAGGACACGCTGTTAGTAATGTGAGAAAATATTGAGTACTCTTTCAATTTGTCAAAACCATTGAGCATTTATCGACACCAGAGACGCCGACAGTTTTTCGCTAGATTCTAGGTCTTACCGACCTACCGCCTTAGTTCATTCAGAACTCCTCGCAAGCTACAGAAACTCGTACGACTTTGACCCAGCAAAGGGTGGCCTTTGACTGGGAAGTTACGCAAGAAAAGGAACCTTTGAGATTCCAAGTGAGTGACCAAGTTCTTTAGGATAACTCACTCTGGGAATGGCTTAATACGCTTCGTAAAGCGTGGAAAGCTAAATCCAAGTTAGACATGACCTCCGAGATTCTTATCAGAATCGGTCCTGTGCCGCACACAAACTAGACCTATTCCGCGAACTCAGTAACGTACTTTCTACTCTTCGCATCTCGATCGTGAAACCATACCTTTCCGTTAGGACTCTTGCAAGTCCACTCGTCGAGATCCTCGCCTTCGTATTAGAACCGTAGTGACCCTCGACCGAGAGGTCAAGCGGATGAAGAAACGCCATCGCCAGTTAGTGAAGGTTCGTTGGTATGCCAACCGAGAACCCGTTTTCACTTAGGTGCGCTAGAACCAATCGATTAGGAAGTTTCCTCCTCACGACTCGATCATTCGTGCATACTTCCTTGCTTAAATTCTAATTTCAGGACGAAATTCCTTCTAACAGGGGGATGATGTGACAACCCGATATTTCAAGACAATGTAATGTAAAACCAATCAAATTTAGGTCAAAATATAACTTTCCTAAAATCTTATTTGGGTTAAATAAAGTAGTAGGAATCGTATCAAGGTTTTCGTTCATATAAAGAAACCTAAAATCCGAGTTATAACGAAGAAGTTATGACCAACCGAAAATTCTCGGCAAAACCGGCAACACCGTTTAAACAAAAAACGCGAAGTTTCAATACAATAGTTTTTAGCCTTAAGTATCTAAATGAAAGTTATAGATAACCTCAAACCGTGAGCGAACATAAAAAGAACGTCCAAATCTGACTTCATATGAGAAAGTTATGATTTTTCCATGTTCAGCTTAGCAACAGACATCTAAAAACTCGAATTGGAGACCGAGTGACTTTTGGCCAGAATGGCCTAAACGAGAATCGAAGGTCTCGTCAATGGTATTGCAGCGGTAAAAAGTCTAGTGAAAACGGACGTCGGATAAAGAAGTTATGAATTTTTGAAGAAATTCCTTAATCGCGTCATTTTAATAAATAAATAATAAAAATAATTTCATAATTTGCCAACTTATTCTAAACGAAAGTTGTAGATATTAGTCTCACCTACGCGTGGACATAAAGAATGTCGAAAACGGAGTTCGTATGAAGGAGATATGAATTTTAGAAGTTTATTTAAAATAAATATAAATTTAAATCTAAATTCTTGGTAATATCCGAAGGGGGAGTCAGCAGATAGGACCGGAGTACGCCCTGCGTACCCTCGTACGCCCCGCGTACTTGAATCAAGGGCCTCAGATCGTCCACGTCGCCCTATGCGAAGCTACCGACCCGTCCCATCCGACCCGCCCCATCCGACCCGCCCTCCCATCCGAAGTACCTAAGCGATGACGCCCCAGTACGCGCTGCGTGCCCTCGTACGCCCAGCATACCGAGGCGGTTCAGCACCCCTATAAAAGGGATGCGAGGCTTTCCGAAAATTTTGCTCATTCTCTCTCTTTCTCTCACGATCTTGCCTCGATTTCTGTGCCCGTTCAAACCCGAAGCTCTGGTCTTTTTGCTCAAGTCCCGAGGGTCGATTTTACTCCCGAGATTTTCGAGAATCCCGAGGAAAATCCGTTTCCTGAGACGAAACTCTGCCCGGTTTTCCATCTCGCTATCTTCAAACTTTCAAGTGAGTTCATACCCCTTAACTAATGTTTTAAACTACTTTTAAATGTTTTATGGGGGGGGGGGGGGGGGAATACAAGTAGAATCATGCTAGTATTATATCAATCACATGCGATTAATAAGTAGAATTACGCTAGTTATTACATCAATCACATGTGATTAAAATACAGCATTCAAAAGATTTGGCTACTCATTAGCCGTTTTACCAAACAGTTTCCTTCAAATGAAGTTTTTATAAACATTTTATATGTTTTAAACTACTTATTACACTGTACATCTTACTCGGTACATTACCTTTCAAACTTATTTACAACTGTGTTTCAAACAAATGTTTCCTTATACTCAAAACTGTTTTATCATACTTATGCCTTCGAATTGCTTTATAGATCGACATCAAGTCGATCTTTTCTTAAAATAATATTTATGTTCAAATGTCTTACAAAATTTATTTATGCTTTTATAATATAAATTGCATGCCTCTATATGTATAGTTATATAAGAAATGTTTAAAAGACTTAGGAAGGCTATCCACCCTATTTCCTTTTCGCGCCTTGAGATGTGGTCTGGTGGGATATCGGGTACTCGTCCGAAGGTCGTTTAAATATTAGTTATATATCATGTGTACATATATAGTCATAAAAGGTCCTTCCAGTTCATCCCATGCCCTTGGGTAGCAAGGGTATACATCCATGACCATACATACCAGATAGATTACTAGTAAACTACCATATGGGTAGTTTAGGAAGATACTAGAACAATTAGTAGAATGCGATATCATACAATGAGTCAGTTCATTCATGAGTCAATACTTTCTAGAACAGTATAGTACATTACATATACAACTATACTAGGAAGAGAATATATACAACTATACTAGAATGATTACATTACTATGCTTGCTAGGTAGAGAGCACGTACATTACAGCTAGAACAGTACATTACATATGCAAGAATACGTTAATAATAGTGATTTAAATCGGAGCATGACTTAAATGTCATGGCCCGAGTTGTAGCCAGAATTTTCTTGGAGGGAGAGCGTTGAGTTTGCGTATAGATCTATAATGGATTAACTATCCTACACCTTGCTGCTAACTACAGTGGGACCTGCAGGTCTGCGGGTTCCAAACGTCATACCTTATTTTCGACTATACGTTGTCGTTGTAACCAGTCTATAGTATGAGTTTGTGTATAGGCCTATACTGGATTGACTATCCTACACCTTGCTGCTAGGTACATTGGGACCTGTAGGTCTGCGGGTGCCAAACGTCATTCCGTTATTACGACCATTCGTATGTCGTTGTCATCAGTCGATAGTATGGTGCAATTTATCACATAGTGCCTTAGCCTAAAATCCGGTTTAAGGTAGTTAGTACGGTAGTAGTCCTTTTAGAGCTACGTTAT
This sequence comes from Lactuca sativa, assembly GCF_002870075.4. Lineage (NCBI taxonomy): Eukaryota > Viridiplantae > Streptophyta > Magnoliopsida > Asterales > Asteraceae > Lactuca > Lactuca sativa. The sequence goes on from NC_056625.2 coordinate 226,473,819, forward strand.
AGTACTACGTTAATTTTCCCATTACATATTTTTAGTGATAACCTCACTTAAACATAATTGTACAAACTATATTTTTGGATAATGATAGTTATACTTTGGAAAATACTTACTCTTACAAGAGACGCACACACAGAACAGTTAGGTCTTGGTAGAAGACACTTTCATATACTAGAAGGAATCATAGGGATTCTAGGGTTTTTCAAACACTTACAATTCATATACACTTTCAAATTCTTACAATACATAGACTTACAAATTCTTACATACAAATTAAGACACTAAATACTTATGATCTCACCAGCTTCAAAGCTGATACTCGCTTTCAAAATTACTTGTATCCTCAGGTCATCATAGACAGGTACCAATGCAAGGAGAAAGGAAGATGTAGCTTGTTCAAGACTTATCTTTCATTTTGATTTATGCTTTAGTGTTTATCAAAATTTGTCAAAATACAATTGTATAATAATTATTTTATTAATGCAATGGATGATGTTGTTGCTTGTTTACTACTTTACATTGTTGTTGATATTATACATGACGTCCTCCGCCCTAGAACGTTTCCGCTGTTCTCGGTTTTGGGGTGTGACACTTTGCATGTTTTGACTTCCATAATAACTAGGTTATTCTTTTGGAATGACTAAGTTATTTAAACCATCCACATTCGGTCATATGTTTGGAAGTAGATATCAATTAAGACTGTCATGGGTTGGATTGTAGAGGTCTAAGATGTTGGATAAAGGGCTACAACACTCATGAGTGCTCATAAGTTCTGAGTATTGGATTCAACCCACGCTCATTGGAATCACTTCATGGATTTTATCACGAGTGATCATGAGATGATAATATCTTATATTCTTCAAACCTAGAGATATGAGTTGTTACTATGAGTTGGTTGTACATTGATTGCACGAAAATGCATTCGGTAACTCGGTGTTATAAAACGTGCCTTTGTGTATGATTCAACAAGTAGTAGAACAAGCCATATGAGTCGAAGTTTATCCATTCCTTTTACCTTCAGGATAAAAGCAATATCTGTGGACCCCTCGATGATTTAATGATGACACATGTGAGTGCTTGGCCAAGCCAGGATTGATTTGATTTGTTCAATCAGTCAGTCGTCATGAATCGGAAATCGGGAAACACCAAATGGACAGAGAGAATGATTATAATCCATGTCTCAGTCCATATGATATATAGAATGGAGGAATATATGATCCCTTATCTAATGGACAAGTTCGTTGACAAGATCATAGTTCGACAGCGGCTTTAAGAGCTACGATTGCCAGTTAGGTTTTGAAGTCATACTCAATAATAGTTTAAGACTTATCTAAGTGGGAGACTGTTGGTTTAATGTCTAAGTCCATAACTATATTTGGTATGTACTTGACCCAACCGGCGTTGTCTATTTGGGTTGCACTTCACCGACACAATTTATATGGATAGTCTTTTGAGAATAGTATATTTATGATTTATATTAATATATTATAAGTTCTAATATATTAATATGGAATCATATTATTTAATTAGTATTGATCAAGACTTAATTTAGAATTCATTAAGTAATCAAAATGAACTAATTAAATATGGACTCTTATATATATGGAATGGGCCAAGTTCATTTAGGTTGGGCTAAGATTTCATGGATAGTCCATGGAGTGTTTAACCCATGGATCATATGAAATGAAAGGTCATGGGTTTAACCCTAGTCTCCATATTATATAAATATGTCATTGGTTGGTGAAATTGGCATTAGTGTGGTTACACTAAGAGGGCTAGCCGATTTCACTAGAGAGAACCCAGTATCCATATTCTCTAAAGTCTTCCAAGGTGTTTTGGTGATTTGTGATTCCACTTGAGTCTTCCACACTATTGGGGCTAAGCTCTTAAAGCTTGAAGACATCAAGCTACAAGAAAAGGTATGTCATCTAACTAGTACTTTGTAGTATAAGAGCTTCATAATATGCTAGTTAGGATTAAAGCCTTGGAAAGTTCTTATTTGCATGTATAATAGAGAAAACATAGATCCAAGGTTTATAGGGTTGCATGTACACCATAGGAGTGTTAGAATTCTCAAAATCCAACAATAGTGCTCTCTTGTATTAGTAATCGTTTGTATTATCTTTTAGTAGTGCACTTAGTAATATAAAATAATTATAGTTAAATAATTATTTTAGTAGTATGTACTTGTAGTAGTGATCTAGAGTAGTATTCCAAAAACTATACCTATTATAGTTTAAATGTATGTTCTGTATGCATTGAAAGTTCTTGTAGCTAAATAGTTTGTATAACACTATGAAACAATGAGAAAGGTACCCTTTTTCTCGAAATGTTACAAAAGGGTTAAAGATTTATTTAAATAAAATTGCATTCATATATGTATAAGACATATCAATATAAACATGTACTTTGAAATAAATGTATAAAACATTTGAAGTAGTTTGTAACACTTTTTAAAATAATTTAAATTAGTTGAAACGACTTGATGTACTTTTAAAACTGTTAGAAATCCTTTGAATATTAACGTAAATTTTTTTTGTGTTTTACTTGTATCCCCCTCCCTAAAATTGTTAGAAAATAGTGAAAATAAAAGGGTATGAACTCACCTCAAATGTACGTTAACTTGAAATAGCGAGTTGTAGAGACGATCTCTGGGTGTTTTCGGCCCATTAAGGGTGTTTTTGGATTTAACAAACCGTAAACTCCTTTGTGAATTAAAACTTCAAACTATGAACACTTCTTTGGTTTATTCCCCAACCGTGAACTACCTCATGGATTAGCTTTTGGACCATAAACCTAGCTTCTAGATGCTAATTGGACCGTGAACTACATTGGCAATTAATTCCTTGGGCGTAAACTCCTTTAATGCATTGATTACTTTGGGTGAAAACTCATTTAATGGTTATATTTATATTTTAAACCCGTAGTCTTTTAACCTATGCTCATTTATACTGCTCTAATTTAGCTTAGGATGCCCTATTATTTTAGCTTAGAATCCACCTAGATTTCAAACTACACTTATTTATTAGTTTATAAGGGCAATAGAGGATACAATGCATCAAGGAGTGAAATGTGGTCTTCATTTGTACTAGGCTAGGGTTTAAGCTTTGCTGAGTCAAAAATTCCGAGTTCTGATAGCTAAAGGGACAATGTACCCTTTGGATGTTTCTCTAATCATAGGGAAACCGTAGTTGTGCTTTCTCTGAAAATCCGTGTCTGAAGTGAGTTGGTTGTGGCACCGAAAACTCGCTCACCTTAACTTCAGATACATCAATAACCTGGTCACCGAATAGTTGGTTCGTGGTCTACCAATTCTCAAGTACAACAACGATACTTTGTGTCCTGCATGCAAATGTGGCAAATAAACTAAGGATAGTGTAGCACATGGTTCTTGGTACGTAATTCTTTTTATTTTTTTTATCTAAGTGTTTTGCATTTTGGCCTTGGACTCGGCGAATTGAAGGACCAACTCGCGACTAAAAGCGGGACGGGACGCAAGATTTTAGTGATGGACTCGGCGAGTTGGGTCTCGGACTCGACGAGTAGGCCGTGGCTGGACAAAAAGCCTAATCCGAGGGTTTGCACCCTATTTAAACATCTCATTCAGTCACCCATCGTCCCAATTGCACCCAAAAGACCCCCATAGCGAACCCCAATCGTGTGAGTGAAGATCTAAGTCCTTTTGAGTGATTTTTGTGCTTTTTGTGATCTAAGAAAGGAAGGAAAATCTTGAAGAAACAAGAAGAGGCTAGAGGGATCCGAGTTTGAGCATCTTCCACAGTGCATTTGAGGTATAAAGCTTACACCTTGCTCATTATAATTATAGATCTATTCTTAAAAGAAGTTAGGGCTTCTAAGAGCCATTTTGGCTACCAACCATGATTGCAAGCATAGTTGAGGGCTAGGGTTTTGGATCCAGGGTTATTGAGGGACCCTAAGGCAGAAAGCAACTGTTTTAGAACCCATGGAAAGCCTCATGCATGTTGGGAGTTCCTTTTGAGCCATTTAAGATCATTCTTCCATGAATGCACGTAAAGTTTGTAACTTTACATGATAGATCAAGCTTAGGGGATTGGACATACCATTTGGTCAAGTGTTGTACAGCAGAAATCGAGGATTTTGAGTGTGGACGTTATCGACTCGGTGAGTCCATTCTTGGGACTCGACGAGTCCAAGGCTTTGTGCCCTATATCTGTTAAGGGTCAAAAGAACTCAATTGGGTGTTTGAAGGGTGGTAGTAGGACAGAAGGAGTGACCCAGCGGATTAGAATTAGTTTTAGACCTGGAGTTCATGGGATTCGACGAGTCCAAGGCAATCTCCTTAAGATTGAAAATGAAATCGACGAGTTGCTCATACAACTCGGCGAGTCGAGGTCAGGACTTGTTCATCAGATGAAGGTGAACTCGGCGAGTCGGATGAAGGATCATTCGATGTTCTGATAGAAGAGGAACTCGTCGAGTCATCGCCAAACTCGACGAGTCGAGTCATGGATGAGGTCGTATAAAGGGATAGGGACTCGACGAGTTGGCGGCCCAACTCGGCGAGTCGGGTCAACTTGAAGTTGACTTTGACTTGGACTTGATTGGGGGTAAAATAGTCATTTTACCCTAAGAGTAGATGTCAGTTTCTGACGAAGTGTTTTGTAGGGATTGTAGCCGGGGGATTTCCGAAGCAGCAGCAGGCAGAGACTTCCCACACGGAGTATCAGCGACTACTTGTTCGAGGTGAGTTACCTTCCAGTAGCGGTGGGTCTACAGCCACAATGCGTACCCACTAGTAGGAGTTGGTGATGGGTTTTGATCATTCTAACACTCCTATGGAGTACATGAAACCCTAGAAACCTTGGATCTATGTTTGATTAAAATACATGCAAATAATTATTTTTCCAAGGTTCTTATCCTATCTAGCATGGCATGGGGAACTTGAATCAAATAAAGCTAGTAGAATTACTTACCTTGTAGTTGTAGTTGATTGCTTGGAGTTTTAGAGCCTAGCACCAATAGTGTGGATGCCTCAAATGGAAATCAAAAATCACCACAAATTTGGAACTTTGAGAGAATAGTAATCACCTTCTTGAAATCGGCCCTCTTAGTATCTTCACTACCACTAGTGTGATTTCAAGAACCAAAGCCTCCTTTATATAGTGTGGTGGATTAGGGTTACATCCATGTAAACCCTAATACCCATGTCTTTTCATTTCCATAAGATCCATGGGTTAAAGCTCCATGGAGTATCCATGGACTTTCCATGCAAGCCTAGCCCATTCCAAATAAGCATTAGCCCACACTATATTAGTTATAGATCAATACTAATTAAATAATATGATTTTATTTTATATTAATATATTATAACTTATAATATATTAATAAATCATAACTTATACTATTCTCAAAAGATTATCCATAAATTGTTCGGGTGAAGTGCAACCCAAATGGACCATGCCAGGTCGGGTCAAGTACATACCAAATATAGTTATGGACTTAGACACTATATCCAACAGTCTCCCACTTGAATAAGTCTAATAACTATAGTTGCAAGTATGACTTCAGGAACCGATCAACAATCATAGCTCTTTAAACTCTGTTGAACTATAAAGCGCCATTTTAGATAAGTGATCATATAATCCTCTGTTCTAGATATCAGTCGGACAAATACATGGAACATGGTCTTGCTTATTGTCCAACATTTGTTTCCCAATTTCCGATTTATTTGACATAGAACTTAACTGAACACATCAATTTAATACTGACCGGGCCTGGTACATAGGTCAAAACAAAATCATCGAGGGGACCAGATATCGCTTCTAATCCTAGAAGGAACAAATAAACTTCGACTCATATGTTTGCTCTACTACTTGTTGAATTACACACAAAAGCACGGTTTATAACATCGAGTTACCAATGCGTTTCGTGCAATCAATGCATAACCAACTCATAGGCAACAAATCATATCTCTAGGTTTGAAGACTTATATGATATTACCGTTTCACGATCACTCGAGATAAATTCCATGAATTGATACAAGTGAGCGTGGGTTGAATCCAATACTCAGAACTTATGAGCACTCATGAGTGTTGTAGCCCCGCTTTGTCTAACATCTTAGACCTCTACAAGACAACCCATTACAGTCTTGATTCATATCTACTTCCAACATATGACCGACTGTGTAGAGTTTGAATAATATGATATAAACCATAACATAATTATTCTGGAAGTCAAAACATGCAAAAAGAAATAATAGTAAACGATTGACAAGAGATAGCAACACTTTACTCATAAATAACAACTTTTATTTATCATCAAATGTCAATTACATTTTACAAATTTTAAAATTATCTAACTACTAAAACTAATATCATCCTTCAGCCCTATGCTCCGAGCATGCTGGAGATGCTTAAGCCGAGTCAGTCCCTTCGTGAGGGGATCTGTTGGATTCTCATCCGATGATACCCTCTTTGCCACGAGGATTCCTTCTTCTATTCGATGTCTGATGAAGTGATATTTTCTGTCAATGTGTCTAGATCTCCCATGATCTCTTGGTTCCTTGGCTAAGGCAACCGCACCATTGCTGTCACAGAAAATCTCCATTGGCTCTTTTATAGCTGGTACAACTCCAAGGTCTTCGATGAAGTTCTTTAGCCATATAGCCTCCTTTGTTGCCTCACTTGCTACTATATACTCTGAGTCACAAGTGGAATCAGCCACTATCTCCTGCTTGGAACTTTTCCAAGTAATTTCCCCTCTGTTTAGGGTAAAGACCCAGCACGACTGAGAGCGGAAATTATCCTTGTTTGTCTGAAAGCTAGCATCACTATACCCTACAACTCTCAATTCATCACTCCCACCAAGGGTAAGGACCCAGTCCTTAGTCCTTCGCAGGTACCTGAGAATATTCTTTACCGCTGTCCAGTGAGCCTTGCCAGGATCCCCCTGATATCTGCTGACCATGCTCAAAGTAAAGGCAACATCAGGGCAAGTATAAGTCATAGCATACATGATCGAGCCTACAACAGAAGCGTATGGTACTTGAATCACCTCAGTTATATCAGCCTCTATACTCGGACTTTGAGTTTTACTCAATCTGGCATTACATTGGATAGGTAACTCACCTTTCTTGGAGTTATGCATGTTGAACCTTTTCACCACTTTGTCCACATAGGTGCTTTGACTAAGTCCAATTAGTCTTTTACTCTTGTTTCTCAAAATCCTTGTCCTTCATAGCAAAACACTTCCCAAGCCAGGACTTTACTTCCTACAGGGTTGGGATGTCATTTCCTATGAGTAGTATGTCATCCACATACAGTACCAAAAAGCTGACTATACTCCCACTAGCCTTGACATAGACACAAGATTCATCTTCACTCCTTGAAAAGCCAAATTATTTGGCTTTCTCATCGAAGCAAAGATTCCATCTGCGAGGTGTCTGTTTCAATCCATAAATGGATTTATCGAGCTTACACACTCTATTGGGGTACTCTGTACTGACAAAACCCTCTGGTTGAACCATGTAAACATCTTCAGCCAATTTTCCATTAAGGAAAGCGGTTTTGACATCCATTTGCCATATTTCATAATCATGAAATGTAGCACTGGCTAACAGAACCCTAATAGACTTAATCTTGGCCACTAGTGAAAAGGTCTCATCATAATCTAGTCCCGGAGTTTGAGAATAACCCTTTGCAACCAGTCATGCCTTATAAGTGTGTACATTACCATCCATGTCGGTCTTATTCTTGAAGAACCATTTGCACCGAATTATCTTACGATCAGGTACATTGTCAACCAAGTTCCAAACTTGATTGTCATACATGGACTGTATCTCGCTATCCATAGCCTGTTTCCATTTAGCAGCCTCAGGGCCTGCCATGGCTTTCGTGTAGCTGTTAGGCTCATCCAGATTTACCAGTGTGTTATCACTAATAAGTGTTTCTACTTCTGCAGTAATATGGAAACTATAATAATGCTCAGGTGCATTCCTAACTCTGTTGGAACACCTCAGAGGTATAGATTCTTCAGTCGGCTCAACAGGAGTTTCATCCTCAGGTTGAGGGCTAGGGTTTGAGGTTCCTTCACCACTTGACTCTTGAATTTCCTCAAGGTCAACTTCCCTCCCACTGTCTCCTTGGATTATGAATTCTCTCTCTCGAATGAATCCTCTTCTTGCTACAAAGACCACATTATCACTAGGTTTGTAGAAGATGTAACCAAAGGATTTTTGTGGGTAGCCGATGAAAATACACCTTTCGCTTTGGGGTTCGAGCTTATCGTGAGTATCGCGTCTCACGAAAGCCTCGGAACCCCAAATCTTGATGTGGTCTAGATTGGGAACTTTTCTAGTCCACACCTCGTGAGGTATTTTGGCAACCTTCTTTATAGGGACTAGATTAAGGATATGGGCGGCAGTCTCTAAGGCATACCCCCAAAATGAGATTGGTAGCGAAGCTCGACTCATCATGGAACGAACCATGTCCAACAAGGTTCGAGTGCGCCTCTCAACTACACCATTCAACTATGGTGTCCTAGGAGGTGTCAATTGTGAGACAATCCCACATTCCTTAAGATAGTCAAGGAACTCATTACTTAGATACTCACCACCACGATCGGATCGAAGCATCTTAATGTTCCCGCCCAACTGGTTCTCCACTTATTACTTAAACTCTTTGAATTTCTCAAAGGTTTTTGACTTATGTTTGATTAAGTAGACATATCCATATCTACTAAAATCATCAGCAAAAGTCACATAGAACCGATTAGCATCTCTTGTGGCAGTTTTGAAGGGTCCACACACATCCGTGTGTATGAGGTCCAACAAACATTCACCCCTAGCACAAGTGCTAGTAAAAGGTGACTTTGTCATTTTACCAAGCAAACAAGATTCACAACTATCATCTGACTTTAGGTCAAATGACTCCAAGACTCCATCCTTTTGGAGTTGGCCTATGCGTTTCTTGCTTACGTGTCCAAGACGGCAATGCCATAAACATGCTTTATCTAAGCTAGTGGAAGATTCAATACACAATACATTATTTGCTAGATTATCTACAATAAATACAGTTTCATACACTCCATCACAAGGTAATGCTTTAAAATAAAGGACATATTAAAGAAAGAATCAATACTACCAGTATAATTATGAAAATAAAAGGTACAACCCTGTTTATACAATGCATGAAAGGAAATAACATTTCTTGCCATTTCTGGCGAATAATAATATTTATTCGAATCTAACGTAAACCCACTATTTAGCACTAAGAAATAGACTCCTATCTTGGTGACAGGTGAAGCTTTCATGTTTCCCATGATCAAGTTTATCTTTCCCCTGCTCCACATTCTCACTTCTTCTTAGTCCCTACAAATCACAAAATATGTGAATACCACAACCTGTATCAAGGATCCAAGACTTAGAATGAGGTGAGTTATTAGACAATATAGTGTATATACCTGCATTGTTGGGTTTTACTTTCCCATCCTTCAAATCTTGCTGGTACTTTGGACAGTTCTGCTTCCAGTGTGACTTTTCATGGCAATAGAAGCATTTAGCCTCATTAGGGTTAGCAGAAGGAGTGACAAAGCCTTTCTTGGTTTTTCTTGAAGAGAAGCCTTCAAGGGTCTTCCCCTTGGTACCCTTAGAAGGGTTCTTTCTCTTCTTCCCATTGTCATGCCCGATTTCCAAGACATTGGCCGCAGTTAGAGTAGGAGTAGGAGTAGTAACAACCGAATTACCCTTTAGACCACTTTCGGCGGTCTTCAAGAGTCCTTGAAGTTTGATGAGGGTGACTTCTTCCTTGTTCATGTGATATGTCATGCGGAATTGATCATAACACGATGGAAAGGAGTGCAAAATGATGTCTATTGCTAACTCCTCGGGGAAGTTCACATTCAGCTTCAGTAAACGGTCCACATACCTTTGCATTTTCTACATGTGGCCCGTGATGGGTTCACCATCCTTCATTCGGGTTGTTATCATAGAAGAGATTATTTCATATCGCTCTTGATGAGCACTTTGATGGTAGCGGTCCATCATTCCCTGGTGCATCTCAAAAAGATAATAGTCTTCATAGGACGTTTGGAGCTCGGCTGTCATGGTGGCCATCATGATGCATGCCACTTTTGTAGCATCTCTTTCATGTACCTCATATTCAACAAGCTCTTCAGGAGTAGCAATTGGCTCGGGTACCTTTAGCTCCTTGTCGAGAACATATTCTTTGTTCTCATACCGACTGACCATCCTGATGTTTTTGTTCCAATCTGTAAATTTGGACACATCAAAGATGACTCTCTCACACAGATTCATGAGAGTGAAGGAGCTAGTAGGGTTTGAGCCAGAAGCACTGTTATTGGAAGACATCTGAAAAGAAGAGGGAATGTATTAGATTAGATATAGAGATAGTCCTTAATAAAACACCCGAACGTAATATTAAGGATAGGACCCAACACAATATTTTATAACTTAGAAGAGGGATGTCGTAATCTAAGCTATAAGATATTTGAAGGTAGGTGAATGACGATTCACCAATTTCCACCATGAAAAATGAAATATTTAATTAGGTTTTAGTTGGTTTTAGAAACTCCTAGATTCTTTGAGATTCATTGAACTTTCTTCAATGGAATGTTTCAATCTCGAGCGTGCCCTTCAAGTTTTGTGACTAGGATGTCGAGGATCACAAAACAAGGTGTGAAGTAACCATGCAAATTACTTGGTACCCTTAATGTATTACCCCTCAATTGATGTGCCGGTTAACCACACACGCTCCATCGATACTATGATAAACATTAAGTAACCCTTTACCTACCTTCTAACTCTTGTGTTCTTTAAATGGTTTTTATTAAAGCGTGACCTTTGGATTTCCATAACTTGAGGACAAGTTATGGACTCCATTAAAACACATAATGGCCATGAATTAAACTACCAAGTAGTTTACAACAATTCCTATGATCATCTAATCTTCATAAGTTCAAGAACATTAATATGAACATTCCAAGAATCATAAATTACTCATAAAACTTGTAATTTTGATAATAGCCATTGTAAATGGATTAGCATAAACATTACACCATCTAAAACAAGTGTTATAGCACCAAAACTGTTTAGGGTAATGTTTCTAGTTCTTTTCCAGCAGCAAAACACGAAAAACTGGACACTACAGCCTCTACTCATCGAGTGCATGAACAGACTCGATGAGTAGCATGCATTTATTCATGGACTCGGCGAGTTCATACGAGCAGTGAACAAAAAAATCGATTTTCAAGCTATTTGCATCAACTATCAAGTAAACAAACCTAGGCTTTGATACCACTGATGGGTTTTGAGCATTCTAACACTCCTGTGGTGTACATGCAACCCTAGAAACCTTGGATCTATGTTTGACTAAGATACTTGCAAATAATTATTTTTCCAAGGTTCTTATCCTATCTAGCATGACATGGGGAACTTGAATCAAATAAATCTAATAGAATTACTTACCATGTAGTTGTAGTTGATTGCTTGGAGTTTTAGAGCCTAGCACCAATAGTGTGGATGCCTTAAATGGAAATCACAAATCACCACAAACTTTGGAACTTTGAGAGAATAGTAATCACCTTCTTGAAATCAGCCCTCTTAGTATCCTCACTACCACTAGTGTGATTTCAAGAACCAAATCCTCCTTTATATAGTGTGGTGGATTAGGGTTACATCCATGTAAACCCTAATACCCATGTCTTTTCATTTCCATGAGATCCATGGGTTAAAGCTCCATGGAGTATCCATGGACTTTCTATGCAAGCCTAGTCCATTCCAAATAAGCATTAGCCCACACTATATATATACAAGAGCCCATATTTAATTAGTCATACTTTTGATCTCTAAATTAATTGTAGATTAATTATAGATCAATACTAATTAAATAATATGATTTTATATTACTATATTAGAACTTATAATATATTAATAAATCACAACTTATACTATTCTCAAAAGATTATCCATAAATTGTTCGGGTGAAGTGCAACCCAAATGGACCATGCCGGGTCGGGTCAAGTACATACCAAATATAGTTATGGACTTAGACACTATATCCAATAGTTGGATGTTAGATGATTGTCTTTGTGATATTCATCTAGGTTTGTTGTTACCTGTTATGTTATGTGCTTATATGATATGTGTTTATGCGGTAGTAGTAGTAGGGGGTGAAATACTCCCCGATTGTCGGGTGAAATAGACTGACGGGTACGTCAAGCATCCCAGAATGGCTTGACCTGGGTAACTCAGACACCCAGGAATTGCCTGACAGTATATTATGTTATGCTATGTGATTATGTGGTAGTAGTAGGGGTGAAATAGTCCCTGGTAGTCAGGTGAAATAGACCGACGGGTACGTCAATCACCCCAGAATGGCTTGACCTGGGTACGTCAAACACCCCAGAATGGTTTGACCTGGGTAAGTCAGGCGCCCCAGAATTTCCTGGCAATATGTTGTATGGTGTGTGGTATTGTGGGGGAACTTAATATGCTTCGTGCTTACAGTTTTCAGTTTTTTTCAGGTACCTCTTCAGCGAAGGGGAAGGAGTCGGCGCAGTAGCTGCACATCATACACACACCTCAGATTCTGCATTATGAGTTTTCGTTGGGATTGTACTCTGATATTATCACTATTTTATGATTGGGATTTTCAGACATTATATACAGTTTTAGGAGATGTTTTGATTTGACAATGTTTTCCTACGAATGTTTTATTTAAAGTAATTTATAAAAATGAAATTTTTCGACATGAAAATTTGGTCGTTACAAGTTGGTATCAGAGCCCTGGTTTAAGGGATTCGGACACACCCTTGGGGTGTCTGGACTTAAATCGAGGGATTAAAAGTTTTTACAAGAAAATGGTTTTCTAAAGAGTAAGATAAAGAGTTTTGAGAAAGAACGAAGTGTGTGATGTGTGCGACTGGCTGAGCTCAAGTAAGTTTTCCCCAAAGTGCCCATACAAGTTTATGTTATATTTATCAGCTTCAGTAGAAAAGCATGCTAGAATAGGACTAAGGATCTAGGGATGATGCCTTATGTGCCTACTTTATGTGTTTCAGCTTATGTGAATTACATGCTAGTATTGAGTAGACAATAGTAGGATGGCCTGTTAAGTTATGCCTGATAGTATGAGCTTAGCATTGTGTGCTAGTACAGTTTCTTATTATGAGCATAGGGTTTCTTGAGATCGTTTCCTTTTGTCTGAATGCTGCTTGCTTTGTGCTTTGTGGGACTCTGAGTGATGGGAGTTAACTATTAGATGAATACGCTAAAGTCACATGTGATCAGGGTTGAATAATCTTAGAGGATTGGATTTGACCTTATTTCGCGGATCTTGTTTGAGTCCTAAGCGTTGTAGTGATGATTCCCTTACTCGAAGGATTATCTGAGCCTCGTTGCATGTGATTGTATTCAAGTAATGGCTTATTGGCATTACAAAGAGGCCTTCAGTAGCTGAGGAATGGTTTGGGTGGGGTTAAAGGTAACCTAGGGCGAGCCTAGGATGGGAATGGCAGAGATCAGTAGTAGTAGAAGGGACTTGGTGGAGTCAAGGCAGTTCTTGAGGAAAGTACGGATATATGTGGAAGGCAGTATGGGCCCGTACTACTGAAAGGAGAGGAGCCGTACTTGAATCAAGGAAGGCTGAGGCAAGACCAAGGGAGAGGGAGATTGATCTGGAGCACATCCGGAAAAGGAAGGCAAAGGAGGGGCAGACGGGGGCTTCAGGGAAGAAGCCCAAGGGATCAGATGCTAGGCCGAAAGGCCAACAGAGTTGTAGCCACTGTAGGAAATGCGGAAAGTTGCATGAGGGAGTTTGTAGGTTGGGAGCGTCTGGCTGCTACAAGTGTAGCAAGACGGGGCACTTCAACATGGATTGTACCGCCCTTGCACCCACCTTTCAGACATCAGAGTTGATGTGTTTCTACTGCAACCAGAGGGGCCACAAGAAGGCCAATTGTCCCCAGTTGTCAGCAGCAGCAGCAGCCATGCTAGTGAAGGCGCCAGCCCCAGCGACCCTGCGGATTACAGATATCCGGTAGGGCAAGGCGGAGGTTCCAGTGGTGAGGAGTCAGGCTTTCCAGTTGACTATCGAGGAGGCACACGCCGCACCTAATGTGGTGACGGGTATGATTCTTCCCCTCTGATATATATGTTTATATGATGTTCATGATATTGATATATGCTCGATATATGCATGTTTAGGGTCGTTCCATGTGAACAGTATTCCTGTTCAGGTGTTGTTTGATTCAGGTGCCACCCGATCTTTTGTTTCTCTTGCGCTTAGCAAGAGGTTTCCCGAGTCTCTGGGCATGTTGGATTGCCCTTTAGTGGTAGAGATTGTCGATGATCGATCGGTGCAAGCATCAATAGTATTCTAAGATTGTGTGCTGAGATTATTCGAGGAGCGCTACCTAGTAGACTTGGTTCCCATACCTTTGCGGAGGAACAAGCTTATTATCGGCATGGATTGGCTAAGCCCCAATGGGGCGGTTATCGACTGCGCGTAGCAGTTGGTGCGGATCAGGACCCTAAGTGGGGGAGAGCTGGTGATTAAGGGTGAGAGACCCCCGCGAGAACCAACCTTATGTTCAGTAACGAGGGCCACACATTACCTTCAGCAGGGTTCCACAGGATATGTCGCCTATGTCACGGATACCCGGGATGCGGGTGAGGCGATGGTGAGTGACGTTCTGGTGGTACGAGACTACGCAGACGTGTTCATAGAGGAGCTTCCTGGGATACCTCCAGAGCGATAGGTGGAGTTCAGGATCGAACTAGTCCCTGGTGTGACACCGATAGCCAAGGCACCATATCGATTGGCCCCTCCCGAGATGCAGGAGTTGTCTTCGCAGCTGCAAGAGCTGCTAGACAAAGGATTTATCAAGCCGAGTAGTTCACCTTGGGGAGCCCCGATTCTATTTGTAAAGAAGAAGGACGGGTCACATCGGATGTGTATAGATTATCAGGAGCTGAACAACGTAATGGTGAAGAACCGTGACACATTCCCGAGGATTGACAACCTTTTTGACCAGGTTCAGGGAGCATCTTGGTTTTCCAAGATTGATCTGCACTCGGGATACCATCAGATGAGGGTCAGAGAGGAGGATATGCAGAAGATTGCGTTTCGGACTCACTATGGCCATTATGAGTTCGTGGTTATGCCCCTCGGTCTCACCAATGCTCCTGCCGCGTTCATGGATCTCATGAACCGCGTATGTAGGTCGATGTTGGATCGGTCCGTGATAGTGTTTATTGATGATATCTTGGTTTAATCAAAGACGCAGGAGCAACATGCGGATCACCTGCGAGAGGTTTTGGACACTCTAAGGAGGGAGAGCTTGTACACCAAGTTCTCCAAGTGTGAGTTCTGGTTGCGCGAGGTGCGGTTTCTTGGGCACCTTGTCAATCAGAATGGGATTCTGGTTGACCCGGCCAAAGTGGAGGCTGTGATGAGATGGGAGTTTCCGAAGTCTCCATCTGAAATTCAGATTTTCCTGGGATTAGCCGGCTACTATCGGAGATTCATCCAGGATTTCTCCAAGATAGCCGTGCCCTTGACTCGGCTTACGAAGAAGGCCGTAGTTTTCCATTGGGGACCCGAGCAGCAGGCCGCATTCGAGACTCTGAGACAGAGATTGTGCGAGGCACCGATCCTAGCCCTGCCTGAGGGCGTAGAGGATTTTGTGGTATATTGTGACACGTCTATTTCGGGTTTGGGCGCGGTTTTGATGCAGAGAGGGCATCTTATTGCGTACGCTTCGAGGCAGCTGAAGCCTCACGAGGCGAATTATCCGACACATGATTTGGAACTGGGGGCTATTGTTTTTTCCCTCAAGATTTGGCGTCATTACCTCTATGGGGTTCGTTGTACCATTTACACGGACCACAAGAGCCTGAGGTATCTCATGGATCAACCGAATCTGAACATGAGGCAACGTCAGTGGTTGGACGTGGTGAAGGATTATGATTGCGAAATCCTTTACCACCCGGAGAAGGCCAACGTGGTGGCCGATGCGCTTAGCCACAAGGCGGCGCCGATCAGAGATATCTGCATGCGGATGACAGTAGTGACCCCATTATAGGAGCAGATCCGAGAGGCCCAACAGGAGGCTATGAAGGAGAAACATCGGAAGAGTAAGCATATAGTGGGTCAGGTTTCCTCCTTCGACTATGACAGCAAGGGATTATTGTCACTACACCGCAGGGTGTGGGTTCCATACCTCGGAGGCGTGCGCCAGGTTCTATTGGAGGAGGCGCACAAATCCAGATTCTCCATTCATCCCGGGGTGACGAAGATGTATAGGGATCTTCGTCTTGATTATTGGTGGCCCTGCATGAAGCGGGATGTAGGGTGGTATGTGGAGCGGTGCTTGACCTACAAGAAGGTCAAGGCCGAGCACCAGAGGCCACACGACAAGATGCAACCGTTGGATATTCCCCTGTGCAAGTGGGAAGATATTACTATGGATTTCATCACAAAACTTCCCAGGACTGCGCGAGGGGTGGATTCGATTTGGGTCATTGTCGATCGACTGACCAAGAGCGCCCATTTTATTTCGATTCAAGAGAGCATCTCGGCCGAGAAGCTGCCCGACATCTATATAGGGAGGTGGTTGCGCAACATGGTGCTAGTGTCGGTGATATCAGACAGAGATGTTCGGTTCACTTCCAAGTTTTTGAAGAAGTTTCATGACAAGTTGGGTACTCGTCTGCATTTTAGCATCGCCTTTCACCCGCAGACAGAAGGTCAGAGTGAGCGGACCATCCAGACTCTGGAGGATATACTACGAGCATGCGTGTTAGACTTTAGAGGTAGTTGGGATACTTACGTTCCGTTGGCTGAGTTCTCCTACAACAATAGCTACCACACGAGTATTGATCGTCCTCCCTTTGAGATGTTATACGAGAGGAAGTGCAGGACCCCGATATGCTGGGGCGAGGTTGGCCAGAGGGTCATGGGGAGCACTGAAGTAGTGCTCAAGACGACATAAAGGATTCTGTAGGTCCGGAGTAGGCTTCAGACTACTTAGAGTCGGCAGAAAAGTTATGTTGATAAGCGCCGATCAGACCTGGAGTTCCAGGTCGGGAATATGGTTCTCCTGAAAGTGTCTCCATGGAAGGGCGTCATCCGATTCAGGAAATAGGGCAAGTTGGGCCCCAGGTACCTTGGACCGTTCAGGGTCTTAGCCCGGGTGGGTAAGCTGGCGTACAGGTTGGATCTGCCAGCCAAACTCAGCTAAATCCACAACACTTTCCACGTCTCCCAGCTACGAAAGTGCCTAGTGGACGACTGAGCAGTGGTGCCCTTGGAGGACATTCAGGTTGATGGCAGCCTGAATTACATCGAGTGACCTATGGCGATCCTCGATCGGAAGTCGAAGGATCTGAGGAACAAGAGGGTGGAGCTCGTGAAGGTGCAATGGAAGCATTAGAAGGGCTCAGAATTGAGCATTACCCAAAGCTATTTCAGGAACATGCAGCAGACTTCGAGGATGAAGTCTAAAATAAATGGGGGAGATTTTTTATCTAAGTGTTTTGCATTTTCACCTTGGACTCAGCGAGTTGAAGGACCAACTCGCCGAGTAGAAGCAGGACGGGACGCAGGATTTTAGTGACGGACTCGGCGAGTCGGGTCCAGGACTCGACGAGTAGTCCCTGGCAGGACAAAAACCCTAATCCAAGGGTTTGCACCCTATTTAAACATCTTATTCAGTCACCCATCGTCCCATTTGCTCCCAGAAGACCCCCATAGCGAACCCCAATCGTGTGAGTGAAGATCTAAGGCCTTTTGAGTGATTTTGGTGCTTTTGTGATCTAAGAAAGGAAGGAAACACTTGAAGAAACAAGAAGAGGCTAGAGGGATCCGAGTATGAGCATCTTCCACAGTGCATTTGAGGTATAAATCTTACACCTTGCTCATTATTATTATAGATCTATTCTTGATGGAAGTTAGGGCTTCTAAGAGCCATTTTGGCTACCAACCATGATTGCAAGCGTAGTTGACGGCTAGGGTTTCAGATCCAGGGTTATTGAGGGACCCTAGGGCAGAAAGCAACTGTTTTAGAACCCATGGAAAGCCTCATGAATGTTGGGAGTTCCTTTTGAGCCATTTGGGCTCATTCTTCCATGCATGCACGTAAAGTTCGTAACTTTACGTGCTAGATCAAGCTTAGGGGCTTGGATCCACCATTTGGTCAAGTGTTGTACTTCAGAAATCAAGGATTTTGAGTGTGGAAGTTATTGACTCGGCAAGTCCGTTCTTGGGACTCGAAGATTCCAAGGCTTTGTGTCCTATATCTGTTAAGGGTGAAAAGAACTCAGTTGGGTGTTGGAAGGGTGGTAGCAGCACTGAAGGAGTGACCCAACGCATTGGACTTAGTTTTAGACCTAGAGTTCATGGGACTCGACGAGTGCTAGAACAGACTCAACGATTCCAAGGAAATCTCCTTATGATTGAAAATGAACTCAACGAGTTGTTCATACAACTCAGCGAGTTGAGGTCAGGACTTGTTCATCAGATGAAGGTAAACTCGCCGAGTTGTTCATACAACTCGGCGAGTCGAATGAGGGATCATTCGATGTTCTTATAGAAGAGGAACTCGTCGAGTCATCGCCAAATTCGACGAGTTGAGTCATGGGTGAGGTCGTATAATGGGATAGGGACTCGACGAGTTGGCGGCCCAACTCGGCGAATCGGGTCAACTTGAAGTTGACTTTGACTTGGACTTGATTGGGGGTAAAATAGTCATTTTACCCTAAGAGTAGATGTCAGTTTCTGACTAAGTGTTTTGTGGGGATTATAGCCAGGGGATTTCTGGAGCAGCAGCAGGCAGAGACTTCCCACACGGATTATTAGTGGCTACTTGTTCAAGGTGAGTTACCTTCCAGTAGCGGTGGGTCTACGGCCACAATGCCGTCCGACTAGTAGGAGTTGGATGTTAGATGATTGTCTTTATGATATTCATCTAGATTTGCTGTTACCTATTATGTTATGTGCTTATATGATATGTGTTTATGCGGTAGTAGTAGTAGGGGGATGAAATAGTCCCCGATTGTCGGGTGAAATAGACCAACAGGTACGTCAAGCACCCCAGAATGGCTTGACCTTGGTAAGTCAGACACCCCAGAATTGCCTGACAGTATATTATGTTATGCTATGTGATTATGTGGTAGTAGTAGGGGTGAAATAGTCCCCGATAGTCGGGTGAAATAGACCGACAGGTACGTCAAGCACCCCAGAATTGCTTGACCTGGGTACGTCAAACACCCCAGAATGGTTTGACCTGGGTTAGTTAGGCGCCCCAAAATTGCCTAACAATATGTTGTATGGTGTGTGGTATTGTGGGGGAACTCACTAAGCTTGGTGCTTATAGTTTTCAGTTTTGTTTCAGGTACCTCTTCAGCGAAGGGGAAGGAGCCAACACGGTAGCTGCACATCATACACACACCTCAGATTCCGCATTATAAGTTTTCCTTGGGATTGTACTATGATATTATCACTATTTTATGATTGGGATTTTTAGACATTATATACAGTTTTATGAGATGTTCTGATTTCACAATGTTTTCCTACGAATGTTTAAAGTAATTTATAAAAATGAAATTTTTGGACGTGAAAATTTGGTCGTTACAGATAGCCATCCTCTGATCATCGACTCTTCAGCGAAGGGGAAGGAACCTCTGGAGCTTCTACACATTGATCTCTGCGGTCCATTTACTGTAGCCAGCCCTCACCACAAAAAATACATTTTGGTTATAGTTGATAACTTTAGTCACTTCACTTGGGTCTTCTTCTTGAGACTCAAATCATACACACCGCAGATCATGATCAACTTCACCAAGGAAATAGAGCTCCAGATCAAGCTGCCTATCAAAAGGATAAGAAGTGACAATGAGACTCAGTTCACAAATAAGCTATTAAATAGTTTCTTGATCTCAAACGGCATCAGTCATAATTTTTAGGCACCTTACACCCTACAACAAAATGGAGTAGTAGAGCGAAAAAATCGCACATTGGTCGAAGCTACTAGATCGATGTGACAACCCTATATTTTCCAAAAGCGATGTAACACTCAAAAGTCAAATACAACGAAAACTATTTGGCGGCGTTGGGAGAGTGCTTAGGTCAAAATGAAGCAATAGCTGACCCAACGGTGGTTATGGGTACGTTTCTCCTCGACAACATTTATGCATGCATACTCTTTGACTGCGGTGCGGAGAGAAGTTTTGTGAGTCATCAATTCAAACACCTACTTAATCAAAGACCCCAACCACTCAATAAAATATTCACTGTAGAAATGGCTAACGGTAAAACGGAAAGCACAAGCGATATGTACGTAGGGTGCACAATAAACTTAAACGAACAATTATTTCAAATCGACCTTATGCCCATTTCGATAAGAAGTTCTGATGTAATCATCGGTATGGACTGGTTAAGTCTTCACCATGCCGATATTCTTTGTCACGAAAAGTCCGTTCGTCTCAATCTGCCCAATGGCGAAACTCTTGTCATATATGGAGACAAACCTAGTTCAAATTTACAAATCATCTCCTGTGTTAAAGCAGAAAAATATCTTCGCAAGGAATACCATGCCTTTCTAGCCCATGTAGTAGACCAGAAACAAGAACCAAAGAACATTAAAGATATTCCGGAAGTCTGCAACTTCCCAGACATTTTCCCAGAAGATCTTCCAGGAATTCCACCAGAATGCCAAGTCGAGTTCAGAATTGACTTAATCCCCGGAGCTACTCCAGTAGCAAAGTCGCCTTACCGACTAGCCCCAGCCAAGATGCAAGAGTTGTCCAGTCAATTAAATGAACTGTTGAGCAAGGGCTTCATCAAACCGAGTTTCTCACCAAGGGGAGCACCAGTCCTATTTGTGAAGACGAAGGACGGATCTTTTTGCATGTGCATCGATTACCGGGAGCTGAACAAACTCATGATCAAGAACAGATATCCCCTACCACGCATAGACGATCTGTTCGACCAGCTACAGGGAGCAAGCTACTTCTCAAAGATCGGTCTAAGATCTGGCTATCACCAACTGCGAGTACTAGAAGGAGACATCCCCAAAACGGCTTTCCGAACACGCTATGGTCACTACGAGTTTGTAGTAATGCCCTTCGGATTGACAAATGCTCCAGCGGTGTTCACGGACTTGATGAACCGAGTATGTCTTCCTTTCTTGGATAAATTCGTGATCGTGTTCATAGATGATATACTCATCTATTCAAGAAGCCAGGAAGAACACAGCCAACACCTCCGCCATGTTTTGGAAACATTGAGGTCCGAGAAGCTATACGCAAAATTTTCAAAGTGCGAATTCTGGATTCGAGAAGTGGATTTCCTAGGACATGTAGTAAGCAAGGAGGGGATACACGTGGATCCTTCTAAGATCAAGGCAATAGAGAGTTGGACGACTCCAAGAACCCCTACAGAAATCCGGAAATTTTGGGGACTCGCCGGGTATTACCGAAGGTTCATACAGAACTTTTCAAAGATTGCCAAGCCACTCACCACCCTAACTCAGAAGAGTGTGACCTTCGATTGGGGAGAAAAACAAGACATCGCGTTGACACTAAAGCGAGCCTTATGTAGTGCGCCCATCCTAACCTTGCCAGAAGGAACAGAGGACTTCGTAGTCTATTGCGATGCATCAAACCAAGGACTTGGGTGTGTCCGGATGCAACAAGGGAAGGTCATCGCCTATGCCTCAAGGCAACTAAAGACGCACGAAGTAAACTACACGACGCATGATCTTGAGCTAGGAGTAGTTGTCTTCGCTCTAAAGATATGGAGGCACTATCTCTACGGCACAAAATGTACAATCTTCACCGATCATAAAAGCCTCCAGCATATCCTCGACCAGAAAGAACTCAAAATGAGACAAAGACGGTGGGTAGAACTACTAAATGATTATGAATTCGAAATTCGATATTGTCCCGGAAAGGCTAACGTGGTGGCCGATGCACTCAGCAGGAAGGAATACTCGGGCCGCAGGGTGAAGTCTTTAACCATGACAATCCATTCACACCTATCCACGCAAATCAAGGAAGCCCAAATAGAAGCCTTAACATCTGTAAATGTGGCAGGGGAAGCCTTAAGGGGAATGGATAAGAAGCTTGAAGTCAAGAATGATGGAGTTCATTACTTCATGGATCGGATCTGGACGCTGAAGTTTGGTGGATTCAGAGAAGTCGTCATGAACGAAGCCCATAAGACATGATACTCCATACACCCTGGCTCCAATAAGATGTATCTCGACATCAAGAAACTGTACTGGTGGCCGAACATGAAAGCCGAAATTGCTGCCTATGTGAGTAAATGTCTGACGTGCGCCAAAGTCAAGGTAGAATACCAAAAGCCTTCAGGATTATTGCAACAACTAGAAATACTCAAATGGAAGTGGGAACCTATAACCATGGATTTCATAACCAAAGTACCCAGAACGGCAAGCGGATTCGACACCATCTGGGTGATCGTCGACAGGTTAACTAAATCAGCGCACTTCCTACCAATCAAAGAGACGGATAAATTGGAGAAACTAACTAGGACATACCTTAAAGAGATTGTACGGCTGCATGGTGTGCCCATATCCATTATCTCGAACCGAGATAGTAGATTCACCTCAAGGTTCTGGCAGTCACTACAAAAAGCTTTAGGAACAAGACTAGACATGAGTATCGCATATCACCCACAAACTGACGGCCAGAGTGAGAGAACCATACAAACCCTAGAGGATATGTTGAGGTCTTGCGTAATCGAATTTGGCAAAGCACGGGATACCCATCTACCCTTGGTCGAGTTCTTGTACAACAATAGCTACCACACTAGTATCAAGGCTGCCCCGTTCGAAGCCCTCTACGGCCGAAAATGCAGGTCACCTCTGTGCTGGGCCGAAGTGGGGGACACTCAACTAGCAAAAGGACAAGCAACAGACAACACGCTCACTGGACCAGAAATCATAAGGGAAACTACACAGAAAATTGTTCAGATCCGGGAATGTCTGAAAGCATCATGGGACAGACAAAAGAGTTATGCGGATAAAAGACGAAAACCCTTGGAATTCCAGGTTAGAGATCGAGTCCTACTAAAAGTCTCGCCCTGGAAGGGGTTAATATGCTACGGAAAGCGTGGGAAACTGAACCCAAGATACATCGGACCATTCGAGATCCTTGCCAGGATCGGTCCAGTGGCTTACAAACTTCGATTACCTCAGGAGCTCCACAACGTACACCCTACCTTTCACGTATCAAACCTAAAGAAGTGCTTGTCCGATGAGACCCATGTCATCCCTCTAGACGAAATTGAAATAAATGAGAATATCCAATTCGTAGAAGAACTAGTAGAGATCATGGATCGGGAAATAAAAAGGACTAAACAAAGTCGCATACCAATTGTAAAGGTCCGCTGGAACGCCAAGCGAGGACCTGAATACACCTGGGAACACGAGGATCAGATGAAACAAAGGTACCCGCATCTTTTTCCTAACCTATAAACTCTATCTTAGATTAAATTTCGGGACGAAATTCCCCTAACGGGGGGATGATGTGATAACCCTATATTTTCCAAAAGCAATGTAACACTCAAAAGTCAAATACAACGAAAACTATTTGGAATCAACGAAATTAACCTCAAAAATAAAGTGTTCAAATATCTAAATTGGGATGCATCAAATGTTAGATATCGTGCCAAGGTTTCCAAAAACATAAAGAACATTCGAAACTGGGTTATATTGAAGAAATTATAACCACTCGAATATTTACGGCACACCGTTAAAACATTATTTTATTTAACGTAAAAAGTGAAATTACAATAAAATGCATTTTAGCCTTAAGTCTCTAAACAAAAGTTGTAGAGTTCGTTAAACTGTAAACGTACATAAAAAATCACCCAAATTGGACCTTGTATGAAGAAGTTACGAATTTTCTAAGTTTCATAACAGTAGTAGAGGGCTAAAAACTCGAATTGAAGATCGGGCGTTATCTAGCTATCGCAACCTAAACGAAAGTTGAAGGTCTCCACAATAGGAGTAAAATGATAAAAAGACAAACGAAAACCGAAGTCGAATAAAGAAGCTATGAATTTTTAACGGACTTTAGCAGTCCCGACCTATTAAAAACATATCATTAAAAATAAAGTCAAGACTAGCCGACGAAGTCTAAATGAAAGTTGTAGAGCATAATCTCACCTATGCGTGGATATAAAGAACGCGAAAAACGGAGCCCGTACGCGAAAGTTACGGAATTTAGAAGACGGAAGCCATGATTACGCCCAACGTAATGTAGGAGTACGCCCAGCGTACTCAGGTGCAGGGTCGAGTCCCATCAGCTGCAGCTCGGCGCCTAGCTAGACTCGAGTCGTAAGCCATGACATAAAGTTACGCCCAGCGTACTCGCCTTTTCTAGCACTATAAATAGAAGGCATGAGCTACGGGTTTTGGCACACCTTCTCAAAAATCCCACTTACTCCCACATACTTTCAAGCACCAGAAGCTGTCCCGACGCCCTCGGTTTCCGCACCCGAGCCCCCGACGAAGATTCTATGCTACCGAGATCCCCGAAGAGCTCGAAGACGCAGCTTTCCGTGATTGTAGTTCTGCTCGACTCTAGCCCCACTCTCTTCAAACCAAACAAGTGAGTTCATACCCCTACCTTTCAAGTCTTTTCATGTTTTAGGGGGGAAATACAAGTACAATACATGTAAAAGTATCATTTTATAAACATAAATGTAACATCTATCTTATTGATTATCGATACCAACATCTTACTTTACGTATAAAGGGCTAGTATATCATCAAGTTATTTTCACCAAATGGAACATACTTTCTGAAAAACTATAATGGTTATAGTTAGCAAGTTATTCATACATTCTTACGTATACATCTTGAAAAACGAAATACTTTCAACAAAAATGAAGTAAAGTCTTTCTTATCGTAAATCTATTTATACTAAGCGATGTGTGATATTCAAACTTCAATGTACTCTTATGTATGCATTTCAAGTCATGTATTATATACCATAATCTCTTGGAGGGAGAGCGTGATACTTGTGTATAGATCTACACGGGATTGACAACCCCGCACCTAAACTGTTTGCTACAGTTAGACCGGCAGGTCTGGGGTGACAAATGTCATAACACTACAACACCTGAAAAATGTTGTTACAAGCAGTCTGTGTCAATAGTATGGTTATAAGACTCACACGAAAGTATAAAAACAAGTTTGATTTACGAGATTCATATATGCATTCAGTTTCTACATTATTTTGAGCACAAAGTTTATCTCTATCATTCAAGTACGAAAAATGCTAACGCACTCCAACTTTGAGAACTTTCCAAACTACTTATAGAAAATATTGGATTTTTTGAAAACCTCGTTCATCGATTTTCTACCAAAAGGACACACTTTTCAATAAAAAAACACTTATGAACTCACCAATTTACTTGTTGACACTTTTTCGAAACCACTTATATTTCTCAGGGAATCAGTAATACAAGTAACCACCAGCTTTTGAAGAAGGAACGCTAAGGACGTTTATTATTAAACATCTATATCATCATATTGTAATATTCTTTTGAAAATATGTATAACACAACAATATATGTTTTTATTGTATATATGATGGTTGTGTTACTTTCTTTACAGTATTCGATTGTTGTGATACTACGTGAAGTCATCCACCCCCGAATGTTTCCGCCATTCTGGTTTGGGGGTGTGACAATCGATGTGACACTTTGCCAACCTTCCTCTCTACTTTTAGGCAGAAGCAGTGGCAACTGCATGCTTTTTTCAAAATAGAATCATCATTTGCAAACGCCTCAACAAGACTCCATATGAAGGTCTTAACAACCGCAAACCCAATGTTCACTTTTTTCACATTTTTGGCTACAGATGCTTTGTGATCAACAACACTAATCATCTTAAAAAATTTGCACTCAAGTCTGATGAAGGCATATTCCTTGGTTACTCAACCATTAAAGTTGCATACAGGGTTCTTGTGAGACGTACCAGACTAATAGTTGAAGGTTTTGATGTTACGTTTGATGACTATTACGTCCGCAACACTGCTCCATCTACCAAAACCAAATACATAATGAAAGAGATATCCCCACATCCTCAGCTCCGTTGAACATAGTTGAAGTCACTATGATGATCTCTTCGATCCTGTAGAGACAGCTCAACTTCCAGAAATCTTGGTGTCTCCGGTAACACAATAACAACATGTTGTAGTATCTGAACCTATCATGTCTGAAGGAACATCACTCAATACTTCTACCTCTTAAGTTGAGAGGGAAAGATTAGTTCCTTTGGAAGTAACAACCGCAGAGGTTCCAGTATTTGAAGATAATGCTTCAGTGCCCAACCGCAGACCAACCACCCAATCAACCATTTCTGAAGACTCTAACGCAGAGATAGAAAACATAGACACATGAATTGACCCAAGGATTATTCATCATTCATCAATTCAGGGGGATCCAACATCACGTGTCCAGGGGGAACCATCCATGGTTCAAGGGGAACTCCCGCCATCAATCCAGGGGGAACTTCCTTTACCTACTGCATACCCCATTTCAACTAACCAAGACTCATCTGCATGTTGTTCACAAATCGAGGGGGAACTGCCTTCCCCTACCACAGAGTCCTTAGATACAGAGGACATTCACTCAATCGCAGTTGCAGACCATTAACAATCCAAACTACATGTTTGGACAAGAGATCACCCACCCGATCAAATCATTGGGAACACATCCGCAGGGACTCAAACATGATCCTCTAGTGACATAAACAATCATTGTCATTATGTCACATTCATGTCTTTAGTCGAGCCTAGGACAACCAAAGAAGCACTTATGAAGCCTAACTTAATCATTGCAATGCAAGAACAACCATCTGAGTTTAAAAGAAACAATGTTTGGAAAATGGTACCGAAGCCAAAAGGCCATACAATCGTTGATACCAGATGGGTATACAAAAATAAGTTAGATGAATCTGGTGCGGTGGTGAGAAATAAAGCTCGTATGGTTGCCAAGGGGTATAGTCAACTTGAAGGTGTTGACTATGATGAAATGTATGCCCCTGTAGCAAGAAATGGAATCAATACGCATTTTCTTAGCATACGTTGCACACTAAAACATCAAAGCTCATCAAATGGATGTAAAAAGTGCCTTTCTGAATGGAGAACTGAAAGAGGAAGTCTATCCACAACAACCTCCAGGCTTCAAAAGTCTAGAATTTTTAGATCATTGCTACAAGCTGGAGAAAGCAATATATGGTCTTAAGCAGGCACCCAGAGCAAGGTATGAGACTCTCTATGAATTTCTCATCACCTCCGGATACAAAAGATGAGTGATTGATCCCACGTTTTTTAGATGAGCAGATGGTAATCACTTGATGCTTGTTCAGATATATGTGGATGGCATCATTTTTGGATCAGCAGACCAGGGAATGGTGGATGATTTTGCAAGGCTCATGACTAGCAAGTTCCAAATGAGCATGAATAAAAAGATAAATTTCTTTCTAGTAATTAAAGTTAAACAAGTCCCTCAAGGGATATTCATTCATAAAGAAAAATACATCGCTGAGTTGTTGAAAAAAATACTCGATGGATAATCATTCTTCGGCAAAGGTTTCTAGGGCCTTTGGATATAAGATCTCAGCTGACCCTACCAGAGAGTCAGTTGAACACAAAACCTACTAAGGGATGATTAGGTCGTTGATGTACCTCAATGCCAGTCGACCAGATATTGTATTTGCAACGGGTTTATGTGCTCGGTACCAAGTTGGCCCTAGAGTATCTCACTTGACCGTAGTCAAGCAAATCTTCAGATATCTAAAGGGAAGTAAAGTGATGGGCTCTGGTACCCTGCGGGCAATGACTTCATTCTTCAAGCATTCACAGATGCGGATCATGCTGGGTGCAGATTAGATCGCAAAAGTACTTCGGGTAGATGCTAGTTCTTAGGATGAATATTAGTTAGATGGTCTTCAAGGAAACAAAATTCTATTTCTTTATCTACCGCAGATGCGGAATATGTGGCCGCAGCTAGCTGTTGTCCCAAAGTCCTTTGGATGAAGACTCAACTTATGGACTACAGTTACAGGATGTTGCGGGTGCCCATTTACTATGATTTAGAGAATGCAATAGTGATTTCTCATAATTCTATTCATCACTCTAAGATGAAGCATATTGAACTACGGTACCACTTCATCAAAGACCACATTCTCAAAAGTAACATCGAACTCATTTTTGTGCCCACTCACAAAGAAATAGCTGATGTTTTTACTAAGGCACTCGAGGCTAGAAAGTTAAATGGATTTTTGGAAATGCTAGGAATGATGTACCCAGACCCACAGTTCTTTTTGAAATGTTAAGTACCGCAAACCCTATCAGGTCTCCAAGGGTGAATGAACTGCTTCTTTTCTTTTATAACAAAACTCTTGAAGCACTTCCTTCACTGCGGTTCTTCTCAATAAAATAATAGATTCTTCATATTTATTCTTCAGTATACTTTGTATACTAAAATCACACATGATCAATATATTCTACGGGTCTTTTATTTCTTTTATTTCTAACATGCATGATCAAGTTTGTTTTCAGCTAATGCTACCGCAGTCATACCGCATGCTACTGCAGTCACTTTGCATCCAGCCGTAGCTGAATTAAATGAGCCTGCTGTCATCACTTTATAAAAACCTTATAAAAATGTTGTGTGCTATTTAATGGACTTTAATAAAAAAAAACATTCCTCAAAACATTCATTTTGCCGCACATGACATTTCAGTCCTTTTCAAATGACTTTCCTCAATCAGGTTCATTTTGGGATAAAATTCAAATAAATCGTTTTTCCATAAAATGCAGTCTTTTAAAGAAATATTTTTCTTAACTAGTTGTGCCACACGGCCGTTGGATGTCTAATTTGTTTCACTTACCCATTTTACAATGGATAATGGCACATTCCACCCCATATTTATTCGGCGTGTAATCATGGTACTGCAAATGCATTAAATGCTCCTTTTTCCTCGAAATAATTTATTTTGATTTATTTTAATTTCATTTGATAATGGTAAAACACAAGGATTTTTAACTTTAGCAGCTATAATTAAAATGAATTCAATAACTTTTGAAATTCGGAGGTATACAAACCCCCAATTCTTTCCAAGATAGCTTTCACGCTATCTGAACTCTCTCGACGATCTTCATCTTCTCCATCTTCTTATTAAAACATTTTCTGCAAGTTCTCAAACCTTTTTCTGTGCAACAATGGTGAAGTTTGGAATCTCAAAGAAACAATCAACAGCATTTGGCTCAGCCCATCCAGCCAGTTTAGAATCCACAATCAAAGATCAAACACCATCGATTGCTTCAAGCAATTTCAAAGCAATCTTTGAAGATCACCCATCCTACAATGAAGTTGTGAAGTTGATGATCAAGTTTCTCTCCTCTCACCCAATATTTGGCACTTTCGATTCCTTCACATAGGTTGTTCCTTTGCATGTTTGTTTAAGTGTGCGTTTTCGGCTTTTCGACCCAGCTACAATCTGCAACAAGTTCATCTGAATCTAGTAGATGATTCTATGGTGGTGTTAACGAATGAAAAGTTTCTAAATGCAATCAATCTCAGGGTTTTACCGTCAACGAAGTTTTATTCCCCAAGCACTAAAGACATGTTCTCTACTCTGTATCAAATGGGTTACCAAAAGAAGCTTAAGGGTGTTGGTGAATTCAAGAAAATCCAACTACCAGCAGTTTGGCAATTCGTGTGCCGTTTCGTGATTAGGAGTCTCTCTGGAAGAACTGTTGGTACAGATAATATGGGAATCAAGCTATTGGAGATCATCTGGAGTATTTACATTGGCAAAGCAGTCAACTATGGTCAGATCTTATGGGATGATTTCTTGCAATACATCTCCAAAGATTCCCCAAAAGAAGGAATGACCGAGCTCACCTTTGCTCGATTTTGGTCACTTTGCATTTTCGATCTTCACAAGGAGGCCAAGCTAAGTATGGGCAGTGACACCAATCTGTTTTCAACTTGTGGTCTCGAAAGACTGCTTCTAAAGATCAGACCATTTTGGACCCATTAGACGTTTACCAATGTATATTTTGGAGTTCATTGGACTCACAAAATTGAGGTAGCTGACCGCATCATGGCTACGAGTGATATTGCCCCATATCACTCTTCCCCTCCAAGACCCAGTCAGCCTACCGCAACCCCTACCGCAACACAGGACCCCCAAACTACCACAAACCAAGATACTCAACCAAAACCCAAATGAGTCAAATCTCTTGTTATCTAAAGGAAGACTCCCAGGAACATTGTGAAAAAGGGAGCCGACACCGTAAGAAATGAAAAGTCAAGACCGTAGAATCTTCTGTTGCAGTTCATCAATCTGCTTCCAAGACCTTTGACCCTCCAGTCAATGTCATTGATGAAACTCATCAAGAGTCTTCGGGTCTAGGAGATGTTTTTAGAAGGAAGAAACTCAAGTTAACCCCCAGTCATGACCATGTGAGAATCCTAACACATATCGAAGTCTCTCAACAGACTCTGGTAGTTGCTCGAGTCACCGTAGACTCACCATCTAAAGCCCAAACTCACCACTCAGGTACAGAAAGTGTATATGTTTCATCACATCATGGAGACATGCCCCCAGTTGGACTCCAAGTGGATCCAATTGTTTCGAGTCGCCCTAAGGTCTCCAGGGTATCACGATTGCACTTATTTGATCCTGAGGAGTTGAAATCCATTTTACATCATGTCGCATAAACATTGGATACAAAAGTTGCACAGCAGGGCACTTCTTACTCCGCCCCAGCCAGAACTGAGTCTAGGCCAAACTTTACTCTAGGTTAAGGAGGCCGAGGAAGCTCAGGAAATCAAATTCCATCGACAATACAATCAAGTGGTCTACGTGTGGGGAGCATAAATGTGCAAGGAACCACGAACCCAAGGGACATCTCGGCAAATCAATGATTTGACAGATACGATTCAGATGATTCTTGGACTCAATACCGTCCAAGTACAGAGTCCGGAATCAGGAAATTTGAAGCCTTTCAACGGGTAGTAAAACTGTAACACCCTGAATTCAGGAGGCCTAAAAAGGAAAGGAAACCTCAAATAAGGCAGTGACTAGTCGAGTAGATGGGTGACTCGACGTGTAGGAGCGCGGTTTTGGTCGTGGCTTAAGTGACCTACTCGACGAGTCAGAGGACTGACTCGGCGAGTTGGCCAGGTTTGGGAAAACCCTAAATCGGGAGTTGGTACCCTATCTATGCATCTTATTCTCATTCTATCGGCCTCATTTGTAGCCTGCACTGTCCAGAACCTATCCCACGAAACCCTAGTGTTCTCTTTGAGTGTGTGAGCCTTTATTGAAGGATTTAGAGTGTTCTTGAAGTCTAGAAGAAGAAGAAGAAGAAGGAGGTTGGAGGTCCAAGGAGAAGGTTGTAGATCCAGGAAGTTTGCTTCATCTTCTTCGTTTTCTGGTAATCAAGTTCTCACCTTGACTTCTAGTTTGATAGATCTCTTTATGTCCCTTTTAATGGAGTTTATTGTCCAATAAGGATGTCTTGTGGGATTTGGACATCCCCATGCTAGATCCTTCCAGATATAGAGGTGTTCAGAGTAGTAGATGCATAAAGGTGGGAGATTTATGCCATTGTGGAAAGCTTAAGGAGTTGTTTTGGCCTTTTGAGCAAAAAGGGCCATGCATGGGTGCAAAGGTAGTGGATTTGTGTGATATCTCGACCCTAGGAGGCCAGATTTGGGTCTTCGATGCCTTGAGCTTGTATGAAATCGTCTGAATATAGTTGGACATAGAAGGAATCGACGAGTCACTTGTAGGACTCGGCAAGTCAGGCCGGTTCTTGCCTCCAAAACCCTTCTATTAAGGGTATGAGTTGAGATTGGAACGGGACTTAGCCAGTCTGAGTCCATAATGGTCATGAAGTTCATCATACTCGATGAGTTCAAGGAAGAACTCGGCGAGTCTAAGGCAATCTCCTTAGTTGTGAAGATGGACTCGACGAGTTGTTCATACAAGTTGGTGTGTCACAGACTAGACACATTCATATGTGGATGATGAACTCGACGAGTTTGAGGATGAACTCGACGAGTCGGTTGAGGATGGTCCCGATAGTATGGTTGAAGGGGAACCTGTCGAGTTCTTGCTAGACTCGACGAGTTGAGGTGAGGATTGTTATGGGCTGTAGGGGTATGCTTTGACCAAGTTTGACAAGGCTTGACTTTTGGATTATTATGGTCTAAAAATTGTTTTGGGTATTGATAGTTCGGGAAACCGAAGGGTCAACGGTTCAGAAGTGCCGATTAGCAGTCAAAAGTGTTCAGCAAATCATCAGCAGAGTGAGGTGAGTCTCGCCACTGTTTGTATGGGTCTGCGGCCACAATGTCAGCCCATTTAGTTTATGTATGGTACGAAGACCTGAGGGTTAGCCCTAGGCAATATGCATGAAAGACCAGGAGGAGGCTCCTGGCATATAGTATGCAATCATGAATGTTAGGAAGACCCGGGGGTTAGCACTAGGTAATATGTATGAAAGACTAGGAGGTGGCTGCTGGCACACTGTCTTTGTTTATGTATGGTAGGAAGACATGGGGGTTAGCCCTAGGAAATATGTATGAAAGACCAGGAGATGGCTCATGGCACACTATATGCTGTTATGTATGAAAGACCAGGAGGTGGTTCCTGGCACATCGTATGCTGAGTAGCCTAGTAGATTAGGATGTATAGTTGTCTTTGTGATGCTTGCATGGTAGACCAGGGGGTGGCCCTTGGCACTTGTCTGTAAGACCCCGGGAGTGTCCCCAGTCTTGACAAGGAAGGCCACGTGCGGCCCATGGCATAACATCAAGACTATGTTTGGCACATAGCACCTTACTTGATTATGGATATGTTTGTTATGTATGGCTCATGGTTACGTATGGCATGTATGGATTAGTTGATATGTATGGTATGTGGTATTTGCGGAACTCACTAAGCTTCATGCTTACGGTTTTCAGCTATTTGGTTTAGGTATTAATATTTTTTTTCAAGGAAGGAGCTCGGGGCGATCGCAGCGCATTACAACATGTTTTCCGCACTAGATGATCTTCGGGATTTAACACTCTTATAAATGTATTATTTAGAATGTTATTAAATGATTGAGAAAAATTTATTTAACGGTTTTTAATGAATTAAAACGAAATTTTTGGTCTTGACTTTTGGGATGTTACAAGTTGGTATCAGATCCTTGGTTTGAGGGATTCGGGCACACTCTCAGGTGTGTGTGGACTCAAACTGAGGGCTTGATATGAAAATTTCCAAAAGGAACTTGAAAAGTATTTGAAAAGAGAAAAGAACTTTGAAAAGAACAAGGTGTGTGATGCGTCGAGCTCAAGTAAGTGGTTCCCAAAATACCAATACATGTTTGATATGTGACATGATGTGATTATATGAACTTCATGCTAGATTAGGGCTAAGGATCTAGGAGGATGCCTTTTATGCCTGATATGTGATTCTGAGAACTACATGCTTGGTTAGGGATAAGGATCTAGGAGAATGCCTTGAATGCCTGTTGTGTGAGCTGTATGCTAGGACTGCCTAGTCAGTAGTAGGATAGCCTTGTTAGGTTATGCTTGATGTGGTTACTCAATGCACGAATGATGCTTGCTTTGTGCTATTGGGGTCCTGGCTAACTTTAACTAACTACTGGGCGGATATGTAATAGTATTCGCAAGCTAGTTAGGGAAAGGAAGTAGGGACTCCTAGTGCAACTGATGGCGGAGAGTAGGTCGGAGGGTACCCTAGGAAAGCATAGGACGAGATTAGTGAAAAGGGTATCGGCAAAGGGACTTGGTGAAGTTGAAGCAATCCTTGAGGAAAGTACGGATAGATGTGGAAGGTAGTATGGGCCTGTGCTACTTGAAGCAGAGGATCCGTACTCGAGTCAAGGAGGGCAGAGATGGAACCAGGAATCTTGGATGGCGTGTGAGTATGGTGACCACACGACATGAAGCAGTTGGATCAGTGTAACACCGTAAATTTCAAAACAAATTTTCGTTTAAGATAATC
Source organism: Lactuca sativa (assembly GCF_002870075.4). Lineage (NCBI taxonomy): Eukaryota > Viridiplantae > Streptophyta > Magnoliopsida > Asterales > Asteraceae > Lactuca > Lactuca sativa. The sequence continues at coordinate 226,507,890 of NC_056625.2, forward strand.
ATTTTATTCTTAAATATACTTGTTTACAAATCTCATTCATACTCGAATTACAAAACGGAACTCTATTTTCACTTATATAGAAAACCAGGATCCTCCAAATCATGACTCCTTCTCTGGTGTGTACAATCAAGCCGGTGCCGTACCGTGATACTGAAAGAAACCTGAAACAAATAACACCAACACTGTAAGTTCCCCAAAATACCACACATATAACACATATTAGCCACTCGAGGCTATAACTCTGTGGGTCCGTGCACCCATACTCTGTGAACCCTCAGGTTCTAACTCTGTAAACAAGCATAGCATAAATTACATAGAAGAATGCAGTGCAACACATAACATACATAGCATACAAATACTCTATCATATAACTCTGGTTACCTACTCAAGGTAAAGTATAGTGGGAAGACTCACCTCGCGTGTCTCGATATCTCACAACCCTGGGAATCCCTCGTGACCGATTCTCCGAGCTCTAATCCTCATATAACATCATATGTCCCTAGTTAACACTTTATATCTCTAATGTTGACTATCCCTAAGAAGTCAACACAGGTCCACTCTGGTCAACGGTCAACGGTCAACGGTCAAATTTGACCGGACTCGGCGAGCGCTAGGGCGACGCGGCGAGTTTAGACGTTCTCACCAATTCTCTAAGATTCCCTTTTCTACACGTCGAGTATCCCCCCTGACTCGACGAGTTCCTCCTGGAAGAATCGCGGGGCCACCCCGACTCAACTCGCCGAGTCTGAAGAACAACTCGGCGAGTCCCAGTTCGACTCAGAACACCTGTTAACCCTCTCTAACTCGCCCTGACTCACCGATCCAACCCATAACCCGGACAGGACCATTCTAAGGCAATCTTCAAACTACTCGCCGAGTCTGTTCCTCGGACTCGGCGAGTCCATGCCATGCAACCGCTTAAACTGCTTTCTAAGGTCAGATCTGCTCCGACAATTCATAGGTCTGGCCTTCCTAGACTGGTTCATCACGTAAAGTCCTTATTTCGGTGCTCATAATACACCCCATGACTCATAATTGACGTTTTGACCTAAGGCATAAGGATTCTAATCCAAAACCTCCATTGATTCCCGAAAAGCTTAGGCATGGGACACTCTGGACTTCCAAGGGTCCTAATATAGGGTTCCAATCGCATGGGGGACTAAGGAAACACTCAATCTAGCCACAAAAGGGTTCAATAAACCCTAAATCCATATACACATCAACATAGAAGGGAACAACTCGAAAATATTACCTGAATAACGTTGCTCTGTGTCCCCAACTCTCAGAATATAGCTTCTCCTGTTGTTCCCTTAACCGAGCCTCCTCTTCCTTGCAAAATAACACTTCCAAGATCAATAATGGTCTTCTACCTTGCTCCAGATGCTCACAATCGAATTAGGGTTTCACTCAAAGGGCTGGGGTGAACAATGACGGCCATAAGGCCCCTTATATATGTCCCAAACCTGGAAAGTTAGGGTTTCGCTAAACAGCGCGGACTCGCCGAGTCCAGTCGCGAACCCGCGACCAGATCCGCGATCCTACTCGGCAAGTCTGAGCTCCAACTCGCCGAGTCCCCTCTTAAAACACCCAAAATCATAAATATAACACTACCTGGAATTTCGGGCTGTTACAACTCTCCCCCACTAGGACTAGACTTCGCCCTCGAAGTCTCACTCTGAAAATAGCTCCGGATGCTGCTCCCGCATCTCACGCTCCGGCTCCCAGGTCATTTCCGATCCCTTCCGGTGCTGCCACTGAACTAACACCAGAGGTATCTCCTTATTCCTCAGAACCTTGGTCTTCCGATCTCTGATGGCCACTGGTCTCTCCGCATAATTTAGGCTTGTATCCACCTGAATGTCTTCTAATGGGACCACTGTCGACTCATCGGCTATACACTTTCTCAATTGCGACACATGAAAAGTGTCGTGGATCTGTCTCAATTCCGTTGGCAACTCCAAACGGTAGGCCACCCGGCCTACCCTCGCAATCACATGAAAAGGCCCAATATACCGGGGCCCCATCTTGCCCCTCTTCCTGAATCGAATCACTCCTTTCCAAGGAAAGACCTTTAGGAATACGAAGTCGCCGACCTGAAACTCAAGCTCGGACAATCACATGAAGAGGTCAATAACCTCTGTCTGACCTGCTGAATCTGCTCCGTCGTCTGAATCAAGCTGGGAGTCCCAGACTCCCTTCCTGCATCCCTCCTGAGACTCCTGGCTCTACACCTGCGGAATCCCTACCGCGTCCTCAGCAGACATCCCAACATGATGTCATTCCATACCACTGTCACAAATACAGTGTTCAATCACCGTACTCCAAATCATCCATTCTCACCACTACTTTCACTTCCGTGAACCACACTTTCCCCAGCAAATGAGGGTCCGACACCTCCTCCCATGCAACAGCTCAAATGGTGGCATACCAATGCACTAATGATGGCTGTTGATATAGGATAACTCAACCAAGGATAAATACGTGCCGCAGCTTCCTCCGAAATCTAATACGCATTCCCGAAGCATGTCTTCGAGCGTCTGAATCGTTCACTCTCTCTAAAGTGTCCTCAGACATCATCATGATAAGCTCTAGCTCATTTCTCATATCCCTCTTCGAGACTGAGCACCAGGTCAGCTTTTGGCTCCACAACTGAGCCCCCAAAGGTCACCCATATCATGATCCAAATATCCAACTAACTTCCTCCCGTGACCACTATCCCGGCTCAGTGACACGCAAGTCACGAAATCCTCTTTTCCTTATGCGAGAAAAATACAATCCAACCGAGGATCGTCTCAACTCTGATCTCTGGTTTCTGCTGCGCATATTCCTTGCGTATCTCACCACATTTCCCGACAGAGACGGAGACCCCAGCCATGCCCCCGGTTCAACATTCATGCTCCAAAAACTCAATACTAGGGCTACTCAAGCCCAAAACTCTTCCACATAATACACTGTTCGGAAAACATTCCATCATCACATGCTCTTGCCATCTAGTGAGTACTACGGCTCCCCGCAGTATCACAACACCCTCTGACTAGTGAGTACTACGGCTCCCCGCAGTATCACAACTCCCTCTGACTAGTGAGTACTACGGATCCCCGCAGTATCACAACTCCCTCTGACTAGTGAGTACTACGGCTCCCTGCAGTATCACAACTCCCTCTGACTAGTGAGTACTACGGCTCCCCGCAGTATCACAACACCCTCTGCCTCCACTAGCTCGTGCTCCGCAGACTATCATATGCGGCTACCCATACTCGACTCGAATATTCATCACAGACTCTGGAGGCAATCGACATAACAATGCCCACCCTTGCAAAGATCCACTCTCTCAAATAATCTCCCTGGGTGTCCATACTCGAAGGGCTCCCACTAGATCCATAGATACGTGATATACCACAAGTCGTCTCAATTCAAGATTCATGAGTAACTCCGAAATAAAGATATCGTACCTGGATACCCTGGAATACCCCAACAGGACATCACAAGATCCTACCACAACCACTGATCTCCTGCCCCAAGCATCATATAGACACAATAATACATTTCCTCTGAACCCCATAATTAGATCTACATTTTTCCCACATTGCAACTTCGGTGCATCTAATTTCTCGATTGGAATACGAGAAAATGCTGACGCTACGAAATATGCTAATAATTCTCCGAAACCCTTTTTCCCGCCGCTCAAAATCCAAACAAGGATACGCATACCGACCCCGGGAGTTGGCTGCCCAATCATTCTCTATCTACTTGCCCCAACATTGACCAATACCAAATTCCTAACCAATAAACATCTGTCGTGGAGACATTCATCCTTCTCAAACAAGTACTTCCCGCATTAACTCGCTCTGACCCCTTTCCTCGATCACCGACATCTCTGGTCTCATGATTTCTTACCGCAGATCTCTATACTCCACTTATAACTGCTCTTGACAAATCTCTGCTTTCTTACATACGACACCCGGTTCTCCCCCACTTAGGGTTCGAACCATCACCAAATAACACACAACCAACCCATAACTATTTTTACCAACAAAATCACACCTGCCCCCGGAAAGTGCTACACAATGCCCGATAATCCCCCCTTAAGGAAATCAATCAACCTCATATACTCTGAACCTCTGATGAACTCCTCAAGAACTTCTCGTCACGACTGCCTCTAGTCGTTCAAAATCTCGTACCAATCTAGTACCAAACAGCTCAACTGCTCAATAACATCCCTGGCTAATAGACCGAACCACAAAATCATCATACCCCTCGCCTCAACTCATCAACCAATGCTCCAACACCGGGATCATCCCAAGAACAGGGACCCACTCCCATATTCAACACCCAACATAGATAGAAAAACTTTCTGCACTGCTAGACTCTACTGAACTCCCCACTGATACCACTACAATCCATCCTACTATACTTGAATAGGTGTAGTGTGGTCCTCGACTATCTCAGTCCCAACTGACTATCTGCTCATGATAAATCACTGCTTCGCGGCACACATGCTACCTGATACTCTGGTGGGAAATCATCGTCAATGACGACCTGCAGGGTTTACCCCCAAACCCAAAACTAAAACATCATGCTTCTCATATTTTGCACACGAACATAATCAGTACCTCCCAGATCATAGAAGGTGACATCTCCTTTATCGACTGATCACTCAACCCAGATCGAAATTCTCCCTTCTCGCTGACTCCTTACTAAAATACTCTGAGGGGCTCTCGATCTCCCTCTCAAGGGACGCCTCTTCGAACTTAATCATGACCGGATAACCGGAGAACCACTAGCCTCATTCACTACAAACCATGGTACTCATTCCATGACCTCTCTTCTCAATATGCTCCGGTGTATGGTACCCTAACCATAACATCACTCCCCAATCCGCTCCGATGTATGGTACCCGGACCATAACATCACTCCTCAATCCACTCCGATGTATGGTACTCGAACCATAACATCACTCCTCAATCCGCTCCGATGTATGGTACTCGAACCATAACATCACTCCTCAATCCGCTCCGATGTATGGTACTCGAACCATACGTCACTCCTCAATCCGCTCTGATGTATGGTACTCGAACCATAGCATCACTCCTCAACCCGCTCCGATGTATGGTACTCGAACCATAACATCACTTCTCAGTCTGCTCCGATGTATGGTACTCGAACCATAACATCACTCCTCAATCCGCTCCGATGTATGGTACTCGAACCATAACATCACTCCTCAATTCGCTCCTTAGGACCTTCAGAATACTCCCTGTATCAAGTATGGGTCCTCTGCTTTCAGTAGTACGGGCCCATACTACCTGCCACATCTACCCATACTTTCCACACGGACCATCCCAGAGCTCCTAAGTAGCTGCTCGACCTGCTCTTTCACCAATCCCATCGCGCGTGCTCGCTCCCCAGCGAAATCCTCTACTCTACCAGCGCACTCATCTGGCTAGGTTTACTCCCTAGGCTCTTCCGTTATCCTCCCACTTCTTTGCTATCAGCTGCTGAAGAGCTCCTAATGATGCCAGCCATCTACTTCCTGAATATCGTCATACTACTTGGTAGGTGACTCCCATCATCGAGAGTTCCACAAAGCACAAAGCAAGCAGCATTCGAGCATCGAAGAATACATAGGACTCCCTCTCTGTGATAACTCCACCTTCTCGGCTCATCCTCGGAAGTACCACTGAACTCTGTAACTCTACCCCTCATGGGTTCTAACTGGATACTCTCACTCATCACATACTCAAAAGCATAACACATATAACAACAATTCCTAGGCTAAGGCATCACAAATCAGGCCACTCTAGTCCTAAGATATGAAATACCTAGCCTGTCCCTAGCATGCAATAATATCTCATAAAGTGCATCATAAATATCTCATAACACAAAAGTAAGGGTATTCTGGGAAATCACCGTTCGGGCTCTGGCTGATTGTACACACTGCTCTTTCTTGCTTTCTCTTTGAACTCTTATTCACTTTTAGAAAACTATTTATTTGAAAACTTTTCTTACTTCCTCAGTTTGAGTCCAGATTTACCCGAAGGCACATCTGAATCCCTCAAACCAAGGCTCTGATACCAACTTGTAACACCGTAAATTTCAAAACAAATTTTCGTTTAAGATAATCATTTTATTCTTAAATATACTTGTTTACAAATCTCATTCATAATCGAATTACAAAACGGAACTCTATTTTCACTTATATAGAAAACCAGGATCCTCCAAATCATGACTCCTTCTCTGGTGTGTACAATCAAGCCGGTGTCGTCCCGTGATACTGAAAGAAACCTGAAACAAATAACACCAACACTATAAGCATAAAGCTTAGTGAGTTCCCCAAAATACCACACATATAACACATATTAGCCACTCGAGGCTATAACTCTGTGGGTCCGTGCACCCATACTCTGTGAACCCTCAGGTTCTAACTCTATAAACAAGCATAGCATAAATCACATAGAAGAATGCAGTGCAACACATAACATACATAGCATACAAATACTCTATCATATAACTCTGGTTACCTACTCAAGGTAAAGTATAGTGGGACGACTCACCTCGCGTGTCTCGATATCTCACAACCCTAGGAACCCCTCGTGCCCGATTCTCCGAGCTCTAATCCTCCTATAACATCATATGTCCCTAGTTAACACTTTATATCTCTAATGTTGACTATCCCTAAGAAGTCAACACAGGTCCACTCTGGTCAACGGTCAACGGTCAACGGTCAACTTTGACCGGAATCGGCGAGCGCTAGGGCGACTCGGCGAGTCTAGACGTTCTCACCAATTCTCTAAGATTCCCTTTTCTACACGTCGAGTATCCCCCCTGACTCGACGAGTTCCTCCTGGAAGAATCACGGGGCCACCCCGACTCAACTCGCCGAGTCTGAAGAACAACTCGGCGAGTCCCAGTTCGACTCAGACCACCTGTTAACCCTCTCTAACTCGCCCTGACTCACCGATCCAACCCATAACCCGGACAGGACCATTCTAAGGCAATCTTCAAGCTACTCGCCGAGTCTGTTCCTCGGACTCGGCGAGTCCATGCCATGCAACCGCTCAAACTGCTTTCTAAGGTCAGATCTGCTCCGGCAATTCATAGGTCTGGCCTTCCTAGACTGGTTCATCACGTAAAGTCCTTATTTCGGTGCTCATAATACACCCCGTGACTCATAATTGACGTTTTGACCTAAGGCATAAGGATTCCAATCCAAAACCTCCATTGATTCCCGAAAAGCTCAGGCATGGGACACTCTGGACTTCCAAGGGTCCCAATATAGGGTTCCAATCGCATGGGGGACTAAGGAAACACTCAATCTAGCCACAAAAGGGTTCAATAAACCCTAAATCCATATACACATCAACATAGAAGGGAACAACTCGAAAATATTACCTGAATAACGTTGCTCTGTGTCCCCAACTCTCAGAATATAGCTTCTCCTGTTGTTCCCTTAACCGAGCCTCCTCTTCCTTGCAAAATAACACTTCCAAGATAAATAATGGTCTTCTACCTTGCTCCAGATGCTCACAATCGAATTAGGGTTTCACTCAAAGGGCTGGGGTGAACAATGACGGCCATAAGGCCCCTTATATATGTCCCAAACCTGGAAAGTTAGGGTTTCGCTAAACAGCGCGGACTCGCCGAGTTCATATCCGGACTCGCCGAGTCCAGTCGCGAACCCGCGACCAGATCCGCGATCCTACTCGGCAAGTCTGAGCTCCAACTCGCCGAGTCCCCTCTTAAAACACCCAAAATCATAAATATAACACTACCTGGAATTCCGGGCTGTTACAATCAGGATCTCGGTCAGGAACATGATCAGGCTCGGAGGCAGGATCCGAGCAGGTTGATGACGGGCTACACGAGTTCATCACATCTGAGATCACGAGAGGTATCCTTGAGTCGACCCCAGTCTTTTTCAGGTTGATCAAGGAAGGGATTATTGAGCTGATGGAGGATCGTCTCAGAGTGTTCTGAAGTGATATGGCATCCAACCAGTCAGAATCGCGCATATTGTCCTTCAAGGACTTCAGGGGGAGTGGCGTGCCATACTTCCATGGGGTGAAGGACCCCATTGTTGCCAAAAAATGGATTGCAAACATTGAGTCTGCATAGTTGCTGAGCTTCTATCCCTAGTGGTCGAAGGTTCGATTTGCTGCAGGATGCTTGAGGGACAGAGCTAGAGACTGGTGGGAGTCAGCTGGTGATTTGTTGGTTTAGGGCGAAGTTTGCACCGGCTATGGAGCTTTAGCAGCTGGGCAGGGAGTTCCTAGACATGAGACAGACAACGGAGTCGGTGGCGGAGATTATCGCCAAGTTCTGGGAGAGGGCCTTATTGGTGCCTCAGTATCCATGGGATGAGGAGATGTAGAGGACCCACTATCATGACATGTTGAGAGCTGATATTCATGAGCATGTCAGCTTCTCGGCATGCCCGACCCTAGACTCTATGATTGCCAGGGCGCGGGAAAGGGAGATTGGTTTGGAGCACATTGCGAAGAGGAGGTCGGATTAAATGTATACGTTGGAGGGTCTCGGGAAGAGACCCAAGACTTCCGATCAGCGATTAGTAGGTCGGCATGGCCGAAGTCAGTGCAACACGTGTGGGAAACTGCACGAGGGAGTTTGTCGTTCCAGGGGTTCAGGTTGCTACAAGTACGACAGTGATGGTCACGCCAGCAGGGACTACCCACAGGGGGCAAGCCCATTATGTTTTCACTGCAATCAGGTGGGCCACAAGAGGGCCGACTACCCGACGATGAGGGGAGGAGCAGGGAGTGCGTCTGCCCTAACAAATTTCAGGATTATAGATGAGTGAAGGGTAGGGCCTTGCAGTGATAGCTAAGGGAGATATGGATTACAGCAGGGAATGTTGCAGGTATCTATCAATGACTATTTTCGATTCTATATGTATTAGGATTGTTCCTGCCTTGGTGTCAGGTGATACGTATGAGTTGTCTCTCTGCTTGTATTTGGATTCTATTTTTCAGAATTTTCATATGCCAATTGCATACCAGGAACTATTAGTAGCTAGTGTAAGGTCATCTCTCACTTCAGGTTCGAAGTTTCCAGTATTATCTCGGTTATGGCCGAAAACGGTTCAGGAGCGTTACGTGGAGGTCAGTGGGTAGGGTCCATGGAGTAGTCATCCACCATCAACAGGGTTCAGTGGTTCTAGTCTTGGTTTTTGGGACAACTTTTAGAAGCATCAAGGGAAGTGGTCTATCACTGAAGAGGTTTCTCTGAGCATTAGTTATTCGGACCTTAAGGATGTCAATTTGAGCTTAGGGGATTATCAGTATCGGGGATGCAGGAAGTGTTCCTCTAGTATTCGATAATCGTACGGTATTTGGAGTGGGCTAGTAATGTATCGCTAGCAAGATTAAGGCGATGGTATTTATCATGCCTATTGTGTAAGGGAGGAAGGAATGGAAATCCTCGGACTTTCGCATGTCGTAAAGGCTTAGACAAAGCTAAGCGAGGGAGAAACAATCATGTATGGGAGCAGAAGCGGTTTTGAAACTGGGATAAGTTTCGCTCTCCTGTCAGGGGGAAAGACGGCCCAGGCAGCTATATGAATTGAGGATAGTGTGAATTGGAAGTTGAGAAAACTTACCAATTGTGAGATCGCATTGATGTGTAATAGCAGGTTTCAGAAGAATCAGTTGGGAGTTTCTGTTAGGAAATGAGTATAGCTTGGGGTACTAGATTGTGCTTGTATGCTCAATTATGGATATGTACGGATTAGTAGTGAGCGAAAGACCATGATCAGTGGTCGAGTCAGTGTGGGAGTGTTGTAAGACTATGGGGTGGCTCGTAGCATTCACTAGTTAGCAGATAGAGTAAGGGACTTGTAAGACTACAGTGTGGCCTGTAGCAATCGTATATTAGTATAGTTAGACTGCGGTGTGGCCCGTAGCATTAATATAGTAAGACTGCGGGGTGGCCCATAGCATTAGTCGGCAGATAGCGTAGAAGTGTGGTGAGACTACGGGGTGGCCCGTAGCATCAGTTGGATGGTAGCACAGAAGTGTTGTAACACTATGGGGATGGCCCGTAGCATTCACTAGTTGGCAGAACGAGTATAGTAAGACTACGGGGTAGCCCGTAGCATTTGTCGATCCCTATTCGACAGTACAAATATATCATATGCGTGATTCGCTGTAAGGGTTTTTTAGATAGTTTAAGATAGGGTGGGGTAGCCTCTAGGATGTGAGTGGGCCACATTATGATTGGATTCGAAAGGCTGTAGGTCATTGGGGACCAGGAGTGATGTAAGAATGCAGGTAAGTCATAGTATTCATTAGCAACTTAGTTCACGGAGTGTGGTCGGGGGCCCGTATCTCCTAGTTCGCAGAATATGGGAGGGGGCGTATCTCCAAGTTAGCATGATAAGAATTAGGAAATTTTAGCTAGTTGAGATTAGAGGAGGAGTGGGTCTGCATCGCCCTGGATATGTGAGACCTGTGGGAGAGGCCGCACCGAAGTATAGATGGGTGAGACCTGTGGGTGAGCCCCGTGTTCTTTTAGCAACAGGTGAGACCTGGTAGAGACCTTAGGGTAAGGTAGGGGATCGGGGATCCTAGATCTTCTAGAGCCAGAGTGGTTGGGTTGTGAGAGCAATTCAGGTAGTCGTTTTATCTTCTTAAGTCGCTGAGAGCAACTGAGGGAATGTTCTTGCGTTTGGTAACCGGTGGGGGACCGGTATTTTAGGTAATGGTAGACCAATTAGGACCAGGGCGGTCTCGGTTCATCCGATAGGCGGATGGGAGTCAGCAAGAATTCATTCAGGAATGATGGAAAGGGATTTGGTGTAAGAAGCCGTGAGCTGATTGAGTGGTGCTGAGTTGGTCACCACGGAATCAAATGATCTCAGAGTAGATGATTTAGCTCGGTGATGTGGTTCTCATCTGAGCCTTAAATGTAGCAGAGAGGGATCTGCTACCCGAAGGATTGTCTGAATTCTCATGCTGAGTGGAGTTTTCAGTATTGGAGCATCATTGTGGGATTATTCCGACACTGCTAGTGGTTGGGATTGCGGTTTCAGTAGAGGATTGGTCCTCGAAGGAGATTGGTAAGGTTGTTGTTAGGAAGATGTCTTGGAAGGGCAGGTGGCAGTACAAGGAAAAGGGGTGGACCCCTTGTGTATCTGTGTAAGTGCACTTGGAATTAGGGCTACCAGTTTGGTAAAAGTGTTGTACTCGAAGGTAGTAGAGATCGGATTATCCTGAAGATGACATTTCCAAGGATTGGATCGGTTGGACGAAGTGTGTAACTAGTCTTAAGTGGTAAGTGGATTGTAAGGTAGTGAACCATGGTGGACTTCGAGGACGATGTCTAGTTTAAGCAAGGGAGAGTTGTAACACCCTGAATTCAAGAGGCCTAGAAAGGAAAGGAAACCTCAAATAAGGGAGTGACTCATCAAGTAGACGGGTGAATCGACTAGTAGGAGCGTGATTTTGGTCATGGGTTAAGTGACGTACTCGACGAGTCAGAGGACTGACTTGGCGAGTTGGCCAGGTCTTGGGAAAACCCTAAATTGGGAGTTGGTGCCCTATTTAAGCCTCTTATTCTCATTCTATTAGCCTCATTTGTAGCCTCCCTTATCCAGAACCTGTCCCACGAAACCCTAGTGTTCTTTATGAGTGTGTGAGCCTTTATTGAAGGATATAGAGTGCTCTTGAAGTCTAGAAGAAGAAGAAGGAGGTTGGAGGTCCAAGGAGAAGGTTTTAGATCCAGGGAGTTTGCTTCATCTTCTTCAATTTCTGGTAATCAAGTTCTCACCTTGACTTCTTGTTTGATAGATCTCCTTATGTCCCTTTTTATGGAGTTTATGGTCCAAGAAGGATGTCTTGTGGGATTTGGATGTCCCCAAGCTAGATCCTTCCAGATTTAGAGGTGTTCAGAGTAGTAGAGGCATAAAGGTGGAAGCTTTATGCCATTGTACCTCTCCATGCAAAGTTTAAGGAGTTGTTTTGGGCTTTTGAGCAAAAAGGGCCATGCATGGGTGCAAAGGTAGTGGCTTTGGTGATATCTCGACCCTAGGAGGTCAGATCTTGGTCTTGGATTCCTTAAGCTTGTCTGAAATCGTCTGAATAGAGTTGGACATAGAGGGATGCGACGAGTCACTTATGGGACTCGGGGAGTCAGGCCGGTTCTTGGCCTAAAAACCCTTCTGTTAAGGGTATTAGTTGAGATTGGAATGGGACTCAGCCAGTCCGAGTCCATATCGGTCATGAAGTTCATCGTACTCGACGAGTTCAAGGAATAACTCGACGAGTCTAAGGCAATCTCCTTAGTTGCAAAGATGGACTCGATGAGTTGTTCATATAACTCGGCGTGTCACAGAATAGACACATTCATATGTGGATGATGAACTCGACGAGTTTGAGGACGAACTTGGCGAGTCGGTTGAAGATGGTCCCAATAGTATGGTTGAAGGAGAACCCATCGAGTTCTTGCTAGACTCGACGAGTTGAGTCGAGGATTGTTTGTGGTTGTAGGGGTATGGACTCGAGTAGTTGGTAGAACAACTTGGCGAGTCAAGTCAACTGGAGGTTGACTTTGACTGTTGACTTTGACCAGGGTTGACTTTTGGATTATTATGGTCTAAATGTTGTTTTGGGTGTTGATAGTTCGGGACGCCAAAGGTTCAGCGGTTCAGAAGTGCCGATTAGCAGTCAAAAGTGTTCAGCGAATCATCAGCAGTGTGAGGTGAGTCCCCCCACTGTTTGTATGGGTCTGCGGCCACAATGTCGGCCCATTTAGTTTATGTATGGTACGAAGACCCGAGGGTTAGCCCTAGGCAATATGCATGAAAGACCAGGTGGAGGCTCCTGGCACACAGTATGCTATTATGAATGGTAGGAAGACCCGGGGGTTAGCCCTAGGCATTATGTATGAAAGACCAGGAGGTGGCTGCTGGCACACTGTCTTTGTTTATGTATGGTAGGAAGACATGGGGGTTAGCCCTAGGAAATATGTATGAAAGACCAGGAGATGGCTCATGGCACACTATATGCTGTTATGTATGAAAGACAAGGAGGTGGTTCCTGGCACACCGTATGCTGAGTAGCCTAGTCGATTAGGATGTATAGTTGTCTTTGTGATGCTTGCATGGAAGACCAGGGGGTGGCCCTTGGCACTTGTCTGTAAGACCCCGGGAGTGTCCCCAGTCTTGACAAGGAAGGCCACGTGCGGCCCATGGCATAACATCAAGACTATGTTTGGCACATAGCACCTTACTTGATTATGGATATGTTTGTTATGTATGGCTCATGGTTACGTATGGCATGTATGGATTAGTTGATATGTATGGTATGTGGTATCTAGGGAACTCACTAAGCTTCGTGCTTACGGTTTTCAACTATTTTTTTCAAGTATTAATGTTTTTTTTTCAAGGAAGGAGCTCAGGGCGATCGCAACACATCACACCATGGTTTCCGCACTAGATGATCTTTGGGATTTAAAACTCTGATAAATGTATTATTAAGAATGTTATTAAATGATTGAGCAAAATTCATTTAGCGGTTTTTAATTAATTAAAACGAAATTTTTGGTCTTGAATTTTCGTATGTTACAAAAAACAAGGAGGGCACAACAGGTCTAAAAACAACAACAAAAGGAGAAAGCCATTCAAACTCTGACAAAGTTTCGGGCTGACGTCTTCAGCAATGCTAAAACGGATCATGACATCCTTTCCACTCAAAAATGGATGTCTAGCATGGAGGCAACTGTTCTAAATGCTCATCATATGGAGAATTTTGTTGGCACTTCTAAACCTCCCCTATAAGCTCATGATTCAAATGACGACGTAACTGTTGGATATAGTGTCTAAGTCCATAACTATATTTGGTATGTACTTGACTCGACCCGGCATGGTCCATTTGGGTTGCACTTCACCCGAACAATTTATGGATAATCTTTTGAGAATAGTACAAGTTATGATTTATTAATATATTATAAGTAATAATATATTAATATAAGATCATATTATTTAATTAGTATTGATCTATTATTAATCTAGGATTAATTTAGAGATCAAAAGTATTACTAATTAAAAATGGGCTTCTATATTTATATAGTGTGGGCTAATGCTTATTTGGAATGGGCTAGGCTTGCATGGAAAGTCCATGGATACTCCATGGAGCTTTAACCCATGGATCTCATGGAAATGAAGAGACATGGGTATTAGGGTTTACATGGATGTAAACCTAATCCACCACACTATATAAAGGAGGCTTTGGTTCTTGAAATCACACTAGTTGAGGTAAGTAAAGTAAGAGGGCCGATTTCAAGATAGTAGTGACTATTCTCTCATAGTTCTAAGTTTGTGGTGATTTGTGATTTCCATTTGAGGCATCCACACTATTGGTGCTAAGCTCTAAAACTCCAAGCAATCAACTACAACGACAAGGTAAGTATTTCTACTAGCTTTATTTATTCATGTTCCCCATGCCATGCTAGTTAGGATATGAACCTTGGAAAAATAATTTTTTGCATGTATCTTAGACAAACATAGATCCAAGGTTTATTAGGGTTGCATGTACACTTAGGAAGTGTTAGAATGCTCAAAACCCATCAGTAACTGCAGTTGAAATCAGCTCAGTTCCCATGTTCGGACTTGATGATGACAACTTTGATGATATTCAACAACCTCTTCCCTCTGGTGATTTCATAATGGTACTTGACGTTGAAAAGTCAAGTGGATCACAACACTCCACCTCCAAGCCAAAACAAACGAAAAAGAAGAAAATTGCAGTCTCCAGGAAACAATTTCTCGGTTTGCAAGCTAAAGTGGATCAAATTCTTGTAGCGGTATCTCCTCAAGCACCGCAGAACACCGAATGTCCTGCACCGCAGTCCCTTACAGAGCATATTGAAGTTTTGGAAATAAGGGAAATGATGAATGCTCAAAGAATCCTTTTAAAGATTGCAATGGGAATAAGGGATCTTAACAACCGTAGAACAACATATCACAAGGAGTTCTTGTCTATAGCGGAAAATATCATCAAAGAGGTAACTAAATTGAAATATGACTTCAAAAAAACCCTTGAAAGACAAGCAAGTCACTCTAAACAGCTTGTTGAATAGACCCATTCCATGTACGAATTAGGCCTTGCAATTCTCCAAAATACCATCAATGGGTTAAGGCGCTCACTCACTACAAACTCGAGTGTTAATGTGATCCTTCGTCTTACAAAGGAGATCCATCAACTACTCTTCAACAAGGAGATCCTGGATAATCATCAAGTGTGTGAACAGATGAAGAACCACTTTAATGAAACCTTTCAGAAAATTGATGGGCTCAAGCAACGGTTTGAGGAGCAACAGGAGTTTGCTTCCTCAAAAGGGGGAAGTGAAAGCCTTCCTAGACTTCATTAAGAATAAGATCCTTCACGGTCGAAGACCCCTTCGGTTCATTAACATCAAACACCTCCAAGAATTCAACCTTCTCTTACTACAGAGCTCCACCAAGTTCCAACTCCTCAGCCTTCACCTCCAAAATCACCAACAAAGTCTCCTCATCAATCTCATCAGTCTCCAAAAAATTCTCTAACAAAATCAACTTCACATCACTCAAAACCTAATGAAGAATAATCATTAATGTCTTCTGATCAATCGAATGATTCTCTAGAAACAACTCAGAGGAAAAGAGACTTGAGAGCAGCAAAGTTTGCTGACGAAATTTGGAAAGAGCAAGGATTTGACACTTCCTTTGATGAAACCTTAATAAACTCTTGGGTGAATCCAACCCGCAGACTTTTGGATGAAGACTAAATTCCCCATCTTAGTTATGCACAAACTCCATATGATGGCTACTGGGACATCCCTATCTCTCCCAAATCAAAATATGTTCCGGTTTTTGAACCTCTCGATCTCAATCTCCCCGATGCTCAAAAGTTGCCAATGGAATTTGAACGCCTGAATCTTTTCCACTCAAAACACGGTTCTATATTTGAGCACATCTGGTCCAACGATAGACCAGATGGAGTAAAGAACTACAAGTCAAGGAAATTCATGAAAAGCAATTTCTTTCAATATACTCTTACTCAAAGGAACTGTGAATACAACTGAGCCCAGACAGATTTTGTGAATATGAACCCCGAAGAAATATTCCTCATTGCTCGAGTATTTCAGCTCAAAGTTGAAAAATACCCAAAATGAAGATTGCCTTCGAGAGGGCTTGCGAATTCTTTAAGGATCTGGTTTGCGACTTTGGAAAAATCGATGTAGAAATTCATCCAGTCTCTCCAACAAATTTAACTTCCCTCCATTTGAGTCTGTTCATAATTATACCGATGTTTTTCAAGATATGTTACTCGGTGCAACTAACTATCCTAAGCTAGGAGTGATTTACAAGAAGGCAATTGATGGACCGAAGTTCTACATCCCAGTGTCCACAATTCATCGCTTAACAAAGAAACAATCGGACCTCACATTAGCTTCATTTCAAAGGTCAAAACATACTACGGATGAAGTCAATTTTGAAATTTCAAGGAGAATCCAATGGTTGTTTGAAGTTAGAAAATTCTAATGGACTCTCATTCGGTTCCTCAAGTTGAACAAGTAAAGAAATATACCAAAAGAGGTCACTTTGGGGGAAATTTTTGTTACAAAAAGTGACCCTCTTTTAGCTAAGGATCTGAAGTCTATGTCATTGGTGCTACCGGAGTTGACTACTGAAGTTGAAGAAGTTATTGTTTGAACCGCAACTGCAACTACTATCATAGAGATGAATGATGAAGACTTTCAAGTTACTTTTCTGACATAGCGTGTTTACTTAGTTTTATCCAGTGAACATTGCATGGTCACTAAAGTCAGTAGAATAGTATTTTTTATTGTCAATGTAACTTTTCGGGACTCTATAAATAGATACTCCCTCTTCTTGTATCAAACACAACTTCATGATCTTTTTGAAATATTATTGCAATGCAAAGATCATTCATCTCTATCTATTATCTTCGATAAACCGAGTCCCTCTTCACCTTAAGTTTTTCACATTTAATAACTTGTGTATGAATGCAAACCTCGTTATGAAACAACTTGGTGTCTACTTGATATAACTGTTGGATTAGTGTCTAAGCCCGTAACTATATTTGGTATGTACTTGACCCGGTTGTGCATGGTCCTTTTGGGTTGCCTTCTCCAAAGCAACTTGACAAGGTAATTTAAGGAGAAAGAGAGAATATTATGGTTTATTAATATATTATAAGAATAATATACTAAAGGAGAAATCATATTTATTTGATTAGTGTTAGTCATAAATTAATTTGGAATTAATTTGGTGACTAAAACAGACTAATTAAATAAAGGAGTATAAACTGTCAAATGCATGATAGTTGAGTTTTGGGCTGCAGAACCTAATGGACTAAGGGGGAACGAAATTATGATGAGGATCCATCATATTTTCTTCCAAGGGCCCTAATCTAGAAGGTTCTATGGGCTGCTTGGTGATTAAGCTGTCCATTAGGGTTTAGGCTGAAACCCTAGCAGCTAGCAGTATAAATAAGACCCCTAGGCTATGGAAATCAGCTACCACTTGATTCTAAGAGAACCCTAGGCCGATTTCTGTCATCTCTCACCCTCTCTCATATTGCCTTCTTGCTTGTGGGGTTTCTGAACCATTAGAGGAGTTACAATTGTGACTCTAAGCTCAGGATCAAGAAGATTACAAGGATTCAAGCTAGATGGAAGAGGAAAACCATTTAGATCTATTTTCCTTTTGATAAATTTGAATTATATATGATAGATCTAGGTTTGTAAGTCTTGGAATCGAGGCATGTAAAATAGAGAAACCTAGATCCAAGCATTAGGGTTTGTATGAGCACATAGGAATGTTTATTATGAATAAAACCCATCAGTGGTATCAGAGCCATGATTAGTTTCAATTGTATGTGATGCTTAACTGTTAAGTTTGCTAAAAATCGTTATTTTTGCCTCTTCCCGACTCAACTCGACGAGTCAGTATCTAGACTCGGCGATTTGGCCCTACTCGGCGAGTTTGTGCGTCAGACAGAGGGTATTTCGGGATTTAGCTGCTGTTTTGACTTGGATTTGATGCCTAAATCATTTTTTGAAGTTAAAATACGAATTTTATCTTAATTAAATGATTATCCTTGCCAAAACAATAGATAATTACAAATCTTTTGAATGTTGGTTGTTTATATGATAAATATGGATTATTTAAATTTATTTGGTAATTATCTAATGACTAAAATGGTATAAAGAAAGAAGCAAAAGCATTTTTCTTTATACCAATAAAGAGAAAAATAACAACTTAAATAATGAATTTATAAATAGAATTGAGGCTTTAGAGACAGTATTTCTTTCTATAAACATACTTGACACAAAGACTAGATTGTGTAATGTTGAGACTGAAAAAAAAAAAAAAAAAGAATTGCCTAGTTAACAAAAAGAATTACCTAGTTAAAATGGATGATCCCTTTTTGACTGGGATGTATCGTGGAAGAATCAATAAATTGTTTTCATCTTCAATCATAAATCAAATTTCGATAGAAAATTACGAAAAAATATATGAACTAAATAAAATTCATTATAACCTTCTTCCCTATCCTAATTCTCGAGAATATGAACATAAAATAGATCCTAATTCTCCAGACTATGAACAGAAAATAGAAAAATTAGAAAAAATCCAAGCCCAAATTGATTTAAATAATCGGTTCATTTTTTTTATGGACCACAATTATAGCTAAACTTAAAGGTCAAAAAAACTCTAGTAGAATAAACGAAATCGGTAAAAAACCCCCTCGATGGTCATACAAATTAATAAACGAGTTACACCAAAATTATAAAAAACGACGAAAAGAACAAGGCATAATACAAGGGCTGAGACACCAGCTTCGAACTAGAAAATATAAACATATATATTTTTTAAATCGTTCGACACGAACTTTAGAAACTTTGAAACAGTCTAATTTAAATAATTCTAATTCTAATATGGATAAAAAATTTAATAATAAAGATTTGGGTTTTATAAGTTATTCGGAAGAACCAGATTTTCGTCGATCCTTAATCAAAGGATCTATGCGCGCTCAAAGGCGTAAATTGGTTATTTGGGGACCGTATCAAGGAAATCCTCATTCCCCGCTTTTTTTGGAAAAAAAAGCAAGATTTCCCTTTTCCTATATCCGACCTAATCAAACTTTTTTTAAATATTAAAGATCGGTTGGGTAAAAAGTCAGAATTCGAAATTTTAAATAAACAATCCCCCCCAAAAAGAAACAACCAGGAAGACGTAATGGAATTCTGGGAGACCATTCCACATGGACACAAAACAAGAGGTATTCTGTTACTAGCTCAATCAACTTTTAGAAAATATATTAAATTACCTTTATTGATAATAGCTAAGAATATTGTCCGTATTTTATTACGGCAATCTCCGGAATGGGATGAGGATTTCCAAGATTGGAATAGAGAAATTTATCTAAAATGCAGCTCTAATGGTCTTCAATTCTCCAAAACAAAATTTCCTAAAAATTGGTTACGCGGAGGTTTTCAGATAAAAATCCTATATCCTTTTCATTTGAAACCTTGGCACAGATCTAAGCTAAGACTCTATGATTCTGATAGAGATCTAAAGCAACAAGAGGGTTTTGATTCTTGTTTTTTAACAGTTTTGGGAATGGCAACGGAACATCCTTTTGGTCCTCCTCGAAAAACACCTTCCTTTTTTGAACCCATTTTTAAAGATATAGACTATAAAGTCGAAATCAGAAAATTAAATTTTAGAGTTCGAAGAATTTTTAAAAAAATAAAAAAGAAAGAAGCAAAAGCATTTTTCTTTATAAAACAAAAAATAAAAGAACTTTTAAAAGGAAATAAAATTCCATTATTTCTACCGAGAGAAATATATGAATCAAGTGAAACTCAAACAGAAAAGGATTCCATAATCAGCAATCAGATAATTCATGAATCACTTAGTCAAATTCGATCTACAGGTTGGACAAATTATTCACAGGCAGAAGAAGAAATGAAACATAGGATTGATAGAAGAAAGACAATCAGAAATGAAATAGAAATAATGAAAAAAAATAAAATTAATAATGCAGAATAACAACTTAAATATGTTATTTGATCCCTTGTGTTTTGAAAAGTCAAAACTTGCCCTCAAGTTTTGAAATTTGAATTTTGTGATTAAAAGTATAATTTTGAATAATTTAAATTTCAAACCCTTAGAATTTTACAAGTTTAAAAATCAACCCTATACTATTATATATTATTACAAGCTTAATTTATATATATATATATATATATATATATATATATATATATATATATAACTTAAAATGCTAGTCTTACCGTTAGTAGGCCTCATTCACGAAGCAGTCTATAAGGTGGGTATAAGGTTGCTGCCTTTAAAATGGCGCTTAATGGGTGTACACTCACACCTACCGTTTGCTTGACTGGTGGAGGGTCGTTTGCTGAATGGAGGATAGGGCAACCCTCTCATTAAAAGTATAATGTAAGATACAAAGTAACAACATGTTTTTCAAATTCCCAATCTTAGTTACTTTAGGGTAAAATGTGAAAATGATGATAGTCCATGGAATTACACTTCGTACCCTTGTCAAACGTTGATGGAGCGTGTGTGGTTAACCGGCACATCAATTTGGGGATGATATTGGTGGCGGAGGGTGACTCGATGTTTGTTATAGATCAATGGAGCGTGTGTGGTTTACTGGCACATTGATTAGGTGATAGAGACATTGAGTGCACCATGTTGATTTGCATGGTTATTCACAATTTGTTTCCGATCCTCGGTATCCCAGTCGCAAATTTGAAATGCATATCGAGATTTAAACATGCCATTGAAAAGTTCAATGAATCTCAAAGATCTAGGAGTTTTCAATACATTTAAAACCTAAATTGCTTTTTCTTTTTTCATGGTGAGAATTAGTGAATCGTCATTCACTTACCTTCAAATTATTTACTTTTAGAGTACGGCATCCCTTTCTAAGTTGTAAATAATGTTGTTGGATCCTAGCCCTAATTTCTCATTTGGGTGTTTAATTAGGGATTCATTTCTAATCAAACTTTTTTTCTTTCTTTTTCAGATGTCTGCAAACAACAACAACAACAACAACGCTTCTGGGTCATTCTCGTTGATGAACCTGTGTCAGAAAGTGACATTGATGGGTCAAACTTCAACGAGTGGATGAGGTATATTTGCATGATCACACGCTATGAGGACAAAGAATATGTCCTCGATGAAAAGCTTGAGAAGATCATCCCAGATGTTGCTACTCCTGAAGAGCTGGCCGCCTTTGAGGCCCACGAGCATGATGCTACGAAAGTTCACTGCATCATGATGCCACCATTAACCTAGAACTCCAAAAGTCCTATGAGGACATGTATCCGTATGAAATGCATCAGGATTTGTTGGACACGTATGACCAGAGCGCGAGGCAAGAGCGCTATGAGATCATCACTAACATGATCACTGCTAAGATAGGGAGTGGAGAATCCCTAACCTCTCATTTGCAGAAAATGCAGAGGTATGTTGATCGTCTTCTCAAACTTAATGATAAGTTTGATGAGGATTTGGCTATCGACATAATCCTCCACTCCTTTCCCTCCTGCTACAACCAGTTTAGGATGACCGCCCACATGAACAAGGAGGAGGTCTCCTTGAGCAAGATCCAAGGGCTTTTAAGGACTGCTGAGAGCAACCTCAAAGACAAATCCGTTGCACCATCTCCTACTGTGGCCGCTCCTGTGATGGAAATAGGTCAAGGAAATGGTAAAAAGAGGAAGGCTCCATGTAAGAGCCACCAAAAGGGGAAGACTCGAGATGGTTCGTCCTCAAGTGGGACCAAAGCCAGCCCTGCTAAACCCTTTTCCGATCCTAAAGAAGCAGAGTGCTTCTATTGACACCTAAAGGGCCACTGGAAGCGAAGTTGCCCTCAATATCTGCAAGACATAAGAGATGGGAAGATTAAGCCTACCTTTGCAGGTATGTATTCTATTAAATCTAATAACTCATCATTTGCTACTTCATGGGTTCTTGATACAGGGTGTGGTTACCACATTTATTCTGATATGCAGGGCCTAAAAAGAAGTAAGGAAGTGGAACATGGAAAGATGAACTTGATTAAGGGAAACAGAAGATCGTCGCCTGTGACCAAAGTCGATGTTTATTCTTTAGTGTTGAGTAATGGGTTAAGGATAGATTTAAACAATTGCTGTTATTCGCTAAATATGGCAAGAAACATTATTTCATTTCATGGGTTGTTTAGATAAGGTTTCAGATATTCTTTTGATAATAGTAATGGTTCTATTAACGTTTATTTGAATGGTGTCTTTTATTTCAATGCATTACCTTGTAATGGGATTAATGAATCTGTGATGGTTGTTAATAATTAAGGAAATAATGTTTTGAATATTGATTTGTCTACTAGTCTAGACAAAGCATGCTTGTTGCATTGTCGTCTTGGCCATGTCAACAAGAAACGCATAGCCCAACTCCAAAAGGATGGAGTTTTGGAGTCATTCGACCTAAGGGACGATGACACGTGTGAATCTTGTTTACATGGGAAGATGACCAAGTCACCCTTTACTGGCACTTGTGAAAGGAGTGAGGGTTTATTGGATTTCATACACACCGATGTGTGTGGGCCCTTTAGATCCACCACAAGGGATGCTTGTTGCTTCTATGTGACTTTTACAGATGATTATAGCAAATATGGATATATTTACTTAATCAAGAAAAAGTCGGAAACCTTTGAAAAGTTCAAAGAGTTTAAGAGTGAAGTGGAGAATCAGCTGGGCAGGAAAATCAAGATGCTTCGGTCAGACTGAGGATGAGAGTACCTAAGTCTTGAGTTTCACGACTATCTAAAGGAATGCAGAATTGTCTCGCAATTGACGCCTCCAAGGACGCCACAATTGAATGGTGTGGTTGAGAGACATAATCGGACCTTGTTGGACATGGTTCGTTCTATGATGAGTCAGACTTCATTACCAATAGCTTTTTGGGGGTATGCCTTAGAGATTGCCACCCATATCCTTAACTTAGTTCCCACCAAGAAGGTTTCTATGACTCCTCACGAGATGTGGACATGGAAGGCTCACTCGTTGGCACATATTATGGTTTGGGGTTGCAAGGCTTCCGTAAGATGAGAGACATACGATAAGCTCGAACCTCATAGTGAGAAGTGTTATTTCATCGGCTATCCGCAGAAGTCTTTTGGCTATCTTTTCTATAGACCGAGTCACAATGTTCTCTTCGTTGCTAAAAGAGGAGTTTTCCGAGAAAGGGAATTGATAAGCCAATAAGACAGTGGTAGGCAAATTGAACTTGAAGAGATTCAAGATCAAAGCGATGAAGGAACCTCTGACACTGGCACTCGACTTGAGGAGGAAACTCCTGTTGAACCTGTTGACGAATCCTTACCTCTTCGACGTTCCACTAGGGCTAGTGTTCCACCCCAGTTTTATGGTTTTCATATTACTGCTGAAGGGAATGCATTTATTAGTGATAGTACACTAGTAAATTTGGATGAACCTAGCAGCTACAAGGAAGCCATGGCAGGCCCGGAGTTTGCGAAATGGAAAGAGGCAATGGACAGCAACATTCAGTCCATGCACGACAACCAAGTTTGGAATTTGGTTGATAATGTATCGGGTCGTAAGACAGTCGGGTGCAAGTTGATCTTCAAGAAGAAGACGGACATGGATGGGAAAGTGCATACTTATAAAGCGCGATTGGTTGCAAAGGGCTTTACTCAAACTCCCAGAGTTGACTATGATGAGACCTTCTCGCTAGTTGCAAAGATAAAGTCTATTAGGGTAATGCTTGCAATAGCTGCGTAACCGTTTCATGATTATGAAATATGGTAGATGGACGTCAAAACGCTTTTTTAATGGAAAGTTGGTTGAAGATGTTTACATTAATCAGCCAGAGGATTTTGTTGATGCGAAGCATCCAAATAGAGTATGCAAGCTTGAGAAATCCATTTATGGATTGAAACAAGCGTCTTGCAGATGGAATCTTTGTTTTGACGAGAAGGTTAAAGAGTTTGGCTTTTTGCGAAGCGAAGATGAATCTTGTGTGTATGTCAAAGCCAGTGGGAGTATAGTGAGCTTCCTCGTATTGTATCTCGATGACATACTCCTCATAGGAAACAACATCCTAACCTTGTAGGAGGTCAAGTCCTGGATTGGGAAATGTTTCGCTATGAAGGACCTCGGAGAGGCTGCTTATATTCTGGGAATAAGGATAGTGAGAAACAGGGAAGAGAGACTGATAGGACTCAGTCAGGATACATACTTGGATAAGGTACTAAAGCGTTTTAGTATAGAAAATTCCAAGAAAGGGGAATTGCCAATCCAAAGAAATACAAAGCTGAGTAAGATTCAGAGCCCGAGTACAGAGGCAGAGATAGCTGATATGAGCTGAGTACCTTACGCTTCCGCAGTAGGCTCTGTCATGTACGCTATGACTTGTACTCGCCCTGATGTGACCTTCGCTTTGAGCATGGTCAGCAGATATCAGGGGAACCCTGGTAGAGCCCATTGGATTGCAGTTACGAATATTCTTAACTACCTGCGAAGGACCAAGGAATGGTTTCTAGTCCTCGGTGGGAGTGATGAATTAAGGGTACGAGGGTACAGTGACGCTAGTTTTCAGATGGATCGGGATAATTTCTGATCGTAGTCGGGCTGGGTCTTTACCCTAAATGGAGGAGCAGTGACTTGGAAAAGTTCCAAGTAGGTGACCGTAGCTAATTCAACGTGCAAATCAGAGTACATTGCGGCGAGCGAAGCGTCAAAGGAGGCTATATGGTTGAAGAACTTCATTGGAGACCTTGGAGTTGTGCCATCCATAAAGCATCCCTTGACCAAGGAACCGAGAGATCATGGTAGATCTCGACATATCGACAGAAAATACCATTTCATCAGACATCGGGTAGAAGAGGGACTCCTCGTTGTGAAGAGGGTATCATCAGAAGAAAACCCAGCAGATCCCCTTACGAAGGGACTGAGTAGGGTCAAACACTTGCAGCACGCTAGGAACATTGGGCTGAAGGATGATATAAGTTTGTATTAGATAGGAAACGTGTAATAGATAGTTTGTACTTGACATTTGATGAATAAATAAAATTGTGTTATTTATGAGTAAAGCTACTATCTTGTGTTGGTTATTTGTCTATTGTTTCCATTTTGCATGTTTTGACTTCCTGAATAATAGGATTATTCAAACAGTCCACAGTCGGTCATATTTTAGAAGTAGATATGAATGAAGACTGTCATGAATTGTTTGTAGATTGTCTAAAAGGTTTTTGGCATAGCAAAGGATTGCTGCAAAGTTCATGAGTGCTTATGAATATGATTTGAGAATTTGAATAAACCCGAGTTTGTTGGTATCACTTGGTGGTGTTTTGCCTTAAGTGATCGCAAAGCTATAATATCATATAGTCTTAAAACTTAGAGATATGGTTGTTGTTTGCTGGTTAGTTATGCATTGATGATGTGTAAACGCATCAGTAACTTGATGTTATAAAACGCATTATTGTGAATGATTCAATAATTGAAAAATAGATGCATATGAGTCGAAGTTGATCTGTTCCTTTTATTCAATGAGAATAAACGCGATATCTTGGCCACTTGATGATTTGGTTTGACTTATGTGTTGGGCCTGGTCAGAATGAAATTGATGTGTTCAACTAAATTCTATGTCAAACAAATCGGAAATCGAGGAACAAGTGCTGGACAATAAGCATTGTCAGCATGATATCCAGAATAGAGGATTATACGATCCCTTATCTAAAGGACAAAGTTGATCAGAGTTGACAACAGAGTATAAGAGCTACGATTGCTAATCGGATTCTGAAGTCATATGTCAGATATACTTACTAGACTTATCGAAGTGGGAGACTGTTGGATTAGTGCCTAAGCCCGTAACTATATTTGGTATGTACTTGACCCGGTTGTGCATGGTCCTTTTGGGTTGCCTTCTCCAAAGCAACTTGACAAGGTAATTTAAGGAGAAAGAGAGAATATTATGGTTTATTAATATATTATAAGAATAATATATTATAGGAGAAATCATATTTATTTGATTAGTGTTACTCATAAATTAATTTGGAATTAATTTGGTGACTAAAGCAGACTAATTAAATAAAGGAGTATAAACTGTCAAATGCATGATAGTTGAGTTTTGGGCTGGAGAACCTAATGGACTAAGGGGGAACGAAATTATGATGAGGATCCATGATATTTTCGTCCAAGGGCCCTAATCTAGAAGGTTCTATGGGCTGCTTGGTGATTAAGCTGCCCATTAGGGTTTAGGCTGAAACCCTAGCAGCTAGCAATATAAATAAGACCCTTAGGCTATGGAAATCGGCTACCACTTGATTCTAAGAGAACCCTAGGCCGATTTCTGTCATCTCTCACCCTCTCTCATATTGCCTTCTTGCTTGTGGGGTTTATGAACCATTAGAGGAGTTACAACTGTGACTCTAAGCTCAAGATCAAGAAGATTACAAGGATTCAAGCTACTTGGAAGAGGTAAACCATTTAGATCTATTTTCCTTATGATAATTTTGAATTATATATGATAGATCTAGTTTTGTAAGTCTTGGAATCAAAGCATTTACAATAGAGAAACCAGATCCAAGCATTAGGGTTTGTATGAGCACAAAGGAATGTTTCTTATGAATAAAACCCATCAATAAATTGTTGTCATTTATATTTCCTTTACATTTCCACATCTAAAAAATCTTACACTTCTAACTTTTTATTGTTGAGCTAACAAGATCCTTGAGATTAACTTATTCCATAACTTATTATCTTGTACTAACATTTTTTCAAGTGTTCTTCAAAGTTTTTCTCTCAACGTGGATAACCGAAAATCCGAGGCCCACTCCATAAACCAACTCCGTAAAAGGTAAATGACCATTTTACCCTTTTCTTACTTGTTCCATAACCAAGGCCCAGCTCAAAATGCACAAAAAGCCCAAAATCCAAAATGACAATTCAAAGCCCAAATCAAAAGCAACAAAAGCCCAATATAGCCCAATAACCCTATTAGGCCCCAAAACCATCATGGACCTAAGTCCATCCATCGTAAGAAAACCCTAAGTCTATCCATGGCCAAAGTCAGAAGCCCAATGGCCCAACAAGACCCAACCCTCAAAAAGCCTAAAATGACTAGCTGGGGAGTCCGCCCCGCTACCATAATGGTACGCCCAACGTACTCACCCTCAAAGCACAAAGTACAAGTTGATTATGCACAAAATTAGCATTACATTAAGCGTACACTTGCGTATGCCCAACATACTCCTCCAGGGTCCAAAAATCTAAAATAAGTTCTTAATGGTTCAGACAATGACATCCAAACTTGGATATGACCCTAATGAGATGTCTTAAGACGTAAAGTTGACAACTTTACTACTTTGAAAGGCTTAATGGGACCAAAACCATAATAAAATCCATAATAATCACCCAAACTCATGCATTCACCACAATAACTCATCAAGATGACATTTTTATGAACAAGGGACATCCCAAAGGCCAAGATCCATCATACAAAGCTCTTGGAGTAGCCTATACACACAAGGATGACTCTAAGTACCAAAATGAACCCAATATATTCCCTAAACTAGATCAAACACCTAGATTCATCAAGATAGAAACTTTATGCCACCAGAAGATAGATCATGGTGCACAAATTCTGGATTCAAAAGCTCAAAGCAATCCCACACTTTTCTAAGAAGCTCGTTCTTTTTCAAAGATCACCAAAATGCCTGAAATACCACCAAAAACTCAAAAACCACTCAAATGACGTTTCTAGGGTTTAGAGGAATGGAGGATTTAGATAATAGGGTTTGGTGGTGAGTTAAGGAGCTTAAATAGGGTCCAAGACCCTAATTTAGGGTTTAGGTCTGACTGTAGTACGTCCAGCGTACTTCTGGTACGTCTAGCGTACTCCACAAAGCATGCACGATCATATGGCTTAGTACGCCTAGCGTACACCATTGTACACCCAACATAATGGCCTTAGCACTAGTACGCCATGCGTACACATGTGTACACCCCGCGTACCCAACAAAACCCTAAAATCACCAAACTTCCAAAGGCCATAACTTCTTCGTTATAAGTCTGTTTCCAATGATCCTTATATCCACGAATAGGTAACGAGAAGATCTACACTTCTATTAACTCATACTTGCCTTAAAACTTCCCAAACAAAAATACAATTTCCATAAAAGCCTGAACTGACACTTTACTGAAATACCTCTTGGCTTTAAAACACCAATCAAACTCCCGGACCATATAAATCACATTACACACAACCAAATGGGTCGAAATCTGTTTTCCTCAAAGGCCCTAAGCCTGATGATAACCGATTCTTCAGGTCACCACCCGCATTAGGAAACGATTCGGAACATGGCGTTACAACTCTCCCCCACTTAAATTAGTTTTTGTCCTCGATATCACTCCTTACCACCCCACATTAGTAAACCCATGCAATGATCAAAACCTTCTAGCGTTTAACACAAAATTGATCCCAATATTGTCAATCCAAGAGGATACTGCTAAAATTACGAGATCCCATCACTTGCCTAACCTCCACACAGGTGGAACCAATCTGAAACATAATCACAAGAGTCTCGACCAAACCCAACTTGGTACATGACTCATAACAAGAGATACAAGGATTTACACTTGCGTTTCACATGTAATCTTCTAATCTATTGCATCCATTCACTAAACTGGGATATAAAAACCCTAACCATTGCTGGGACCACCAGTCTCACACCTGGTCTAGCCACTAGGTTCCTGAGAGCCCAACCGATAAGGCTACCCTATCCTATGCACCACACTATGCTACACCCTGGCCACATAATCATCCTACTAAAACCATAATCCAAATTCTTTGACCCAACCGGTCTCTACCAGGTCACACTTGTATTGCCATAATCATATGGGCCTCGCCCATGGGTCTCACCTAGTTTATACCAATGAACGGGCCACACCCACGGGTCTCACCCCATTGAGAGCTACATAGGGCCAACCTTGCCTCAGACCCTAATGGTCCTCTTCACATAATAGAGAGAAACAGATGCTCTCCAACCCCACTACTCGCCTTGCCCAAGGCACAAGTTGATCCTCATTTATACACATGACCACCCTAATGATGGTCAACCGCAATCTAGTGAGTTCTGTGACCCCCATCATAGACTTACAAAACTTCCATACTATTTGCTATTCTAGTGAATGCTACGGCCACCCTGCAGTCTTATAAGACGTTTATCCCGTCATGGTCATCGCCCATGGTCTTAACATACCTCTACCATATCAACCACAATCATCCTGAGTTAAACCTGAATCCGAATGAATCCCAATCAGGTGTTTGGGTCATGCTTCGAACCTAAAATCCTTCATCAAACAAGAATAGGCAGCAAGGCTCTAACACAACCCTCAACTTGGATCCATCCGCATACCGTTATACGCTACTACTAATGTGCAACAAAACACGAATATCCTTATTCAATCCGTTAGACCAAAAGATTCTCCCCCACTTGGATTCAACTGCACTCTTCCAATCATCAAGATTTGATGGATATCTAATCCATCCCACAAGCTTACGACTCATACTGATGACAACCTGAGTTTACAGCGAACTAGCATTCCATTACTAGCCAATCCCAATGATCGTACAACTCTTGAAATCTAGTTGAATACTCCCTAAAATCTTAGAAATCACGAAATCCTTAAGTCCTTTATGATGGGGACGAGGACCATAACCCTTACTGTGAAGTGGCGAACCTTCACTCCAACTTCCCATCCTCAAAAGAATATCCAAATTCTAATTGTCTCCAAAATTTGCGATAATAAAATTCCCATGGAACTTCTAATAACTAAACAAACTCATGTGGTTGCTACCCTCATCTTCTTGCTACCACTCCTTCCCTAGCAACTATAGAGATTGGACCTAAAGGTCCTGCCATAGACGATTGTCGATCCCTTCCGAACAAATGCTAACACAAATGAACTCTTACTTCATTAGAGAACTAACCAACTAATCTGACCATAAACCTTCCAAACGGTACCCCTAAATTGACCCCAACAAGGAAACGGAACAACAACCAAACAAACTGACACTCGCTCATCAAGATACGACCCACTAATGACTCTTGGCATGCAATATGGCATATAACAATTCTTGATGATATAACCCAAGAAATAATAGAGAACAAAACCAAAGATAATGCTTCCCCAAACCAATACAAGATTCCAAAGTAATATACATATGAATAATAAGCAAGAAGAAATCAAAGATTACATACCCGCAATAGCACCTGATGAAACGCTGGCCTCCACTAACTGACACTACAATGCTCGACCCTTCGCTGTTGGGGCTCCTACCCAACCCTCACGACCTTCAGTGATCCTCAAAGTAACCAGAGCAAGTGCACTCACAACTCTGCCCCTCAACATCGGACATTTGGCCTTCTTGTGGCCCACCTGATTGCAGTGAAAACATATCTGATCCAAGCTATGGGGGCAATCCCGACTAAAATGACCCACCTGACCACAACTAAAACATCCTTGGCCTGTCTCCGGACATCCTCCCTAATGAGTCCTCCCACACTTGGCACAACGTCCCAAGCCATGATGGCGTCCCAAACGAAAATACTGAGTCTAGGGCCTCTTCACCTGGCCCACTGAAATCTGAGTCTGCTTTGGTTTCCTCTTCCCGATGTGCTCCAACTCAATCTCACGCTCCTAGGCTCTAGCAATCATATCATTCAGGGTCTCACACCCTGATAGTCTCACAAACTCTCTGATGTCATCCCTCAGCATTTTAGGATACCTTACCTTCGTCATCTCTTTGTTTGTTGTATATTGTGGAACCAACAAAGCCCTTTCCTGAAACTTGGCAGTGATCTCTGCTACAGCCTCAGTAGTCTGGCGAAGGTCCTGAAACTCATTTGCCAACTATTACACCGCAATAGCTGGTACAAACTCGGCCCTAAACCAGGTCACAAACTTATATCAAGTCATCGTCTCCAGGGCTTTGCCTCCCAAAGTGAACTCCACCTCCTCCCACCAATCTCAGGCTCTGTCCTTCAGAAGACATGAGGAAAATCTATCCTCTAATCCCTCAGGGAAGAAACTCATCCTGAATGCGTTAGCCATATCTACTAACCATCTCCTACTGGCAATGGGGTCCTTATCCCCAAAGAACGTGGGAGCTCCACAAGCACGGAACTCACAGAAAGAAAGAGTTCAAGATCCAACAATAGCCATAAACTTAGCGCGGAATACGCCTAGACGCTCATCCAAAATCTCCACCTTGACCATACCAAAGATCACAATAGTCTGCTCCAAAATACCGCGGGTAATATTCGACGAGGCGAACTCCTGCATCTGCTCGTCAATCGGCTCAGTACAAGCACCTGCGCCGGAACTAGAACCTGAACCTCCTCCCTGAGTGCTCATCACCATACTGAAAAACAACACGCAAATGATCAGAACATACCCAAGAATCCTTATCCTATAGGCTTCCTAGATTCTCCAAGACTTTCCCTAATTCGAGTATTGATCTTATACTTTCAGTAGTACGGGCCTAATAATACCTTCCACACCTATCCATACTTTCCTCAAGAATCATCCCAAATCCTCCAAGTCACTTTCTCAAACTGATACTCTAAGCACTCGCTAAACAGCACAACAAAACCCAATGAAGCCTGACATCAGTTGCTGAAGATCTCCCCCATAATGTCAGTTACCTACTTCATTAATATAATCACATGCAACAAAGCTCATATAATCCATCAAGTAAAAGACTCATCCCTATAAAGGTTAGACTCGAACGAGAGCTGGTTAATAGGGTTAAATCCATCACTTTGAGATTATTCAACATTTATTACATGTGACTTAACATAATACCTAACTCACATCACCTTAACAGTCCCACAAAGCACAAAGCAAGTAGCATCCGATCAGTATCACTCCAATCCATAAAATAACCATAGAATATTCAAACTCACATACTACAACTCATTCTAGGAACTTCCACTCTTACTGTCGGTTGCCTTATGCATGGATTAAATAAACTATCGAATAAAAGACTCTACCCTAGGACCACAACAAAACGAGGAATATAAAACAAGGCGAAATCAATATTTCTAGGGCTATATGATCTTGACTTTATACAACTTTAAAAGCATACACTTAGCAATTATTGATACCAACACATATTCCTAATCTAGCATATCATCCAATGCTCCCTAGGCTACAAGGCATTGCATATCAAGCCAATCTATCATGCAATTCTTAAAAGTATCCCTAACCTCATCCTAGCATGCAATTCTCATAACATATTATCATAACATGTATGGGTATTCTGGGAATCACTTACTTGAGCTCGACCGATTGCACTCATCACACCCCCTTTGTATTTACCAAAAATCCTTTTTAGAAATTTCTTTCCTTTTTCAAAATCTTTTTAAAACCCATTTTGTTTAAGAAAAATTACCAATTCCTCAGTTTTAAATTCAGTTACACTCGAGAGTGTACCCGAATCCCTCAGGCCAAGGCTCTGATACCAACTTGTAACGACCCAAAATTTTGAGGTAAAAAACTCATTTTTAATTCAACCAAAAAATTAACTATATTTAAGTCAACATTCAATATCTGCTTATCCAAATATTCAAAAGTAATTTTATAAGAAAACAGTCAGCAGAGTACGATCCCAAAATCATCACGATGCGAAAACATGGGTGAATGTGCTGCGATCAAGCAAGGCCATTCCGTTTCGAACCGGAAGTACCTAAAATCATAACCATAAAAACCGTAAGCACAAAGCTTAGTGAGTTCCCCAAAATACCACATACACTAGATACCACTGGGCCTAGCCCGTACATTGGGCCCACCCCACCATATGGGTCTAGCCCTACCAAACTAATGGGCCTAGCTCGATCATACAAATGCAGAATTTCACTGAGATAGTTAGCATCTACATAACATACAATGTGCCTAGCCCTTCCTGTTCCATGGGCCTAGACCAACATACAAATGGGCCTAGCCCAGCATACAAATACGCCTCGCCGAACATACCATGCGAGAGTCACAAAGACAACTAGCATAACAAAACCTAACGGGCTGGCATTGGTGCCTTCGACCCACGAGTAAAGTGAGGAGACTCATCTCAATCACCTGATAATCAAATAACCGTTCCGACCGCTGAACGGGATAACCTCGCACCAATTAACAATAAATACAATCTTAATGAATAATTAACCTAATAACCCAAAATCTGAGGCCCACTCCATAAACCAACTCCTAAAGGGTAAAATACCATTTTTACCCTTTTCTTACTTTTTACACAACCAAAGTCCAACCCAGAAAGCATAAAAAACCTAAAACCCAAAATGGCAATCCAAAGCCCAAATCAAAAGCACCAAAAGCCTAATATGGACCAATAACTCGATTGGGCCCCAAAACCATTATGAACCTACTTCCAAGAAAACCCTAAGTCCATCCATGGCCCAAAGTCAGAAGCCAAACGGCCCAATAAGGCCCAACTCTCAAAAAGCCCAAAAGGACTAGCTGGGGAGTACGCCTCGCGTACCATAATGGTACGCCCAACGTACTCACCCTAAGTCGATTATGCACAAAATCAACATTACATTGAGCATACACTTGCGTACGTCCAACGTTCTCTTCCAGGGTCTAAAAAACTAAAAATAAGTTCTTAATGATTAAGACAATGACATCTAAATTTTGATATGACCCTAATGAGATGTCTTAACACATAAAGTTGGAAACTTTACTCCTTTAAAACACTTAATGGGACCAAAACCTTAATAAAATCCATAATAATCACCCAAACTCATGCATTCACCACAATAACTCATCAAGATGACTTTTTTGTGAACAAGGGACATCCCAAAGGCCAAGATCCATCATACAAAGCTCCTGGACTAGCCTATACACACAAGGATGACTCTAAGGACCAAAATGAACACAATATACTCCTTAAACTAGATCGAAACCTAGACTCATCAAGATAGAAACTTTAAACCTCAAAAAGATAGATCAAGGTGCTCAAAGTCTGGATCCAAAAGCTCAAAGCTATCCCAAACTTTTCTAAGAAGCTCATTCTTCTGCAAAGATCAGCAAAATGCATGAAATACCACCAAAAGCTCAAATACCACTCAAATGGGGGCTAGGGTTTCGTTTCTAGGGTTTAGAGGAATGGAGGCTTGAGATAGGGTTCGGTGATGAGTTAAGGAGCTTAAATAAGGTCCAAGACCCTAAATTAGGGTTTGAGTCTAACTGGAGTACGCCCAACATACTCCACAAGACATGCATGATGATATGGCTTAGCACACCTAGTGTACACCATTTTACATCCAACGTTATGTTCTTTTCACTAGTACACCATGCTTACACATGTGTACGCCCCACATACACTATTAAACCCTAAATCACCAAACTTCTGAAGGCCATAAAGTCTTTGTTATAAGTTCATTTTCGATGATCTTTATATCCATGAAAAGGTAACGAGAAGCTCTACACTTCTATCAACTCAAACTTGCTTTAAAACTTCCCGAATAAAAATCTAATTTCCATAAAAGCCCGCGCTAACACTTTACCGAAATACCCATTGGCTCCAAAACACCAACTGAACTCCCAGACCATCTAAATCACATTACCCACACCTAAATGGGTCTAAATCTCTTTTCCTCAAAGGCCCTATTCCTGATGATACCTGAATAAGATGATACCAAATTATTCGGGTCACATCCCCATATAAGGAGACAATTCGGAACAAAGTGTTACACTGGAGGCGACAACGAACAGAGGTTGAGGACTGTGGATGGCATCCGGTGACCCAAACAATTTCATAAATTTTGTTTACTAGGGTTTTTGCCCCTTTTTTATATTCAGAGAAATTTTTTACATGTTTGAATGCTCAAAAATAGAGGATGATATCCATAGAAACTATTTTTTTCGTTAACCACATTATACTTCTAAATTATCAGCATGCATTTAAAAATTTTCAAAACTGTTAGAATTTTTTAAGTTTTTTTTTTCTTTTTTTTACCACAGGTGTCCTATTGGTCATTTCCACGTGTGTCCATATGAGATTTCCTATATAATCTCTAAGAAAAAACTCAAAATTAGGGGTGTCCATGGATACTCTTCACTCTAACCTAGTTTCGCCTCTATTGTGCAACTCACGATTTTGACTCAATTTAGCCATTAAACCCAAAACATAGAGTTCATGGTCTAACTTAGAATGATCAAATGTTTAGTGGTTAAATTGGGTCGAAATCAAGAATTTCATTTTGTTAAGTCAAAACTCCTAGAATCTTAGTTGGGAATTCAAACGATTTCTTGTTATGATGAGATAACTTGCATAATCCAAGTTTACGAGGTTCATAATGGACACATTTCTACAATTTTAACATGTTTTTATGCATTTTATATAAATTCATACATTACATAATTTTAAAACAATTATGCATTTTTTGGTAAATCGAGATACTATGACGTTTTTTGGTGTATCTTGTAAGATACAATTTTATCCACAATAAATTTAGATACCAAATTTCGCATGTGCATGTTTATATACGTATCTAACATTAATGTAAGAGAATTTGGAAAAAAAAGGTTATATGCATGTACATATACACATGTCTTTTTTTGAATGTGCATATGCACAAAAAATAAGAATATACATTAAAAATGCATTGTTTTTGAAAAAAAAATCATTTTTAAATATTACTTTCGAAATATAGGTTATATTTTCACCTATTTGAAAAAATATATATATTTTTTTATTTTTTTAAATAAGCAAAAATATTCCTTACATTTCGAAATACCTATTTTTCCAAAAAAATTAAAAATAAATAAATAAATTTTTGGTGAATATTCATATTATTTTGTGCATACGTATATACATATATAAAAGCATAATCATATGTATTTAATTGTCTTATGCATATGCATATATTTATTCATATGTATATGCATATATTTATTGATATGTATATGCATATATGCTTACTCTTATGCATATATTTATTCATATGTATATGCATATATTTAATGTACATGTGCATATGTACATGTTTTTTAAAAATATGCATATACACTAACAAATATGAATTATAAAAAAATGTAATTTTTGGAAAACCTTTTTCTAAATATTAATATCAAAATATAAGGGGTATTTTTGTAGATTTAAGAAAAAAAGTAAAAAAAAAATAAGTGAAAATATACCTTACATTTCGGATTTAACATTTAATAAATTATTTTTTCAAAAAAATACATTTTTAATGCATATTCATATTTTTTCTATATATACACATTAAAAAAACATGTGCATATGTACATGTATATAATTTTTTTTAAATGTTTTTTGCAATTCTCTTATATATATATTTGGTACCTAAATTTAATGTAGATAAGAATTCTGTTAGTTCTCTCCCTCAATTTAGTTATCCATTGATCTTGCATTTACATATATATATATATATATATATATATATATATATATATATATATATATATATATATATATATATATATATATATATATATATATATATATATATATATATATATATATAAGAGCCAAAAGTGGTTTGGAACTCTAGGAACCAATTTATTTTTTAATTTTATCATTAAGATAATCAGAGTAATACTTTATTGTTTTCAAAACATCATAGTGAAAATCATAAAAGAAAATAGTGTGAAATCTCCTATGGATGTGATGTAATCAACTCTGGCTCACCTCTTTCTACAAGAAGTACTTGAAACATTTAAAGTTAAAATCATAAGATAAAAGCATATTCAGTTCCCCAAAATACGACATAGCATACTGTAACACCCTGTTTCAGGTTGAATCATAACTCAGGGCTGTGACGCGAAGATGAACTATCATAAGTCTTCGGGCCTTGGGGAAAGATAGGTTTAAACCCATTTGGATGTGGGTAATGTAGATTATGTGATCCAAGAGTTTGTGTGGTGCTTTAAAGCTCAAGGGTATAATGATAAAACGGATGGTTCGTGTAACATCCGTTCCAGGTATGAATCGACTTTTAGGTATTAACTTATTTGGAGTGACCACGCATGGTTTTGAGGCACCACAGCG
Source organism: Lactuca sativa (assembly GCF_002870075.4). Classification (NCBI taxonomy): domain Eukaryota; kingdom Viridiplantae; phylum Streptophyta; class Magnoliopsida; order Asterales; family Asteraceae; genus Lactuca; species Lactuca sativa. The sequence goes on from NC_056625.2 coordinate 226,545,031, forward strand.
TAGCGGGTGCTTTTTAGTGAAAACCCTAATTTTTGGGTCTTGGACCCTTAATAAGGAACATTAATGCTAGGGTTTCAACCTCCATCTTCCTCTCAAGCTCAAAAAAGCCTAACCTTAGCCTCTATTGGAGTTTTGAGCTCAATCTTGGTGCTTTTGGTGGTTTTATAAGGAGAAGAAAGCTCTTGGTGAGGTGATCACTTGGCAACCATCATTTCTTCAGCTAAGCTTATCCCTTAGACCCTAGTGAGTGTCCAAGACTCAACCTTTTCTTTCCATGTTTCCAGATCTTTGGATTTTGTCCTCTTTTTCCATGTTTTGTTGGTTTTGAGTTACCGGATCTCATAAAGTTTGCAACTTTATGAATCTTCTGGTCAAATAGAGCATTTATCGTCTTGGATGTGAATTATAATCGAGATTGATGTCATGCATATGAGTTTAGGTCATAAAACCCTATTTTTGACCAAAAATGGAAAAGGCTTGCATTGGGCATAAAAGTCCATAAAGCCATGATTTTTAAGGTCCCTTTGGAGCATGAAATCCTTCTAGAAGCTTTGGAGGTGAAACTCTAAGGATTGGGTTCTTATTTAGGGTCTTGATGCCTTAAGTTCCATTAGAGATTAAGGTTGGTGGGTTTTGAGGGTTAAAGTTGCAAACTTTACCCATAAAGACCATGGGAAGGATCGGATCTAAGCTTTTGGAGCTCAGATAGTTGAAGGAAACGACTTAATGGTTTAATTTGTCCAGACACATCACCATGGCGTGGTTAAGGTTACTATGATGTGGTGACTTGGTTTGAAACCGCATGTTTTATCTGTTTGTGGCCACGACATGTTCAAGGAGACCATGATGTGGTGACCATCTATGTTGACCTTGACTAAGTTTTACCTAAGGGTATTTTAGGTATTTGAGTTATAGGCTAAGATTTGGTAACTGTTTATTGTAAAGGTGATCGGTAGAGTTTGTATTCAGAGCAGCATGTTGATCAGCTATCTTTTCAGACTAAGAGGTAGGTCTCCTCGTTGTACTTGTGGGTCGAAGGCACCAATGCAGACCCACTAGAATCTGTTATGCTAATTGTATTCATGAATCTTGCATGGTATGTCGGGCTATGACAATTGTATGACAGGCTAGGCCCATTTATATGTTGGGTTGGCCCCATAGATCAGGAAGTACTAGGCCCAATGTATGTTAAGTAGGATGCTGGATGTCTCTATGACTCTTGAATTTATACATTGGGCTGGACCCGTTGATTTGCATGGGCTAGGCATATTATTATCGGTTGGGTCTAATACATGGGCTAAGCCCAATGATATGTATCATATGTGGTATTTTAAGGAACTCACTAAGATTTGTGCTTATGATTTTATGGTTATGGTTTCAGGTACTTCCAGTTCGAAAGGGAAGGGCCTGGCTTGATCGCATTGCATCCACCTATATTTTCGCAACTTGATGATTTTGAGATTGTACTCTGATAACTATTTTATTATGATATACTTTTGAATAATTGGAAAAAGATAATTGGTGTTTTTGGTTGAATAAAAATGTAATTTTTACCTTATAAAATTTGGGATGTTACAAGTTGCTATCAGAGCCTTGGTTTGAGGGATTCAGACACACTATCGGGTGTGACTGAACTCAAACTGAGGAGTTACTAATTTTTTAAAAGAAAACAAATTTCTAAAAAGACTTTTGTAAAGAAAAATGGGGTGTGATGCATGCAATCCGCCGAGCTCAAGTAAGTGATTCCCAGAATATGTTGATATGATCTATGATATGAATGTTTGCATGCCAGGATAAGGCTAGGGATAATTTCAAGAATTGTAAGATAGACCGGTTTGATATGTGATGCCTTGTATCCTAGGAAGCATTAGATGCTACGTTTGTTAATATGCATTAACAGTAATTTCTAAGTGTATGCTTTAAAAATTGTATACGATTAGGATCATATAACCCTAGAATGACTGATTTCCGCCTTATTTCTTGTTCATTGTTTGGTTGTGGTCCTAGGGTAGAGTCTTTTATTTGACAGTCTATTTGATCTTATATTGTACATGGCATCAATGACATGACGAACTTGTACAAAGTTTGACTTGCATTGGATGAGACTCATGTCAGTGGAACAACTATTTCAATTTTTGAAGGTGTAACAAAGACTTGCTTTTGGTTTGAAAAGACACAAATACCCTTTTTCAAAATGATTATTTTATTTATGCAAGATGAATTATCATCAGTTATACCAAAAGCATTGGTAACATTAGTGCATGGCACAAAGACTAAATTTTAGGTTGAAATGGCTACAACAACAGGTGTTCCTTGGGGTATGATTGAAAGTGTGGGTGACCAATCATTGTAAGGGTCTGCTTCTGTTTCTTTTTTGATTGAGTGAGTATTCTACAATTTTACCCTTTTGTTTGTACAAGGTACTTTCACTTTCTTAATATTTCAACACTAATTAAATAAATATGATCTGATATATTCAGTGTATTGTAGAAATGACCTTTCTACCCTTGATCCTAATCAAATCCTACAAAAAGAGAGAAATGGTGGTTCTACCGTTGATCCTAATATAATCCTCTTGTGTTTTTTTGAAAAAAAAAACTTTTTTTAAATATTAATTTTGAAATATAAGTGATATTTTCACTTATATATATATACATACATATATATATATATATATATATATATATATATATATATATATATATATATATATATATATATATATATACATATATACACACACACATGCATACATACATATTATTTTTATTTTTTAAATAAGCAAAAATATTCCATATATTTTGAAATTTATATTTAAAAAAAATTTTAAAAATGATTTTTTGATGAATATTCATATTATTTTGTGCGTATGCAAATCGATATATATAATCATAGTCATATGTATTTAATTTGCTTATGTATATATTTATTATTATTGATATACTTACTCATATGCATATGCATATACTTATGAATATGCATATAGAAATTTATATGCACATGCATATACTTATTAATATACATATGTCATATATTTATTCTTATGGATATACATATATACAGACATAACCATATGTGTTTAATTGCCTTATGCATGTGCATATAGTTATTCATATACATATGAATATATTTATTCATATGTGTATACATATCCTTACTCGTATACATATAGAGGCACTAAAAATGTTTTTTTATTTAAATGTACATGTATATATGTAACACCCGCAAATTTGGGCTAGACAAATAAGTTACTATAAGTCATAATAATAACTTTTAAAGATGGGATTATTTAGGATAAAAATCATTACCAAGTTATAGTATATGTGCCAAGGACTCCATATATATAAAGAAAACTGAAATCCGACTTTGTATAAAGAAGTTATGCTTCTTCGAAGTTTCGCGATTAAATCAGCACGACTTTACGTATTGTAAAAAGTGAATTTTTGATAAATTGATTTTTAGCCTAAAAGTTCTAAACGAAATTTGTAGTAGTCATTAAACCGAGAGCGTGTATATAGAGAACGCCCAAATCTGACTTCGTGAGAGGAAGCTATGATATTTTGAAGTTTCAACACAATAATATACGGCTCAGAAACCGAAGTAGAGCTCGGTTAATTGTTAGGAAAAACTATCTAAACAAGAGTTAAAGATCTCGTGCCTATGATTACGTCAATATAAAGACAGTTTAGAACGGATATCATATGAGAAAATTATGATTTTTAACGGAATTTAGTAGACTAAGCATATTAAAAATATAGCTTTGAAAATAAAGTAAAAATTAGCCAACAAAGCCTAATGAAATTTGTAGATCTCGTCAAGATATTTATGGGGATATAAAGAACATCGAAAATGGAGCTCGTATGAAGAAGTTACATCATTTTGAAAAATACAGAAATTCATGTGCGTGGGGTGCGTACGATGACGTGGCATGTTTTGGAGGCGACACATGGCATGGTCGCCCTCCCAATCTTTGAAGAGGCAAGGTGATGTATCACCATGAGATTTAGACACATGGCACCATGAGATTTCGACACATGGAATCATAAAAATACGACACATGGCACCTGCTATAATAAAGGGATGTGGATAAATAAGATGGCGACACATTATGAGCAACCTAATGACCCAGTAAACCCTAGTTACGTGGCACGCCTTGGGATGGTGCGACCTATAACACAAGCAAAATCTAGGTCAAAATTAAATTTTTTATAAAACCATAATTGGGATGTACCAAGTGGTAGATATCATAACGAGGTTTCCAAAAATATAAAGAACACCAAAATCCGAGTTATAACGAAGAAGTTATGACCGATCGAAGATCCGCGACACTACCGGTAAAACGCTGTTAAGCGTAAAATACGAAATTCCAATAAAATACTTTCTAGCCTTAGGTATCTAAACAAAATTCATAGATATCATTAAACAGTGAACATACATAAAAAGAAAGCCCAAATCTGACTTCGTATGAGAAAATTAAAATTCTTCGAAGTTTCGGATATAGCGATAGACGGCTAAAAACTCGAAATAGAGATCGAGTGATTTTTAGCCAACACAACCTAAACGAGAATCGAAGGTCTTGACAATAGTAATACAACGGTAAAAAGACAGACGAAAACGGACGTCGGATGAAGAAGTTATGGTTTTTTAACGGACATTTCCAGTCCCGACCTGTTAAAAGTCTATTATTAAAAATAAAGTCAAACTAGCTAACGGAGAATAAACGAAAGTTGTAGAGTACAGTCTCACCTACGTGTGGATATAAAGAACGTCGAAAACGAGACTTGTATGCAAAAGTTATGCCATTTAGAAGTTTGATTAATCGGGTTACGCCAAGCGTAATGCGGCACGCCCAGCGTACCCGGATGCATGAACCGCCTCGGGTTACAACCGACCTGAACAACACTCAAGTGCCATACAAAAGCGCTGGCGTCATGTTCGCCCAGCATAACCGAAGTACGCCCAGCATAATCCCTCTTTCAGCACCCTATAAATAGAAGTCGAGGGCTCCTGGGTTTTATTCCTCATTTCTTCCTTCCCCTCGCATTTTTGCATCATTTTGCTTGCAAGTTATACCCCGAAGCCCCGGTATCATTACCGAGACCCGAAGAGAGTCCCGAAGCCCCGAAGATCCCGAAAAGTGAAATTCCCGAGCCGAAGCTCTGCCCGCGTGAAGCCTGGTTTTTCACCCGAAACCCGGGGATACGTCAAGAAAGATCACTCTTAGAAACGAAATGCTACCCGATTCACCTCTTATCAGGTGAGTTTATACCCCTACAGCTTTTCCAAACTTTTTATATGTTTTATAGGGGGGAATACGAGTAAACACCCGGTTAATCCCGAGTGAAGACGTCAATCTTTTGCTATGCTTTTCTTACTATTGCTATAACCATTTTATGAAATTGTTAACATGCAAAACACCTCACGACACAATTTTACCCGCTTGGGATACAATATGTTTTATAAATTGAAATATGTTTTATTTATACGCTTGCATACTACATCATATCAAGGTTAACCATTTCAACTATAACATGATGCTTTTACAAGAAAACTCAGCTCATCATTTCGCCTTTGTAACATGGTAGAAAAGGAAATCATTCCATACAAACAATTTTTCATCATATTACTCGTGAACTTGTTGTTAGCAATCATGTGATGTCATATAGATTTGTTTGTGCCAAATGAAAGTCTCCACCTATAACCAGAGTCTCTTGGAGGGAGAGCATGACAAGTGTGTATAGATCTATATGGGGCTGACGACTCCGCACCCTAACTGTTCGCTACAGTCCCCGGGGTGACAAATATCAACATTAGGTATTGCGTCTAGTATTGTTATGAGGAACTCACAACACGCGGAAACAATGACTCATGCATGTGGTAATACATAACTCAATCATGCTCGGGGGGTAATAACTATATCATAGAGTATTATCAGCATGTTCAGAATTCTGGATAATCACTGCCACAACTAGTTTTATTTTAATAATAAAACGATACATTCCCAGTTTAAGTTTGGCATACTTACTTACATTTACAATCTTGGTCATTTGAGACTGCATTTCACTTTTAGGAAAATATAGGATTTTCCTCGTTCAAATACATACAATTTATACAACAATCATTCATACTCATTTCATACACTCATAAGAAAATATCGGATTTTCTAGAAAACATACATGAACTTTCGAATGGCATACATTTTCTCAAAACACTACTTATGAACTCACCAACTTAAATGTTGACACTTTTTCTTTTAAATAACTTGTATTCTCAGGAAATCGCAAAACCAAGTTAGCAACTGCTTTTGAAGACTTACGCTCAGCCGTTAGTTTAATATTTTGGATCACCATATTGTATTTGATTTCTTTTGCAAACATGTAACGCATACAATCATGTAAAATTTTCATATATATTTATATTATGGTGGTGTGTACTTTCTTTACTATTCATTTGTTATAATACTTGACATGACGTCCTCCGCCCCCGAACGTTTCCGCCGTTCAGGTTTGGGGGTGTGACAGATTGGTATCAGAGCATTGTTTATAGTGAACTAAGTATATCAAAACCATATTTTTGATATACAAACTATAAACACAACTAGGCAATAACACTCTGAGTGAGAGTTATACTTTTAAAATGAAATTTTATAAAGTATACATGCATACATTATATAACAGGGTCAGTATCATAATGAAAACAATATAGAAGTATTATAGATGAGTTGTACAATACAGGTATGCCTTGGGATATGTAATCGGGACTGGGATGAATATATCCTGATCAACTATATTTGTCCGAGAGTTGAACTGCGTATGCCAGGGGATAGCTACAGTGGACAACAAGTCTAAAACTGACCTAACCTATAAACTTTAGCATCAAACATAACATTTAGAATACTATAGGAGTATTTTATGCATACGATACTTTAATTTCGATGTTCAACCTTATGTGCCTTAGTTCTAGACAATCCTTATCTCCCTATTATCATACAGACGCAATGGCCGGATTCCATCTACCAGGGGATCCCTACTACCCGAACCATTCAATCGTTGAAGACTTATTGTCTTCATTGTTATTTCTTTGGCAACGATGTCGCCTCGTAGATCTGCGCACCACGCCAACAACGCAACACCTACGCCACCGCCACCATGCCCACAATATGATCCCGTCATGGTACATGCTGCTATCACTGCAGCAGTAGCAGCTGCTCTTATGCAAATAAACACTAATGGAGCTAGTGGAACTAGAAGCAGTATCAACCACTTTAATCATGGCACTGTCCATGGTCATATCAAGGAATGAACATACAAGGAATTTTCGAATACGAAGCCAAAGACTTTTAACGGGGTAGGAGGAGTCATTGCACTTATGCAATGGTTCGAGAAGACCGAAACGGTCTTCGAGATCTGTGCATGCCCGGAGACCAGCAAAGTCAAGGTTGCCGCTTGTTCTTTCTCTGATCGAGCCTTCACCTAGTGGAAGGGCCATGTGAAAGCTCTATCCCTCCCTGTTGCCAATGCCACGAGCTGGGAAGATCTCAAAATCTTGATGCTGGAAGAATACTGCCCGAGGGGCGAAATCCAAAAATTAGAGCATGAGCTATGGAACCTAAGGATGACCGGATTGGACCTAGTCACTTACACGGCCAGGTTCAGTAATTTGTCAGCCTTGTGCCCAGGTATGGTAAACCCAGAAATGAAGAAGGTGGAGAGGTACATTTGGGGATTATCACCCCAGATCTAGGGGCATGTCCTGGCCTCTAACCCAGTCATGTTTGACAGCGCGAAGCGCTTGGCTGAATGATTGATTGATCACGATGCTAAACAGGGTACTATTACCGCTGTTTCGGAGTCACCAAAGGATATAGAGGACCGAAGGAAACCCTAGGATAAGAGAAAAGGGGAAACCATGCAAGAGAACCCCAAGAGGCAACAGTTAGTAACAACTCATGTTGTTACTGTCCCTACCACCCCCACACCCACAAGGCCGTACAACGGCAACCAGCCTAACTGCAACAGATGCAACTTTCATCATCATGGACCCTGCTGTGAAATGCATTGCATTAGGTGCAATAATAAGGGACACACCATCCGCTACTGCAAGGAACCAGCCCAACCAATCGCTCCAGCCACAAATGTGGGAGTAGACCGTACTTGTTATGAGTGCGGAGCAACGGGACACTTCCGAAGGGACTGCCCGAAGGCAAAAAATAGGAATGCTGGTGGAGGAGGCCGAGTATTCGCAACGGGCCAAGAGGAGGCTATTGCAGACCCCATGGTTATTCCGGGTACATTTCTCCTCGATAACTTATTTACATGCATTCCATTTGATAATAGGAGCGGAGAGGAGTTCCGTGAGTCACAAATTTAAAAATCTACTCAAACAAACACCCCAATCATTAAACAAAACCTTCATAGTAGTAATAATAAAGATAGACTAAAAGCACTGAAAACACATATGTAGAATGCGCTATCCCACTAACGAACATTTTACAATGAGAAGTTCCGACATCGTCATTCGATGTGGATTGGCTTGGCCCTGACCATACTAGTTCCATGTGTTATAAAGACCCCTTTGGGTTAACCATCGACTAACGAAACTCTATCGATTTATAACGACAAACCCGACACAAACCACAATTGGTTTCTAGTTTCAAAATCCCGTAGCACTCATGTGAGGAGTACTACATCCTTTGCAACCTTCCCAAAGTATTACCGACAGACTATTCAGGAACAGCACCCGTACGAAGAGTCAAGTACAAACGCAGAGGCTAGAAATGATTACGGTTAAGCTATCACTGCAAATGTGTACGCAACTTGTATACACAAGGTGGTGATAAGCGGACCAGATAAGAATCCAACCATGAACTTAAAAACAAAACGACCTGTATTACGAGTGAACGATGCTTACATTTAGATGAACATAGTCAAGCAAACCCAAATCCACACAACCTCTACCGATCGAAACAACAAATGGAGTAATGAAGGACTGCAGGAACACCCACGCTAGGTTAGGGCACACTAGAAAGCAAGAAAATTCAAGTGGACCAGAAGTACACACATCTTTCTTCAATTGAAGTCCCAGTCAAAATACGAATTTTGGGACGAAATTCTCTCTAACGGGGGGATAATGTAACACCAACAAAATCTAGGTCAAAATTAAACTTTTATAAAACCATAATTGGGATGTACCAAGTGGTAGATATCATAAATAGGTTTCCAAAAATATAAACAACACTAAAATCCAAGCTATAACGAAGAAGTTATGACCGATCGAAGATCCGCGACAATACCGGTAAAACACTGTTAAGCGTAAAATACGAAATTCCAATAAAATACTTTCTAGCGTTATGTATCTAAATGAAAGTCATATATATCATTAAACTGTGAACATACATAAAAAGAAAGCCCAAATCTGACTTCGTATGAGAAAATTAAAATTCTTCGAAGTTTCGGATATAGCTGTAGACGGCTAAAAACTCGAAATAGAGATCGAGGGATTTTTAGCCAACACAACCTAAACGAGAATCAAAGGTCTCGACAATAGTAATACAATGGTAAAAAGACAGACGAAAACGGACGTCGGATGAAGAAATTATGGTTTTTTAACGGACTTTTCCAGTCCCGGCCTATTAAAAGTCTATTATTAAAAATAAAGTCAAACTAGTTGACGGAGTCTAAATGAAAGTTATAGAGTACAGTCTCACCTACGTGTGGATATAAAGAACGTCAAAAACGAAGCTCGTATGCGAAAGTTACGCCATTTAGAAGTTTCATTAATCGGGTTACGCCAAGCGTAATAGGGTACGCCCAGCGTACTCGGATGCATGAACCGCCTTGGGTTACAACCAACCTGACCAACACTCGAGTGCCATATGTAAGTGCTGACGTCGCGTACGCCCATCTTAACCGAAGTTCGCCAAGCGTACTCCGAAATTACACCCAGCGTGATCCCTCTTTCAGCACCTTATAAATAGAAGTCGAGGGCTGCCGGGTTTTATTGCTCATTTCTTCCTTTCCCTCTCATTTTTGCATCGTTTTGCATGCAAGTTATACCCCGAATCCCCGATATCATTCCCGAGACCCGAAGCGAGTTTCGAAGCCCCGAAGATCCCGAGAAGTGAAATTCTCGAGTTGAAGCTCTGCCCGCGCGAAGCCCGATTTTTCACCCGAAACCCGAGGATACGTCAAGAAAGGTCACACTTTGAAATGAAATGCTACCCGATTCACCTCTTATCAGGTGAGTTCATACCCCTACACCTTTTCCAAACTTTCTATATGTTTTATAGGGGGGCGAGGGGAATACAAGTAAACACCCGGTTAATCCCGACTGAAGACATCAATATTTTGCTATGCTTTTCTTACTATTGCTATAACCATTTTATGAAATTGTTAACATGCAAAACACCACACGACACAATTTTACCCGCTTGGGATACAATATGTTTTATAAATTGAAATATGTTTTATTTATACGTTTGCATACTACATCATATAAAGGGTACCCATTTCAACTATAACATGATGCTTTTACAAGAAAACTGAGCTCATCATTTCGCCTTTGTAACACGGTAGAAAAGGATATCATTTCATACAAAAGATTTTTCATCATATTACTCGTGAACTTGTTGTTAGCAATCATGTGATGTCATATGGCTTTGTTTGTATCAAACAAAAGTCCCCCACCTATAAACAGAGTCTCTTGGAGGGAGAGCGTGACAAGTGTGTATAGATCTATACGGGGCTAACAACTCTGCACCCTTAATGTTTCACTACAGTCCCCAGGGTGACAAATGTCAACATTAGGTATTGCGTCTAGTATGGTTGTGAGGAACTCACAACACGCGGAAACAATGACACATGCATGTAGTAATACATAACTCAATCATGCTCGGGGGTAATAACTATATCATAGAGTATTATCAGCATGTTTAGAATTCTGGATAATCACTGCCACAACTAGTTTTATTTTAATAATAAAACAATACATTCCCAGTTTAAGTATGCCATACTTACTTACATTTACGGTCTCGGTCATTTGAGACTACATTTCACTTTTAGGAAAATATAGGATTTTCCTGGTTCAAATACATACAATTTATACAACATTCATTCACACTCATAAGAAAATATCGTATTTTCTGGAAAACATACACGAACTTTCGAATGGCATACATTTTCTCAAAACACTACTTATGAACTCACCAACTTAAATGTTGAAACTTTTTCTTTGAAATAGCTTGTATTCTTGGGAAATCGCAAAACCAGGTTAGCAACTGCTTTTGAAGACTTACACTCATGCATTAGTTTAATATTTTGGATCACCATGTTGTATTTGATTTCTTTTGCAAACATGTAACACATACAATCATGTAAATTTTCAAATGTATTTATATTATGGTTGTGTGTACTTTCTTTACTATTCATTTGCTATGATACTTGACATGACGTCCTCCGCCCCCGAACGTTTCCTCCGTTCAGGTTTGGGGGTGTGACACGACCTGCTTCTTTATCATCTATATATATGGGGCAGATTTCTCACTTTTTCTTCACCATAATCTTCCATATTCTCTCAAGATTGATTTCTAGGCTATAGGACCAACTTTTTCAGAGTTTCTCAGTATTTTAGCGATACTCGATGAGATTTAGAAGTCCTGCTAATAGTAGCTTTCAGTTTCGAGATCATGTCTATGTGTTTTTCTTGTTTTCACTAAAACCCCTGTAAGTTAAGCTATATTCTTCTACTTTCAATGTAACTTATATTTATTGTCATAGGTCGTTATTCTAAAGCTATAAATAAGATTTATCAGTAATTTCATGTCGTTATACTGATTGATCTACTTACGGGGATGATGTCTACACTAGATTTAAGGAGGTGTATAAAGTGGGATTTCCAAACACCATACTTTGTGTACCAAATGGACCTTACGTCCTATATGATCCTACATGGTTGTCCCTTATCACCTATAGATCAGTAGATATCGGGATTAGTGAGGATCTAGACTATTATTAGTCACCAAGATCGTTAGACTATGACTCTGTATTAATCATAATTAGGTCATATCAAGGGAATATCTAAGTGTTAAGGCAAAGAGGTACCCTAATTTTGAGTCACCTACCTCTGTCAGGTGAGTGCACAGTTACCTTCAGCTTACACATATATATATCAAGTATTTAATTTGCATGAATGCTATATGTGCTTATTATCTGAGTTCCTGATATCTGTGTTATATGAGATAATGTTTTTTTCTAAAATATTATATATGTATCTTACTGTACTCATAATGTATTAGGTAGGACGGGTAGAAAGAAATAAGAGAAATGAGATAACAGTTAGAGACCACAAGAGTAGAGATAACGGTGATAGGCCATAAGAGATAATAGATAATGGTGAGAAACCATACCAAAGATAGATTAGTGGTGAGAGATCATGCTAGAGATAGGGCAAAGAGACCATGCCCAATAGAGATCTGTCATCAATCAGAGTATTGATGGCGACCACCGACTATTCTAGACAATGCCTAATAGAGATCAGTCATCAAGCAGAGTATTGATGGCGACCACGGACTATTCTAGACATTCCAGTGGAACAGTAGCAAGCTTGTAATCTGTAAGTGTTAATGAATTCACACAAACCGAGAGTACGGATTGTGGATTCATTTGAGTACTCTATTTTTCATTGGTAACCTTATCAATGTGTAACCCTTAGGGCATAACCTGAGAAAGATAGAGAGAGAGAGAGAGAGAGAGAGAGAGAGAGAGTAACAGGAATGGGTAATTGGGTTAACTGTTTAGTGTGAATTATATAAAGAGATAAATTATATTATTGTGGGTTGAAAACCCAATGTACTCTCAGCTTCTTTATATCACTGGTAGCAATACAAAGGTACATGCACAATAAGAAATTCAAGGCGATCTAGACCGTTAGTATATAAAAATATATTGTAAGTCTTCTTTTATATTTATGTTTCTTGTATTGACAATCACATCCCGAGTTTTATAAATAAAGTACATTTTTTGAAAATATCTTGATAATATTATTATCATGCTTTTCGGACGAATTCCATACAGTAAATATTTTTAAAATGATACTCTGATTTAATAATGATAAACAAATCGGTCTTTTCTAGCCATAAAAATAGAGATGTCACAACATATACGGATGTTTTTAGAAATATGCATATACATAAACAAATATGAATATGCATTAAAAATGCATTTTTGTTTGAAAAAGTCTTTTTTTAAATATAAATTTAGAATGTAAGGAATATTTTTGTAGATTTAAAAAATAAAATAAAAATAATTTCTCAAATAATTGAAAATATTCCTTATATTTCAAATTTGACATTTAAAAAAAGAACTTTCAAAAAAAATGTATTTTTAATGCATATTCATATTTTTTCGTACATATACACATTTAAAAAAAAACATGTGCATGTGTGCATGTATATAATTGTTTTTAATGTTTTTTTCAATTTTATTTCATATGTGTGTGTATATATATATATATATATATATATATATATATATATATATATATATATATATATATATATATATTCAATAGAGTAAAAAAAAATTGTTGATTTTCAATAGAGTAAAAAAATTGTTGATTTTCTCCCTCAATTTATTTCTTAATGGATCTTGTTTTTTGCTATTTTATTGCATATATGTATGTACATGCATATGTGAAATTTTGCACACACATACACACACACACACACACACATATATATATATATATATATATATATATATATATATATATATATATATATATATATATATAAGAACCAAAAGTGGTTTGGAACTCTAGAAACCATTTTACTTTTTAATTTTATCATTAAGATAAATGGAGTAATAATTTATTCTTTTCAATACATCATAGTGAAAGTCATAAAAGCAAATAGAGTGAAATCTCAAGTGGATGTGATGCAATCAACTATGGCTCTTCCCTTGCGACAAAAGTACCTGAAACATTTAAACATAAAATCTTAAACACAATGTAACATCCTAAAAATACTAAGTAAAACGTTTTTTTTAAATCAATCAAAATCATCAATCATTCATATGAAATCCTCAAAGTGTGTCAAATAGAAAATAGTTATCAGTGTACAATTCTAAAATCATAAAAATGTGGACACGGGTGGACGCGTTATGATCAGGCCGGGCCCTTCCCCTTTGAAACGAAAGTATCTAAAACATAAAATTAAACCATAAGCACAAAGCTTCGTGAGTTCCCCAAAATACTACATGCCATACAAGCGAAGGACCCCGTCCAATGGGTATAACATGCCTCACCCTAACTCGCTTAACGGGCCCTGCCTACTGAGTATATTGAGCCACACCCTCACTCGCATAATGGGCGCCACCCACTAAGTATATCGGGTCACGCCCTAACTCGTATAACGGGCCCCAACCAACATACAAGACATGTAATAATCCAGTGGGTTGGCATTAGTGCCTTCGACCCACAAGTATAGTGAAGAGACTCACCTCAATCCAATGATAAACAATCGCACACACAAGCTGCTGTTACAATGGATCCTCACACTGAACACATTCAAACCAACCCTAATCACTATTTAGGATAATAACCCAAAATTAATGGTCCGAATCATAATCCCTCTTACAAAGGGTAAAAGGTTTGTTGCAAGCAATAAAATCATCCATCTTGGAAAAATAATTCACCACTACCATAATTGCATCCTTACCCCTTCAAGTACGAGGCAAAGCAACCACAAAATCTATAGATACATATTCCCAAACATGATTAAGAACCGGAAAAGGAGAGTACAACCTCGAGTTGAATGCACTATTGGACGGTTGACAAGTCACACATTTGTTCATAATGATGGTCACGTCTCCTAACATCTTTGGCCAACAAAAATGTGCCTTTAGTATCTACAAAGTCTTGGTAATACCGAAGTGTCCAACCATCTCTCCACCATGAGCTTCTCATACCAACAACTCACGAATTGCATGCTTTGGGACACAAAGTCTATTATTGCCTTTGATGAGGAAGCCCTCTTGTAACATGAATTCACCTCCAGGTCCACCTGCACATTTTAAAAACACATATCCAAAAACTATATATCAGTCACATAATAATAACTTTTTAATGCCTAGAACCCAAATAATCGAGCATCCAAAGTCACTAGCAAAGAATATCGCCTTGACAATGCATCAGCCACCATGTTGCTTTTGCCATCTTTATACTTGGCCGAAAAGTGAAAAGATTGCAAATACTCCACCCACTTGGCATGTTATGTACTCAACTTCTACTGACCATTAATATACTTCAACGATTCATGATCCACGTGCAAAATAAAATGATTTGCATGTAAGTAATGGTTCAATGATCCAACGTCGGAACAATGCCGTAAAACTCCTTCTCATACGTACAATAATTTAACCAAGCACCTCCAAGATTTTCTAAAAAATAAGTGATATGTCTCTTACCGTGAATGAGAACAACTCCTATTCTAATTCCACATGCATCACACTCTACCTCAAATGGTTGCGAAAAGTCACGCAATGTTAAGACCAGAGCAGCACACAATAACTCCTACACTCTTGCAAATGCCTTCTGAGCATCCTCCCCCATGTGAAATCTCATTTCTTCAAACAGCCTGTGATCGGACTCATAATGGTGCTAAAGTCATGAATGAACCTTCTAGGAAACAAATCAAGTCTAGGAAATGCACCATATGATCTTTTTTGTTTTTGCTATATACTAAGATATCATCAAGGTATAAAACTATGAATCTCCCAAAAAAAGACTTCAATACTTCGTTCATCAACCTCATGAAAAGTACTAGGCGCATTCGTAAGACCAAATGGAATCACCATCCATTTTGTAACGACCCGTCTTCGGTATGATGATTCCATAGTATTTAATTAGAAGTTTGCAAGAAGGACTCGGCGAGTTCATAGCCTGACTCGCCGAGTAGGGACAGGATTTTATGCACGTGTTAGTCGGCGACTCAGCGAGTCCATATTCGGGACTCGACGAGTCTGCCTGCCTGGAAGAAACCCTAAATCCTCGGGTTGCTCACTATTTAAACCACCTTATAGCACCAATCTCGTCTCCTTCACCCTCAGAGAGCTGTGAGAAAACCCTAATCCATCCTTGAGTGATTTAAGTGTTCTTGTGTGGTATTTTGAAGGCTTGAAGAAGAAGAAGAAGAAAGGAGCAAGGGGAAGAGGTATAGAGCAAAGATCCAAGGGCAAATCAGAGTCCATTGAGGTATTCTTCGGATTTCCACCCGTTTTATGCTTTAAACCTCCATTAGAACTCTTCTAGAAATAGTTTGATGCCTTTCTCAAGCCTTATGATTGTATGGATGCCTTAGTAGATCGAGATATCCTTAGATCTGTTCATTTAGGAGTTGTAGAGCCCAGATCTGTTGCCTTTTTGAAGATACTTTGCATGAAAACCCTAGATCTAGCCTTTATTATGCTTTTTGAGCCATTTTAGCTTCATGGATGCATATGGGCACGTAAAGATAGAATCTTTATGTGCTAATCGAGTTAAGGGAGCCCAGATCTATAAGTTTTATACACTGGATTCAAGCAGAATCGAGTTTAGAGTTACTGCATGCAAGCGACTCGGCGAGTCGGAAGAACGACTCGGCGAGTCGAGTCGCGAGTCCCCGATTTTTTTCCCTTTTTGAGTGATGCCGAGTGGGACCAGTGAGTGGTAAAGTGGACTCAGCGAGTTTGAGGTCAGACTCAGTAATGGAGGGACTCGGCGAGTTGTTCATACAACTCGGCGAGTCCAAGGCAATCTTCTTAGCTCGAAGAACAACTCGTCGAGTTGTTCATACGACTCGGCGAGTCGGATGCAGATTGTCTGAGTTTTTGATTCGAAAGGGAACTCGTCGAGTTGATGCCACACTCGACGAGTAGCAGCGAGTAGGGTTGAGAAGTGAGAATAGGGACTCGGCGAGTTGGCGGCCCAACTCGGCGAGTCAGGTCAACTGTGGGTTGACTTTGACCAGGAGAGTTGACTTTGATCAGGAGAGTTGACTTTGACCAAGGGTAAAAGAGTCATTTTACCTCAGTGCAGTGATTAGCATTGATTGAGTGTATTTATGGACTTGTAGCCAGGGAGATACCGGAGCAGCAACAGATAGCTTCCAGAGCCATACATATAGCGGCCAGTTCACGAGGTGAGTTTCCTTCCAGTAGGAACGGGTCTACGGCCACAATGCTGGCCCATTTAGTTAGCAACAGTTCCGGACTTCAGTCCGAGGCAGTAGTTCAGTATGCTTGATGTCTATGTGATTCAAGCACGTTTGTGTGTTATATGTTCCGTACTATGGTCCGATGCAGTATGCAGTATATGTGTTTATGTTAGTTGATATGTGTTACGCCATGCTATGATCAGTAGTTCCGGAATTCGGTCCGATGCAGTCAGTTCCGGACTTCGGTCCGATGCAGTCAGTTCCGGACATCGGTCCGATGCAGATAGTTCCAGACTTCGGTCCGATGCAGTCAGTTCCGGACTTCGGTCCGATGCAGTCAGTTCCGGACTTCGGTCCGATGCAGCTAGTTCCGGACTTCGGTCCGATGCAGTGGGCAAGGCCCAGTATGTGCTTTATATGTATTGTATGGTATATGGTAGTTTGGGGGAGCTCACTAAGCTTCGTGCTTACAGTTTCAGTTTTGGTTTTAGGTACTTCCGCAAGCAAAGGGAAGAGCTCGGGATGATGGCATCGCACACACCACAGCTTCAGTTTTTATCCTGGGAGTTGATTCAGTTTCTTGATTATGATTTGTTTTAGTTATGATATAGTTTTCCTCACACTATTTTTACTACGGTTTGAGATACATAGTGTGTGGTTTTATTATATGATACTCAGGTTTATGGTTTTTGGTTATATCCTGGGAGTTGATTCAGTTTCTTGATTATGATTTGTTTCAGTTATGATACAGTTTTGGGTTGTATTTTTGGGTCGTTTCAGGTTGGTATCAGAGCCTTGGTTTGAGGGATTCGGATACACTTTCGAGTGTATCTGAACTCAAACTAAGGGGAAATAAAAAGATTTTTAAAAAGGAAAATGTTTTCTAAAGAATTTTGAAAGCACTTAGAAAGAAAGAAATTTTTAAACGAGATAAGGGTGTGGTGCATGCGATCAGCCGAGCTCAAGTAAGTACTCCCAAATTACCCATACAAGTTATTTGTTCAGTTTCAGTTTCAGTAGAACAGCATGCTAGTATAGGACTAAGGATCTAGGAGGATGCCTTATGTGCCTGCTATATGTGTTTCAGCTTTATGAGTATTGCATGCTAGTATTGAGTAGACAGCAGTAGAATAGCCTGTTTAGGTTATGCCTGATAGTATGAGCTTAGCATTGTATGTTAGTACAGTTTCCTCGTTATAGGGATAGGATTGCTTGAGTAGTTTCTTGTGTTCGAATGTTGCTTGCTTTGTGCTTTGTGGGGCTCTGAGTGATGGGAGTTAGTCATTAGGTGAATACGTCACACTGCATGTGATCAGGGTTGAATAATCTCAGAGTGCTGGAATTGGCCCTATTGCGCAGCTCTTGTTTGAGTCCAACCGTTGTAGGGACAAGTCTTTTACTTGAAGGATTATCTGAGCCTCGTCGCATGTGATGGTATTCAGGTGGTGGCTAATTAGCATTATAAGGAGGCCTTCAGCAGCTGAGGACTGGTTGAGTGGAGTCAGAGATTTCCCTAGGGCAAGCCTAGGATGAGAGTAGCAGAGATCAGTAGTAGTAGAAGTGACTTGGTGGAGTCAAAGCAGTTCTTGAGGAAAGTACAGATAGATGTGGAAGGTAGTATGGGCCCGTACTACTGAAAGCATAGGATCCGTACTCGAATCAAGGAAGGCCGAGACAAGACCAAGAAGCTAGTTGTAGTATCAATGATCCCTCGAGATATTTCAGTTTTCTGATGTCGTTGTGATGTGTTTCAGAATAGTGGTTTTGCGTTCGAGACCAGCAGCCGGCAGTGGAGGTGCCGGGGAGGGATCAGGTTCAGGCTCGGGGGACGAGCGCATGGATGAGCAGACCCGATAGTTTCTTTCTTCAGAGATTACTCGTATCATTATAGAGCAGACTCCTGTGATCTTCGGTTCGATCAAGGAGGGTATCCTAGAGCTGATGGATGAGAGATTGGGCACCTTCCGTGCCGAGGTGGCGGCCATGATGGGGTCGCGCACCCTTACATTCAGGGAGTTCAGGTCTTGTGGAGCTCCAGACTATCACGGGGTGCGGGACCCCATAGCGAGTACTAAATGGTTGGCGGATGTGGCCAACGCTTTCCGCACTAGCAGGTGTCCCGAGGGGGACAAGGTCAGATTGGCGTCCTGTCTTCTGAAGGACAGGGCACGGGATTGGTGGGAGGAGGTCGGTCATACCATTGGAGATGATGCAGCATTGGACGCCATGACCTGGGCTGACTTCTCTACCAGGTTCAGGGCGGAGTTTGCACCGGTTATTGAGGTGCAGCAGTTAGCTAGAGAGTTTCAGGACCTCACCCAGACTACAGAGACAGTGGCGGAGATCACCGCCAAGTTCAGGGAGAGGGCTCTTCTCGTTCCTCAGTATGCAACCGATGAGGAGATGAAGAAGGCCCGTTATCATGAGATGTTGCGGAGCGATATCCGCCAGTTTGTGAGCCGGTCCAGCTGTAAAACGCTGGATGACATGATTGCTAGGGCTCAGGAGAGGGAGATTGATCTCGAGATGGAGAAGAAGAGGAAACCGGAGGCGGTTTCGCGTACAGGTAGTTCGGGCAAAAAGCCCAAGGTTTCAGATCACAGATCCAGGAGTCAGCAGAGCCACGGTAGATATGGCAAGTGTGGGAGATTGCACGAGGGGGCGTGCAAGGCAGGGAGTTCCGGCTGCTACAAGTGCGGTCGGATTGGGCATTTGAGCAGGGATTGTACGGCCCCTGCTACTGTCGTTGCAGCATCAGATCTGATTTGCTTTCAGTGCAATCAGAGGGGACATAAAAAGTCCCAGTGTCTGAGTTTAGCCGCAGTAGGGAAGGTGGCTGCACCTGCCCCTGCTACCTTGAGGATTACAGATGGCCGGCAGGGCCGAGCTGAGGCGCCAGTGGCGAAGAGTAGGGCGTTTCAGATGACAGCAGAGGAGGCACGAGTGACTCCTGATGTGGTGACGGGTATGTATCTTCCCTTCATCTCTATTTTTATTGATTGTTGTTGCTTATGATTATATGTTTTGTAAAGGGTCGTTCTCTGTGAACGGCATTTCTGCTATGGTATTATTCAATTCGGGGGCTACCCGATCATTCGTATCACTTGCGCTTAGCAAGAGATTTAGTAGAGCTCCAGGGGAGCTGGATTGTCCACTAGAGGTCGAGATAGCAGATGATAGGACCGTGAGGGTCGCCATAGTATACAGAGAGTGTTCGCTTCAGTTGTTTGACGAGCAGTTTTCGGTGGACCTGGTTCCTATTCCCCTGCGAGGGAATAAGGTTATAGTAGGCATGGATTGGCTGAGCCCCAATGGGGCGGTGATTGATTGTGAGCAGCAGTTAGTGAGGGTTCGCACTCCCAGTGGGGGAGAGTTAGTGATTCAGGGCGAGGGGCCACAGCATGGACCGACCTTTTGTTCCGCCGCGAGAGCGAGACGTTATATCCAGCAGGGGTGCGCTGGGTATATAGCTTACGTAGTAGATGCCCGGGAGAAGGGTAAGGTAGCAGTAGAGGATGTTCTGGTAGTGCGAGACTACGCGGATGTATTTCCCGAGGATTTACCGGGAATACCTCCTGAGAGGCAGGTTGAGTTCAGGATCGACCTGATTCCTGGTGCGGCTCCGATAGCCAAGGCACCGTATCGCCTAGCTCCCCCTGAGATGCAGGAGTTGTCTACGCAGCTGCAAGAGCTGCTAGACAAGGGTTTCATTCGGCCGAGTAGTTCGCCTTGGGGAGCGCCGATCCTGTTTGTGAGGAAGAAGGATGGGTCGAATCGTATGTGTATAGATTACCAAGAGTTGAATAAGGTAACGGTGAAGAACCGTTACCCACTTCTGAGGATAGACGATTTGTTTGACCAGCTTCAGGGAGCGTCTTGGTTCTCCAAGATTGATCTATGCTCCGGTTATCATCAGATGCGGGTTAGACATGAGGATGTGCAGAAGACTGCTTTCAGGACCAGGTATGGTCATTATGAGTTTGTGGTGATGCCATTTGGGCTCACCAATGCTCCAGCCGCGTTCATGGATCTCATGAATCGCGTGTGCAGGCCGATGCTGGATCGGTCAGTGATAGTATTGATAGATGATATCTTGGTGTATTCCAAGACGCAGGAGCAGCACGAGGAGCACCTGCGGGAGGTGCTGGAGGTTTTGAGGAGGGAGAGACTTTTCGCAAAGTTCTCCATGTGTGAGTTCTGGTTGCACGAGGTGCAGTTCCTTGGTCACCTCGTCAACCAGAAGGGTATTTTGGTAGATCCGGCTAAGATAGAGGTCGTGATGCAGTGGGAGGTCCCGAAGTCTCCATCTGAGATTCGGAGCTTCCTAGGGTTGGCAAGGTATTACCGGAGATTCATTCAGGATTTATCCAAGATAGCAGTGCCGCTCACCCGACTGACCAAGAAGTCGGTGGTATTTCGTTGGGGGCCTAAGCAGCAGGCAGCGTTCGAGACCCTCAGACAGAGATTGTGCGAGGTTCCGATCCTTACCCTGCCATAGGGAGTAGAGGACTTCATAGTCTACTGTGATGCCTCGATCACAGGTATGGGAGCAGTGTTGATGCAGCGAGGCCATGTGATAGCCTACGCCTCGAGACAGTTGAAGCCTCACGAGGCTAATTATCCTACCCATGATTTGGAGCTGGGGGCAGTGGTGTTTGCCCTCAAGATTTGGAGGCATTATCTTTATGGGGTCCGTTGTACTATCTACACGGATCACAAGAGTTTGAGGTACCTTATGGATCAGCCGAGTCTGAACATGAGGCAGAGGAGATGGTTGGATGTGCTGAAGGATTATGACTGCGAGATCCTTTACCATCCAGGGAAGGCCAACGTGGTGGCCGACGCCCTAAGCCGCAAAGTGTCGGCAGCCCCTATCAGAGATTTGTATTTGAGGATGACATTGATCACTCCATTGTTGGAGCGGATCAAGGAGGCTCAGGTTGAGGGCCTCAAGGAGGAGAGGCAAAAGTGTGAGAGGATAGTGGGCCGAGTAGCCTCGTTTGATTATGACAGTCGGGGGTTGCTGACGCTTCACGGAAGAGTATGGGTACCGTACTGGGGTGGGGTACGACAGGTGTTGATGGACGAGGCTCATAAGTCTTGATTTTCCATCCACCCAGGGGCGACGAAGATGTATCGAGATCTTCGACCCGATTATTAGTGACCCTGCATGAAGCGGGACGTCGCTTGGAACGTGGAGAGATGCCTGACCTGCAGGAAGGTCAAGGTGGAGCACCAGAGGCCTCACGGCAAGATGCAGCCGTTAGACATTCATGTGTGGAAATGGGAGGACATCACTATGGATTTTATCACCAAGCTTCCCAGGACCGCACGAGGAGTAGATTCGATATGGGTAGTAGTGGATCGATTGATGAAGAGTGCTCATTTTATCCCGATCCAGGAGAGTATATCGGCAGAAAAGTTAGCCGATATCTATGTTCGTGAGGTCGTGGCACGCCATGGGGTGCCGGTATCGGTGGTGTCAGACCGAGATGTCCGTTTTACATCCAGATTCTAGAAGCGGTTTCATGATGAGATGGGTACTCGTCTCCATTTCAGCACTGCTTTCCACCCTCAGACGGACGGGCAGAGCGAGAGGACGATACAGACTCTCGAGGACATGCTCAGGGCATGTGTTTTAGATTTTGGTGGCAGTTGGGATACGTATCTTCCGCTAGCGGAATTTTCGTATAACAACAGTTATCATACAAGTATTGATCGACCTCCCTTTGATATGTTGTATGGTAGGAAGTGTAGGACCCCGATTTGTTGGGGCGAGGTCTGGCAGCGAGTCATTGGGAGCACAGAAGTGGTGCTCAAGACGATCGAGTTGATCCAGCAGGTCCGTAGTAGACTGCAGACTGCGCAGAGTCGGCAGAAGAGTTACGCCGATAGGAGGCGTTCAGACTTGGAGTTCCGGGTGGGTGATATGGTCTTTCTGAAGGTCTCACCTTGGAAGGGTTTCATCAGGTTCCGGAAGAGGGGCAAGTTGGGTCCCAGGTTTATTGGTCCTTTCAGGGTTTTGGCTCGGGTGGGCCGGGTTGCTTATCGGTTGGATCTTCCTGAGGAGCTTAGTCAGATCCACAACACTTTCCATGTGTCTCAGTTGAGGAAGTGTTTGGTGGATGAGTCAGCAGTTGTTCCCCTAGAGGATATTCAGGTTGATAGCAGCCTGAATTATATTGAGAGGCCAGTCGCGGTTCTGGACCGGAAGACAAAGACCCTGAGGAACAAGGAGATTCAGTTAGTGAAGGTGAAGTGGCAGCACCGGAAGGGGTCTGAGTGGACGTGGGAGGCTGAGGAGGAGATGAGGGAGCACTACTCGGAGTTATTTGCAGATTCAACCGTAGCAGACTTCGAGGACGAAGTCTGAGACAAGTGGGGGAGAATTGTAACGACCCGTCTTCGGTATGATGATTCCATAGTATTTAATTAGAAGTTTGCAAGAGGGACTTGGCGAGTTCATAGCCTGACTCGCCGAGTAGGGACGGGATTTTATGCACGTGTTAGTCGGCGACTCGGCGAGTCCATATTCGGGACTCGGCGAGTCTGCCTGCCTGGAAGAAACCCTAAATTCTCGGGTTGCTCACTATTTAAACCACCTTATAGCCCCAATCTCGCCTCCTTCACCCTCAGAGAGCTGTGAGAAAACCCTAATCCATCCTTGAGTGATTTAAGTGTTCTTGTGTGGTATTTTGAAGGCTTGAAGAAGAAGAAGAAGAAAGGAGCAAGGGGAAGAGGTGTAGAGCAAAGATCCAAGGGAAAATCAGAGTCCATTGAGGTATTCTTCGGATTTCATCCCGTTTTATGCTTTAAACCTCCATTAGAACTCTTCTAGAAATAGTTTGATGCCTTTCTCAAGCCTTATGATTGTATGGATGCCTTAGTATATCAAGATATCCTTAGATCTGTTCATTTAGGAGTTGTAGAGCCCGGATCTATTGCCTTTTTGAAGATACTTTGCATGAAAACCCTAGATCTAGCCTTTATTATGCTTTTTGAGCCATTTTAGCTTCATGGATGCATATGGGCACGTAAAGATAGAATCTTTACGTGCTAATCGAGTTAAGGGAGCCCAGATCTATAAGTTTTATACACTGGATTCAAGCAGAATCGAGTTCAGAGTTGCTGCATGCAAGTGACTCGGCGAGTCGAGTCGCGAGTCCCCGATTTTTTTCCCTTTTTGAGTGATGCCGAGTGGGACCAGTGAGTGGTAGAGTGGACTCAGCGAGTTTGAGGTCAGACTCAGTAATGGAGGGACTCGGCGAGTTGTTCATACAACTCGGCGAGTCCAAGGCAATCTTCTTAGCTCGAAGAACAACTCGTCGAGTTGTTCATACGACTCGGCGAGTCGGATGCAGATTGTCTGAGTTTTTGATTCGAAAGGGAACTCGTCGAGTTGATGCCACACTCGACGAGTAGCAGCGAGTAGGGTTGAGAAGTGAGAATAGGGACTCGGCGAGTTGGCGGCCCAACTCGGCGAGTCAGGTCAACTATGGGTTGACTTTGACCAGGAGAGTTGACTTTGACCAGGAGAGTTGACTTTGATCAGGAGGGTTGACTTTGACCAAGGGTAAAAGAGTCATTTTACCCCAGTGCAGTGATTAGCATTGATTGAGTGTGTTTATGGACTTGTAGCCAGGGAGATACCGGAGCAGCAGCAGATAGCTTCCAGAGCCATACATACAGCAGCCAGTTCACGAGGTGATTTTCCTTCCAGTAGGAACGGGTCTACGGCCACAATGCCGGCCCGTTTAGTTAGCAGCAGTTTCGGACTTCAGTCCGAGGCAGTAGTTCAGTATGCTTGATGTCTATGTGATTCAAGCACGTTTGTGTGTTATATGTTCCGTACTATGGTCCGATGCAGTATGCAGTACATGTGTTTATGTTAGTTGATATGTGTTACGCCATGCTATGATCAGTAGTTCTGGAATTCGGTCCGATGCAGTCAGTTCCGGACTTCGGTCCGATGCAGTCAGTTCCGGACATCGGTCCGATGCAGATAGTTCCGGACTTCGGTCCGATGCAGTCAGTTCCGGACTTCGGTCCGATGCAGTCAGTTCCGGACTTCGGTCCGATGCAGTGGGCAAGGCCCAGTATGTGCTTTATATGTATTGTATGGTATATGGTAGTTTGGGGGAGCTCACTAAGCTTCGTGCTTACAGTTTCAGTTTTGGTTTTAGGTACTTCCGCAAGCAAAGGGAAGAGCTCGGGATGATGGCATCGCACACACCACAGCTTCAGTTTTTATCCTGGGAGTTGATTCAGTTTCTTGATTATGATTTGTTTCAGTTATGATACAGTTTTCCTCACCGTATTTTTACTACGGTTTGAGATACATAGTGTGTGGTTTTATTATATGATACTCAGATTTATGGTTTTTGGTTATATTGAAAATGAAAATTTTGGGTCGTATTTTTGGGTCGTTTCACATTTGTATACCCCATGATTGGTCTTGAAGGCTATCTTCCAATTATCACCTTCTCTCATGCGAATCAGATGATATCCACTTCGCAAATCAATATTTGAAAACACCACTGATATTCGTCCAACATGTAGTCAAGTCTAGGAATGGGAAGCCTATACTTGATTGTTATATTATTCAACGCTCAGCTATCCACACCCATACACCAAGTTCCATCCTTCTTAGGCACAAGTAAAACTAGAAAGACACGAGCACTAAGGCTCTCACAAACAAGACCTTTATTCATCAACTAATTAATTTGCTTCTGTAACTCCTTCTTTTCCTCCGGATTGTAATGATAGTCCAAATTGTTTAGAATGGAAGCACCTGGAATGAGGTCGATATGATGTTCAATACTACAGATTGGTAGTAAACCCGATGGTAAGTCGGCTAGAAACATATCTTGAAACTCCACAAGCAATTATGCAATCGGATCCTCTACTTTCGCATTCACCTCTTCCTTTAGGTCTTCGTTTGCAGTCTCCACCTTTGGTCCTTCTTTTGCAACATGGACGAAAATTTTCTCTCCTTGGTTGATAACATGTTAGACCTGGCAATATGATACACGACACAAACATGATACGATTTTTCCATGTATGTGTTTTAGAAATTCGTGTTTCGTGTTTATTCGTGTCTGACATGTATTTTAAATTCTTGTTTTATGTCTTACACATGTCAAACACGAATTTACCTGTTTAGACACGTATAAGACGCGATACAAATTTGTGTTGACATGTGACACGTATAAACACATATATATACATATATACTTTAGGGTTAAATTTAATATTTACAATATATTAGGGACCAATATTGTAAAAGTCAATAATTAGTTTATAGCCCTAGCTTCAAAAAGCCATTAAAAAACATGTATATTCATGTTTTCGTGTAGCACGACTAAAAAAGGTGTCTATCCGTGGCGTGTCACATGTCACACGAATTTTGTAAGTGTCGTGTTTATGTTTGATACCCCAAACATGTCACAACTAGCAATTTAGCTACGAAATTCTATTTCTGTGTAACCATTCAACTATTGTAAATCATATACTCTAAGTAGATCTCACTCAATGCTCATATAGACTCATCAATTATGTTCATCAAAGAGTCTGAAAACCCTAAGAATCCCGGTTTAATTCCATATTGTACTAGAATTTCCTTATTGGGCCTAATAGACCAATAAGCACCCAACTCAACTTTATTGGACTTAGAAGCCCTAATTGGATCCAATTCATAAATCTAAAACATTTTTGGACCATTTGGGCCTAGAATGATTCATTCTAACCCTAATGGGCCTTATTGGGCCATAACTAATCCAACTAACCTTAGTGAGCCATAAGCCCATTCTATTTATTCTATTTGTGCCGTAAATGCTTCCAAGGGCCCAATGGGCCAAAAAAATTTATGTTTAGGATCCAAATATCTTAACTAAAGTTAATGGGTCCAAACTACTCCACCCTTTCATCTCGGCCCAAAATCTCGGCCCATGTATTAAAAAAAAGGAAAGAAGTGAAATTGGGGGGTGACTCTGGAGGTGCTACCACCATATTATTCAACATGCAACAATGTTAAGATCCTCCAAACATCCATGCTAGTCACCACACCACTCTCTCTCCCCTCTCTTCTTCTACTCTCGACCAAAGACAACACACACACACACACACCACACCAAATTCTCTTGAACACTCTCAAGGATCGTCCTACTCCTTCCATCAAAAATCTCGAAATTTGCTTGTGTTTCAAAAAGGTTTTCACAGATAATCATCATTTTTTGGTAAGTCTTTACACATCCAAGTTTATAACTCCATTCTCATGTTAGATCACTCTTTTAAGCAAAGTTTTTGGTGATCATACTCCTAGAAATCTTCTTAAGTTCGAGATCTACTCAAGGAAGTTTGCTAGGGCCAAAAATCACTTCATCTCTTTCCACTTCTTCTTCAAAAACTGAAACATCAAGCAAAGGTGAGTTCATACCCC
Organism: Lactuca sativa; assembly: GCF_002870075.4. NCBI lineage: Eukaryota > Viridiplantae > Streptophyta > Magnoliopsida > Asterales > Asteraceae > Lactuca > Lactuca sativa. The sequence continues at coordinate 226,572,657 of NC_056625.2, forward strand.
CTTGTTTTCGGTTTTCTTCTGATTTTTGGGGGAGAATACAAGTAAAATGTGTTCATCTATGTGTTATATGCATGTTTTGTTTGAATTCTTAGTTTATTTGGTAATAATGTGTTAGATCTTAGCAAATCTTGAATTTTTAAACATTATATAGCAAAGATCTATGAACTATGACATTATATACATCACATTACCAAGCCAAAAATGATTACAAGTTTAAGATACAAAAGATTTCAACAAAAACTTGGTTAAAGGTCAAAATTGTCAAGAAAACAAAAGATAAGGGCAAAAAGTGACATTTATGTTTCTATAGGGTCCAAATATGTCCTACAAGTATAAAAATATATTTTTATGTTAAACATACTTTAAAAAGGGCCAAAAATGCAAATTTAAGCTTAATGGGCTAAAACTCTTGGGCCTCACGGTCTTGGGCCCAATTTGCGAAAAACAATGAAGTTTGGGGTTAAAAATGCTACTTGGTCAAATTTTGAGGTATAAATGTAACTAAACCAAATTTAGGGGTGAAAATAACATTTATTTTCAAATTGGACCAAAAATGTAAAATTTTCCAAAATTGGGCCGAAAGTATAACTTTTTACAAATAAGGGGCTGAAAATGCACTTTTCTGCAAAACAAGGTTCTAAATGTGAAAACATAACTTTTTGGGCTAAAACCATAAATTTTTAGAAATTTGGGACAAAATTGCAATTTTTTATAATTTATGGACTAAAGTGTCATTTTTACAAAACTTTGGGCCCTAACTAAAAATTAGAGGATTATTAGCAAAAGTGTCACTTTTATAAAAAGAAAATTCTTATTATCAATCTAGTAAACCTTGAGTTAAAACAAACAACGGAATAAAACGAATGAACGAAATACATCGATAACTATTTGTTGGGCTTAATATTCATGTTACTTGGCCATTAGGCCCTAAAGGCCCAATTAAGTGTATATTGAGCCCAATGTGTTCCATGACGTGTTTATTGGGTCTTGCGACCCACTTAAATGTAATTTAGGCCTAAGTTATGGACTACGTGTTTATGGGGCCTTAGTGTCCCATTTACATGCTTATTTGGCCCAAATTTCCCTCTTACATGTTATTGGGCCTTTGTGGTCTAATTACATGTTAATTGGGCTTGGAATGGAATTCATATGCTAGTGGATCATAAATATACTGTTGCATAATCATTAAACTTCGTATACTTATATATGTACTGTTTGAATACAAAAACATACCACATATCCGTAAACATTAAACATAGTACAAAAGGGGTTGAGAATCTAGTTAGACATGTCAGTTGGCACCTCTGAGTGTACAATCGTAGCCTGTAGTTATAATCAAGAGTTTCCTAGTAGAAAAGCGGTAGTTTGTGTATACATCTATGTCACACCCCCAAACCTGAACGGCGGAAAAGTTCGAGGGTGGATGACTTCATGTGGTAGCGTAACAAATGAATACATAGTAAAGAAAACAATACAACCATCATATATATAATTGAAAGTTTACATTTGTCAAAAGTTACATGTTCAAAACTCAATTACAATATGATGTCAAAAATACGAGATTAAACTGGCGCCGCAGCATCCCTTCATCAAAAGCGAAATGAATACCTGAAATTTACTGATATCCTGGGACATACAAGTAATTTTGAAAGAGTAGATCAGCATTTAAGCTGGTGAATTTCATAAGTATTTAAGTGACAATATTTGAATGAAATGAAATGTTTTATCTTTGTTTGTTTGTGTTTAGAAAATCCTATATTTTCTACTAGTATAAAAGTAGCCTTCACTCAAGACCAATGTTTGTTTCCAAAATGTATGTAAATGTAAAATAACCAATGAGTTTGAAAACCTTGTAAATCAATGCATTTTTAATACCCCTTGTGAGTTTTATAACCATACTATTGACTCTGAATGCCTATACACAACGTTTTTCAGGCGTTGGAATGTTATGACGTTTGTCACCCCAAACGGTGGACTGCAGCTAACAGTCAGGGCGCGGGTTGTCAAGCCCGTATAGATCTATACACAAACACCATGCTCCCCCTCCAAGGGATTCTGGTATATAATACAGGACTTGAAATGTGTACTCGAACGTACGTGAAGTTAGTGTCTCACAAATCCGTGGTATAAAAACAGATCTACTTGTTAAAATGTTACGTTTGTTCTTGTATACGAAAGTAAACTTCTTGAAATATATGTTTCTAGTACATAAGAGTTAGAAATCTGTTCGTAAAACTATACCTATTATAATTTTCAAAAAGTGTGCCTTCTTTGTTTAGAAATACCTAGAAAAAGAACCACTTGTTTATGAAAGCATAGATTTTTGGTGTAGAGTCTAAGATAGAAAAGAATAATCTAAGAACAGTTTAGTTTTATACATGCATTACAACAACTTTATATTTTAAAAGATCGAATGCTATTGTAACATATGTTATATATATAAAAGTTCCTTTAAAGGTTTATAAATCGCATGTGATTTGAATATATAACAGTATATAAAAGAGTTTCTTTATGTAACACACGATAATACTCGTGTGTTTTACTTGTAATCCCCCCCCCCCCTTGAAAGCATATAAAAGTATTTAGAATAATTAAAACGGTTGATTAAGGGGTATGAAACTCACTTGAAAGTTTTGGAGATAGCGAGATGGAAAACCGGGCAGAGTTTCGTCTCGGGAAACGGATTTTCCTCGGGAATCTCGGGAACCTCGGGAGTAAAATCGACCTTCGGGACTTGAGCCAAAAAGACCAGAGCTTCGGGTTTGAACGGACACGGAAAACGAGGCAAAGTAGAGAGAGAGAGGAGAGAAATGAGTCCTTTCTTTGGAAACCCTCGCATCCTATTTATAGTAAGGCTGGTTTGCCTCGGTACGCGGGGCGTACGCTCGTACGCAGCGCGTACGCGTACGTCATGCATGACCGAAGCCTAGACTGCCTCGGCTTCAGATGGGACGGGTTGCTGGGTACGCGGGTCGGATGGGACGGCGGGTCGGATGGGACGTCGGGTCGGACGGGTCGGGGCTTCGAACGGGTCGGACGGGTCGGTTCCTTCGGATAGCGCGACGTGGACGATCAGAGGTCAATCCTCTCGGTTACGCGGGGCGTACAGGGGTACGCAGCGCGTACCTCGGATGAGGACGCTGACTCCCCTTCGGATAATATCCGAATTTTGATTAAAATAAATAATTAATTTATTTAATAAACTTCAAAAATTCATATCTTCTTCATACGAACTCCGTTTCCGATGGTCTTTATATCCTCGCGTAGGTGAGACTACGCTCTACAACTTTCGTTTAGACTCCGTCGGCAAATTCCGAAATTATTTTTTTTTATTATTTAAATAAAAACCCATCGTGTTTAAGGAATTTCTTTGAAAATTCATAACTTCTTTATCTGATGTCGGTTTTTGCCAGACTTTTTACCGCTGGAATACCATTGTCGAGACCTTCGATTCTCGTTTAGGTCATTCCGGCCAAAAGTCGCTCGATTTCCGATTCGAGTTTTTAGCTATCTGTTGCTAAGCCGAACTTGGAAAAATCATAACTTCGCTATATGAAGTCGGATTTGGGCGTTCTTTTCACGTACGATCATGGTTCAAAGACATTTAATCATAGAAAGAAATTAAGTAGAACTTATTTATACATTTTATTATGAAAGTAACTTTTAGTACTCAGAAGTGGTTACAATACTTGACCCATTTTGGTCGTTACAAAGAGTTGAAATATCGGGTTGTCACATCATCCCCCCGTTAGAGAGAATTTCGTCCCGAAGTTTAAAGTAGTAAAGATACTAGTGAACATGAAAGAGATGAGGGTACTTTTGTTTCATCTGATCTTCGCATTCCCATGTGAATTCGGGTCCCCGCTTGGCGTTCCAGCGAACCTTCACGATGGGTATGCGACTTTGTTTTGTTTGTTTGACCTCTCGGTACATGATTTCTACTGGTTCTTCCACAAAGTTGAGGCTCTCATTGATCTCGATCTCGTCGAGTGGAATAACAAGAGTCTCGTCGGACAGACACTTTTTCAAGTTTGAGACGTGGAAGGTTGGATGGATGTTACTAAGTTCGCGCGGTAGGTTAAGCTTGTAAGCCACAGGGCCGATTCTGGCAAGAATCTCGAAAGGCCCTATGTATCTTGGATTTAGTTTCCCACGCTTTCCAAATCGTATTAAACCCTTCCACGGTGAGACCTTTAATAAGACGTGGTCTCCTACCTGGAATTCCAAAGGTTTCCTCCTTTGGTCAGCGTAGCTTTTCTGTCGGTCTCTTGAGGCTTTCAATCGTTCACGAATCTGAACGATCTTCTCTGTCGTTTCACGTATGATCTCCGGACCGGTGAGAGTGCTTTCAGGAACTCTTCCTCTAGCTAACTGGGTATCGCCAACTTCAGTCCAGCACAGAGGGGATCTGCACTTTCGACCATAGAGGGCTTCAAACGGAGCAGCCTTTATGCTTGTATGATAACTATTGTTGTATGAAAATTCGGCAAGGGGTAAATGAATATCCCATGCCTTTCCAAAGTCAATCACGCAGGCTCTCAGCATATCTTCTAAAGTTTGTATTGTTCTCTCACTTTGTCCGTCCGTCTGTGGGTGGTAGGCTGTACTCATGTCTAGCCTAGTTCCCAGGGAACTTTGTAGTGACTGCCAGAATCTTGAAGTGAATCTACTATCTCGATCGGAGATAATGGATATCGGAACACCATGCAGTCGCACTACTTCCCTTAAGTAAGTTCTTGTAAGCTTCTCCATTTTGTCAGTCTCCTTGATGGGTAAGAAATGTGCGGATTTGGTCAATCTGTCGACAATGACCCATATGGTATCGAGTCCACTTGTCGTCTTGGGTAACTTGGTTATGAAGTCCATAGTAATCCGCTCCCATTTCCATTCTGGTATCTCTGGTTGTTGTAGTAATCCTGACGGTTTCTGATACTCGACCTTAACCTTAGCGCAAGTAAGACATTTACTCATGAAGGTAGCAATTTCTGCTTTCATGCTAGGCCACCAGTAAAGCTTCTTAAGATCCAGATACATTTTATCTGAACCCGGGTGAACGGAATATCTTGAGTTGTGAGCCTCAGTCATGACTACGTTTCTGAAACCACCATGCTTTGGGGTCCAGATTCGGTTCATGAGATAGTAGGCTCCGCCACCCTTGACTTCTAGATTCTTCTCCATTCCTCGCAGGGATTCACCCGCCACATTTTCAGGTTGCAAGGCTTCCATTTGTGCTTCCTTAATTTGTGTGGATAGGTGGGAATGGATAGTCATGGTCAGAGATTTGACCCTCCGACCAGTGTATTCCTTTCGACTGAGGGCGTCGGCTACTACGTTGGCCTTGCCAGGATGATAATGAATTTCGCATTCGTAGTCATTCAGTAACTCGACCCATCGTCGTTGTCACATGTTGAGTTCCTTCTGATCGAAAATGTGTTGAAGGCTCTTGTGATCGGTGAAAATAGTGCTCTTTGTTCCGTATAAGTAGTGCCTCCAGATCTTCAGAGCAAATACCACTGCTCCTAACTCGAGGTCGTGTGTCGTATAGTTCACTTCGTGTGTCTTAAGCTGTCGGGAGGCATAAGCGATAACCTTCCCTCTCTGCATAAGAACACAACCAAGTCCTTGATTTGACGCATCGCAATACACTACGAAGTCTTCTATCCCTTCGGGGAGGGATAGTATCGGTGCGGTGCACAAGGCCTGATTTAGTGTCTGGAATGCCTTCTCTTGTTTCGCTTCCCAGTCAAAGGCCACACCTTTATGGGTTAATGAAGTAAGAGGTTTCGCAATGCTCGAAAAGTTCTTTATGAATCTGCGATAGTAGCCAGCTAGACCTAGAAATTGACGAATTTCTGTAGGTGTCTTTGGTGCCGACCAGTTCTCAATAGCCTTAATTTTGTAGGGGTCCACGTGTATACCTTTTTCGCTAACAACGTGACCTAAAAATTCGACTCTTCGAATCCAAAATTCACATTTAGAGAACTTCGCATAGAGTTTCTCCATTCGCAGTGTTTCTAGGACTTTTCGTAGGTGTTGACTATGGTCTTCCTCACTTCGAGAGTAGATAAGTATATCATCGATAAAGACGATGACGAACTGATCCAAGTAAGGGCGGCATACCCTATTCATTAGGTCCATAAATACTGCTGGTGCATTGGTTAATCCGAACGGCATCACCACGAATTCGTAGTGTCCATAACGAGTTCGGAAGGCTGTCTTTGGAATGTCCCCCTCTAGAACTCGTAATTGGTGATATCCGGATCGCAGGTCTTTTGGAGAAGTAGTTCGCCCCTTGAAGTTGATCGAATAGGTCGTCAATACGGGGTAGAGGATAGCGGTTCTTGACAGTAAGTTTGTTCAGCTCTCTGTAGTCGATGCACATACGGAACGATCCATCTTTCTTCTTTACAAACAAGACCGGTGCTCCCCAAGGTGAGAAACTTGGTCTTATGAATCCTTTGTGAAGGAGTTCATTAAGTTGACTGGAAAGTTCCTGCATCTCTGCTGGTGCAAGACAATAAGGCGACTTCGCTACTGGGGTAGCTCCTGGAATTAAGTCGATTCTGAACTCGACTTGGCGTTGCGGTGGTAATCCTGGTAGTTCTTCTGGAAAGATATCGGGAAAGTCGCGTACTACTGAGATGCTCTTGATGTCCTTCAGTTCTTGGCTTGTATCAACGATGTGCGCTAGGAATGCTCGACAATCCTTCCGCAAGCACTTTCGAGCTTGGATGCACGAAATGATGCGAAGGTTTGTACTAGATTTGTCGTCGTAGATAACTAGTGTGTCGTTGTTAGGAAGATTAAGACGGACTGCTTTCTCAAAGCACATGATGTCGGCGCGAAGAAGACTCAACCAATCCATGCCGACTATGACGTCGAAACTTTTAATTTGGACCGGCATGAGATTGATTGGGAAAGAATGGCCGTCTAAAGTTAACGTACAGCCCATGTATATGCAATTAGTGTTTTCGGTTTCTCCATTGGCCATCTCTACAGTGAATGATTTTTCCAACTTGCTAGGTTTAGGTTTAAGTAAATGAATAAAGTTTTGACTCACGAAGCTTCTCTCCACTCCACTATCGAATAATATGCATGCGTATGAATTATCGAGAAGGAACGTACCAGCAACTATAGTTGGGTCAGCTACAGCTTCGTCGTGGCCTATCGCCAAGACTCGTCCCACACCTCCGGTACCTGCTGCCTTAGGACAGTTCCTCTTGTAGTGGCCCACCTCGCCACAACCGTAGCAAGTCTGCCCCACACCCGCACCGGGAGCTTGAGTGATAGGTTTTGCAGGGTCCTTGCAGAAACGGGATGTGTGTCCTTTCCTGCTGCAATTGGCGCACTGCATATCTCGACAAGGTCCATGGTGGTGGTAATTGCATTTGGTGCATTTTGGGAGGTTACCTATATAAGGCTTTATTGGGTAGGTATTTGTAGGGGCTGTAGTAGGTATGGTGGCAGCATTCATTGAAACCAGTTGCTTCTTTGCGGATTCTTGGGAAGACCCACCCTTCCCTTTAACCCATGCTCTCTTCCTGCCGTGGTTGTTGTTGTTGTCGTTGTTGTAGTTGTTGTTGTGGTTGTTTCCTTTCTGTGGTGCTGGTGCAGAAGTGGTTGAGTTCTGATGACCTCCGTAGTCAATCAGAGATTGTGCCAGTTCCTTAGCACTTTCAAAGGTGTCAGGTTTAGAAGCTAACACGCTTGATCGCATTTGGGGCGTCAGTCCCCAGATGTACCTTTCTATTTTCTTGCTCTCGGGAGCAATCATATCTGGACAAAGGATTGCCAGCTCACAGAATCTGTTGGTATAGGTAGCGATGTCGGTACCAACCATTCCGAGATTCCAAAGTTCGTGCTCAAGCTTTTGAATCTCCCCCCTAGGGCAGTATTCTCTCATCATCATGGCTTTCAGGCTCTCCCAGCTTATGGAGTTTGCCACGATTAGGGTAAGTACTTTAATGTGGCCATTCCACCAAGTTAAAGCTTTATCGAGAAGGGTGAAAGTTGCAAATTTGACCTTGCTGTGCTCGGGACAGGAGCAGATTTCAAAGACTGCCTCCGTCCTTTCAATCCACTGCCTCAGGGCCATCACACCACCAGTTCCATAAAACATCCGGGGCTTGGCATTAGTGAAGTCCTTATAGGTGCATTCTCGCGGCGGTCCATGACTTTCGCCATGGTTGGATAGATGTGTGCCAGATCCCGAGCCATTCGTACTAGAGTTATTGATCTGTGACATGGCAGCCGCCACCGCTGTGGTGACTGCTGCTTGAAACATTACAGCATCAAATTGAGGTGGTGGAGGTGGTGGTACAGGTGCTTCCTCACCGTTGTTTCGCCTTGGGTTCCTACGCGGAGGCATCCTTCAACTATAGGTTGAAAAGATAAGGATAAGAATTTCATATAATAGAAAATGTATGTGTCTCATGAACTAAATCGCCATAGTTCAACAACAGATGATAGTATGAGTCTTAAAATAGAAGAATGAAAGTTATTTGTAAGATTGAAGGTATGGAACAAGTATTTGGTTTTCCAAGGACCATTTAAGGTTTGAACGAAATACTCCACATAGTAGAAATAGTGCCACTTATATTAATATAAAAGTTGTTACAACGACCATGAAAATTTGACCCCTATAAGGGTCTCCGATTACAAAGTTCGAGAAATTTAAAGACTTTTAGCCGAGGTCCTAAGCTATAACAAAATTTGAGTCCTTGACAAGCACTACTTGCTTCGAAGGTTGCGCTTGGAGCTTGACTCCGTATCTGATTGCTTTGACTCCATTAGACGCCTATCAAAAACGGCTTGTTGTTCCCTTAGTTCAGCGAGGGCTGCAATCACTTGCGCTTGAAATGCTTCGGTTTGGAATTGAGCGTTGTCTTGCATCTTGTCCAGCCTACGGATGTCAGAAGTGTGAACCTGCACTTCCACATTGATATCCCGGAGTCGGCTAGCTTGAACTCCAGACTGATAGGACTGATTGGCTAACTTACCCACCATTACCGTGAGTGCTCGATCAGCCGAACCCCCGCCGCGGACATCATAGAAGTCCCGGCACATGTCGTAGGGAGGGCGTAGGTTTTGCTGTTGGCTCCAATGGTGGAGGTGACTTCCCCAGACGGGAGTCGGTCCTTGAAAGTTCCTTACGAAGACGGGAGGTTGAATGGGTGGTGGATCGATAACTTCCGGCTCTGAGTCGGTACCGGAGTCATCACCCACTTCTATGGGTTCCTCGTCCTCTTCGGGATCATCTTCGATCCATCCTCCGTTGCCTTGGTTGGGAAAGTAGGGGTCGCCAGGGTGGTGAAATCCAGCCATTTGACTGTACGAGAAATAGGGTTATAAGAATTGAATAAAGTCGGAACATGTAAAACATGTAAGTTAAACTAGTTTAGATAGCAAATACTCCTATAGTATTTAAATTCTTGTGTTTGATTCTTGTAATGGTTTGGTAAGGTTTGACTTGTTGCTTACTACGATCATTCCTCGATATACGTTGGTCCAATCTTGGGCAAATATAGTTGATCACGCTATATTTGTCCAAAATCTGATTACATATATCGAGTCTCAATCGTAGTGTCAACTTGTCTAAATACTTGTATAGTTGTATAACATGAAAATAGTTTGTGGTATGCATGTAATTGTACTTAAATGAACTATCAATTTAAGTTGAACGAAATGTTGCTTAAGTGTAAAAAGGAAATTTGTTTTGTCAGAGAGTATTAGTCCCTTAAGCATTTATAGTTTGTATATCTTATGTGGTTCGATATACTTAGTTCACTATAAACATTGCTCTGATACCAATCTGACACACCCCCAAACCTGAACGGCGGAAACGTTCGGGGGCGGATGACTTCATGTGGTAGCGTAACAAATGAATACATAGTAAAGAAAGCAATACAACCATCATATATATAATTGAAAGTTTACATTTGTCAAAAGTTACATGTTCAAAACTCAATTACAATATGATGTCAAAAATACGAGATTAAACTGGCGCCGCAGCATCCCTTCATCAAAAGCGAAATGAATACCTGAAATTTACTGATTTCCTGGGACATACAAGTAATTTTGAAAGAGTAGATCAGCATTTAAACTGGTGAATTTCATAAGTATTTAAGTGACAATGTTTGAATGAAATGAAATGTTTTATCTTTGTTTGTTTGTGTTTAGAAAATCCTATATTTTCTACTAGTATAAAAGTAGCCTTCACTCAAGACCAATGTTTGTTTCCAAAATGTATGTAAATGTAAAATAACCAATGAGTTTGAAAACCTTGTAAATCAATGCATTTTTAATACCCCTTGTGAGTTTTATAACCATACTATTGACTCTGAATGCCTATACACAACGTTTTTCAGGCGTTGGAATGTTATGACGTTTGTCACCCCAAACGGTGGACTGCAGCTAACAGTCAGGGCGCGGGTTGTCAAGCCCGTATAGATCTATACACAAACACCATGCTCCCCCTCCAAGGGATTCTGGTATATAATACAGGACTTGAAATGTGTACTCGAACGTACGTGAAGTTAGTGTCTCACAAATCCGTGGTATAAAAACAGATCTACTTGTTAAAATGTTACGTTTGTTCTTGTATACGAAAGTAAACTTCTTGAAATATATGTTTCTAGTACATAAGAGTTAGAAATCTGTTCGTAAAACTATACCTATTATAGTTTTCAAAAAGTGTGCCTTGTTTGTTTAGAAATACCTAGAAAAAGAACCACTTGTTTATGAAAGCATAGATTTTTGGTGTAGAGTCTAAGATAGAAAAGAATAATCTAAGAACAGTTTAGTTTTATACATGCATTACAACAACTTTATATTTTAAAAGATCGAATGCTATTGTAACATATGTTATATATATAAAAGTTCCTTTAAAGGTTTATAAATCGCATGTGATTTGAATATATAACAGTATATAAAAGAGTTTCTTTATGTAACACACGATAATACTCGTGTGTTTTACTTGTAATCCCCCCCCCCCTTTGAAAGCATATAAAAGTATTTAGAATAATTAAAACGGTTGATTAAGGGGTATGAAACTCACTTGAAAGTTTTGGAGATAGCGAGATGGAAAACCGGGTAGAGTTTCGTCTCGAGAAACGGATTTTCCTCGGGATTCTCGGGAATCTCGGGAATCTCGGGAGTAAAATCGACCTTCGGGACTTGAGCCAAAAAGACCAGAGCTTCGGGTTTGAACGGACACGGAAAACGAGGCAAAGTAGAGAGAGAGAGAGAGAGGAGAGAAATGAGCCCTTTCTTTGGAAACCCTTGCATCCTATTTATAGTAAGGCTGGTCTGCCTCGGTACGCGGGGCGTACGCTCGTACGCAACGCGTACGCGTACGTCATGCATGACCGAAGCCTCGACTGCCTCGGCTTCGGATGGGACGGGTTGCTGGGTACGCGGGTCGGATGGGACGGCGGGTCGGATGGGACGTCGGGTCGGACGGGTCGGGGCTTCGGACGGGTCGGACGGGTCGGTACCTTCGGATAGCACGACGTGGACGATCAGAGGCCAATCCTCTCGGTTACGCGGGGCGTACAGGGGTACGCAGCGCGTACCTCGGATGAGGACGCTGACTCCCCTTCGGATAATATCCGAATTTTGATTAAAATAAATAATTAATTTATTTAATAAACTTCAAAAATTCATATCTTCTTCATACGAACTCCGTTTTCGATGGTCTTTATATCCTCGCGTAGGTGAGACTACGCTCTACAACTTTCGTTTAGACTCCGTCGGCAAATTCCGAAATTATTTTTTTTTATTATTTAAATAAAAACCCATCGTGTTTAAGGAATTTCTTTGAAAATTCATAACTTCTTTATCTGATGTCGGTTTTTGCCAGACTTTTTACCGCTGGAATACCATTGTCGAGACCTTCGATTCTCGTTTAGGTCATTCCGGCCAAAAGTCGCTCGATTTCCGATTCGAGTTTTTAGCTGTCTGTTGCTAAGCCGAACTTGGAAAAATCATAACTTCGCTATATGAAGTCGGATTTGGGCGTTCTTTTCACGTACGATCATGGTTCAAAGACATTTAATCATAGAAAGAAATTAAGTAGAACTTATTTATACATTTTATTATGAAAGTAACTTTTATTACTCAGAAGTGGTTACAATACTTGACCCATTTTGGTCGTTACAAAGAGTTGAAATATCGGGTTGTCACAATCTATACGGGATGACCCCCCACGCCTTAGCTGTTTGCTACAGCAAGACTATGCCAGTCTAGGGCGACAAAATCTTTATCAAGACCGGCATTTGGAAAAATACCAAGACGGGCGACCTAGTCATTATCATGCATGGTTATAACGGCTCATATAGGGATTCAATACCAAAATTTTAACCTTTTAAAGATAAACTCTTTGATTGTGACAATGCAAAACAACTTATTTAATGATACAAGAATCTAAACGTGGTTATAAAACAGAAAATATCGGATTTTCTGGGGTAATTATTCATATACACTTATCTTTAAGTCAAAACACAATAAAACTAAACTACACTCATATAAGTTATGTCTATGAAATTCACACATGAATTTATACTTGATTTCACATCATTTTCAGACATTTTATAGAAAATATCGGTTTTTCTGGGTTTTTATTGAAAGATACAAAGACTTTTACCCAAACATACTTATGAACTCGCCAACATTATATATATTGAACATTTTCAAAATAACTTGTGTTCTCAGGTAATCGTTAAGCTGGAAGAATTGCAAGTGTGTATGGTTTCGTTTTATGTAATAGCACTTATCATACTTTTAACAATATGAATTTATGTATTTAAACAATGTACTTGATGTAAACAATGCTAGTTGTATTATATAATGTTGGTGATGATCGTGTTATGATTCATGTATATTCATTGTGATGATTATTCAATTGTTAGTCACACGAGCCCTTGGACGTTTCCGCCGTCTTGTTCGGAGGTGTGACAGGTTGGTATCAGAACAATGTTTATAGGAACTAGCATATCTAACCATACATGATATGAAACTATAAACACAATAGGACTAAACAACTCTAAAAAAACAAAAATTTCTTACTTATGTGCATATATGTGACAACCCGAAGTTCGTTCCGTTATTGTAACCCATTCCGTCAATAAAATTTGTCGTTTTCGACTTATTTCTGTTTACGTTATTAAATTAAGTCATCAATTTTGAGACTTCTATTTTGAATTAATGGGTGTCCAAACACATTAGAAACTCACGATAATGCCCCAATTTAATAATTGGTAAATTTTTAGTTTCGACCATATCGGGTTACGGCAACTTAATCGGGTGTGACCAAAAGCCTCGTCTAACGTCGGTATCGGGTAGAATTCCACTGTGTCCCAAACTTGATTCATATTTAAAGCTCAAAAGACTTCATTTTGAAGCTTTTGCACCCTCTCTCACTACTCTCTCTCTACAATCTCATTCTTGACCTAAAATCATCAAATTCAAGCTTCAAATCATTAAGGTAACCATCCTAACTTGAAGTATAACCTTTTGAGCTTCCAAATCCGTGTTCAAACTATGAAAATGGACCATAAACATGTGTTTACGGCCTTGGAACACTCATGGGCCGTGAACACATATAACTTGGGTTTTAGAGCCCAAAACCCTCCCAAATCACATACGGAGCTTAGAAATGACTTAAAGACTTAATGGAATGGACTTGGAGCACCTTGAACTTAACATTTGGGGAGAAACATGAGTTTACTGCCCAAGAACATGCTTGGGCCGTAAACTCCATATCATGGGCAGTAAACTCCTTTTAAGGTGTTAAAATGCCATTTAAACACCTCCTAAGCCTTCGTTTAAAGTCTAGAAGCAACCACAATCGATTTAGTGGACTTAAACATGATAAAAACCACCCCCATAGGAGATTACGGCCGTAAACCCCCCAAGGATAGGTTCCTGGGCCGTAAACTCCTATACCTTAGTCAAATGATGCCCTAAATCCATTCCATGGCTTGTAAAATAAGTTTGAATCACATGTGATTGATCTAAGGCCACCAAAACATATAAAGAAAGGGTACTTAGGAGCTTACGGCTGTAAACTCCTAGTTTACAGCCGTAAACTCCCTTTGATGGTTCCTTTGGTGGTTTAATTCCTTCCTATGCCTTAGATTAAATCCTAGCAACATTCCTCAAGTGATATTTGACCCTTGAGCACCTTAAAACCCATCACCCATGAGTTCACGGCCGTGAACTCATGTGGACTTGGTCTTAGGGCCAAAAACTCCTTTAGGAGTTTACTCTTGAAGAGCAAACTTATTATCTATGCCCTATTCGTCCGTAGATGCCACCCGGGTCACTCCAAACACTTAATTCGAAGTGTTTTTGCGTCTTGGAGTATATAATCACATCTAATTAGTGAATTAAAGTCTAATTAGATACATTTGTGTATCATTCTATATTACATAGGAACCTCGCGCATTATCAAGCCCCGAACCGACACTTAGCATCCAAACCGATACATTTTCTTGTCTGGTGAATTCATACCCCTACACCTTTTTCCGTGTTTTCAATGTTTTCAGGGGGGAATACAAGCAAAGTACACGAAATTCTTGTACTCAAAAATTATTATTTCATGTGTTATGTTTCATATTTCGTATGCTTTTAACATTGGAAATCGTAACAGACAACCGTTTGAACTTGCAGAACTTGTTATCATATTGTTTGTGAAAAACGTTATAAAAAGTTATATTTTATATTTGAACTTGTTATGAACAGACAACCGTTTGAACTTGTCTCTAAGACCGAAAATCGCAAGCAACCGACGTGCTTGTAAGTTGTGTCATAGTTTTACATAGTAAAGCTATACGAAGATCGCACTTGTTAGATGAAGAATAGTTTTAATAGCTACTCGTTCATAAAAGCATAATACCATAATAATTGTATATCCGATGAGTTTTATAACCATACTAAACATAATATGCCTGTAGCGACGTTCTTCAGGCGTCGTAGCGTTATGACAACTGTCACCCCAAAAGACGGACTGTAGCTAACAGTCAGGGTGCGGGATCATGACTTCCCGTATAGATCTATACACATTTGACACGTTCTCCGAACGGGAGACTCTGGTTATAGACAGGACTTGTAGCGATACCTTTTATCAAAAAGGTAGTGTTTGAAGATGTACACGTCTCATGGATTCTCAACTAAGTCTGTATTAAAGTAGTAGTTTTGTATGCAAAGTTTATCCTTTTTCACAATATTTGACAAAGCATAAATCATAAGTTCTTTGGATGTATAAAACGGTTTAGTAAAGAATGTTACCCTTGATACGATGTATTTGTATGTAAACGTATAAATAAAACATATTTCTGTTTATAAACATATTGTATCCCAAGAGGGTAACGTTGTGTTGTGAAGTGTTTTGCATGATAATGACTTCATAAGACAGTTAAAACAACCGTATGAAAAGTATATAAAAAGATCGATGTTTCACACGATTTTTGTCGTGTGATTACTTGTATTCCCCCCTAAAAGAGTATAAAAAGCATTTAAAACGTATTTAAAGTGTGCTTGCAGGGGTATGAACTCACTTGATAGTTTGAAGATAGCGAGATGGAAAACCGGACAGAGTTTCATCTCGGGAAACGGATTTTCCTTGGGATTCTCGGGAATCTCGGGAGTAAAATCAACCCTCGGGACTTGAGCAAAAAGTCCAGAGCTTCGGGTTTGAACGAGCACGGAAAACGAGGCAAGATTGTGAGAGAGAGGAGAGAAATGAGCATTTTTCTCGGAAGCCCTCGCATCCTATTTACAGGAAGGCTGAACTGCATCGGTACGCGGGGCGTACGCCCGTACGCAGCGCGTACGCGTACGTCATGCATGACCGAAGCCTCGACTGCCTCGGCTTCGGATGGGACGGGTTGCTGGGTACGCGGGTCAGATGGGACGGGTTGCTGGGGAGACGGGTCGGATGGGACGGCGGGTCGGACGGGACAGCGGGTCGGATACTTCGGACGGGTCGGATGGGTCGGATGGCTCGGATAGGGCGACGTGGACGATCAGAGGCCAAGTCTCTCGGGTACGCGGGGCGTACAGGGGTACGCGGGGCGTACAGGGGTACGCAGCGCGTACCCGGATGAGGACGCTGACTCCTCTTCGGATAAGGTCCGAAATTTTGAATTAAAAAAATATATAATTTATTTAATAAACTTCAAAAATTCATATCTTCTTCATACGAACTCCGTTTTCGACGGTCTTTATATCCACGCGTAGGTGAGACTACGCTCTACAACTTTCGTTTAGACTTCGTTGGCAAATTCCAAAATTATTTTTATTATTTATTTTATAACTCATCGTGTTTAAGGAATTTCTTTGAAAATTCATAACTTCTTTATCTGATGTCGGTTTTTGCCAGACTTTTTAACGCTGAAATACCATTGTCGAGACCTTCGATTCTCGTTTAGGTCATTCCGGCCAAAAGTCGCTCGATCTTCGATTCGAGTTTTTAGCTGTCTACTGCCATATTCGGATCTTGGAAAAAATCATAACTTCTTCATACGAAGTCAGATTTGGACGTTCTTTTTGTGTACACTCACGGTTTAATGTTATTTATAACTTTCATTTAGATACCTAAGGCTAAATGCTATCGTATTGAAACTTCGCGTTTTTCGTTTAATCGGTGTTGCCGGTTTTGTCGGAAATCTTAGAATGGTCATAACTTCTTCATCATAACTCGGATTTTAGTGTTCTTTATATATTTGGAAACCATAAGACGATATCTACTACATAATGTACTCCAATCAGAGCTTTTGAATAATTCATTTATCGATGATATTCCTATTACATTCCAAAGAGGTTACAAGACTCGATTTATAATGCCCGGAAATAACGGGTTGTTACACTTGTGTAGGGAATTAACACAACATTAAGTTTGCTTCATTTTGGATATGTGAAGAAAGAATTGACAGATGGCATGATCTCAGGAGACTTGTTGCGAACAAAATTCCTCTATCTATGCTCTGCATATTTTTCACCTTCCACAAAGTTATCCAATATACCAACAGCTCTGTTTTCCTTAGTCACTCTGTATATCCCAATAAAAAATAATTTATATAACAAATTTATATTCAACATCTATATTTACATACACATACAACCAAAATTTAAATTCACAAGGTCTAATAAGCAAAATAGAGCCGTGTTAATTCCCTACACAAGTAATATAAATTTTACCTTCCAACCATATTGTATTGTGATTATGGATATGTGTATTCAGTGATTATTACGACTTTTCCCATGCCACATACAAGCCCTAGAGCCTATCAAAACCAAATAAGTTGGTCAATATGATTAAAGAAACATGATTTATATGTGATATGTGATTATTATTAAAATAATAATAATAATAATAATAATAATAATAATAATAATAATAATAATAATAATAATAATAATAATAATAATATTAAGAAATAGCTTTATGTCAAAACTCCTTCAGTTCCTTTCCTAGTGAATCTGAAACACCATTTTGCTTTCTTCTTGACCCAACAAGTTGCATGTGTGTGACTACAAGCTCCATGAGATCCCCACTTGTAGACTAAATTCTATCAACATCTTCACCAGATTTAATCTTGAATTCTATTTAAGGGTCTTGTAATTTTTCACCAATAAACTTCATAGCAACTAGCAACTGTACAAACAGTTGTGGGACCTACATACCCATCTCTATCTTTTGAAGCAATGCCACATGTGAAAGAAGCCATACCATGCATGAATACTGCTGACATACTTGCAAGGCAAAAGTGTACTCCCACTCTATGGAGAAACTCTCCAAATTGTTGCTTTTTGAAGCCAACGAGTGAAAAAGTAGGAAAAGTAATGAAGCTAAGCTTCCACCAGTTGTTGAGGTAAGCTTTGTAAAACACTAAGAAGAGGGAGAAAAAAAATAATTCAATGAAAGAATGAGATTTTAAAGGCTTATCATTATATAAAGTTTTTAGAGAAATTACCTCTAGTAGAAGACATAGGATTTGAACTTCTGTCTTTGACAACATTTGATGGGATTTATCATGATTGTGTCTTTCTAACAGTTCACTTAGCAAAGAGTTGACTTCTATAACTAGCATAACTTGGTTTCCTAAACCTTTGACCAAAGATAGTACTTTCAGCTAACAAAGTGTCAAAAATATAAAAAGTCAATATGGAAAACTGCAGAATGGATGAATGTCAAACGCAACTGAATTAACATTCTGCAAGAAACTTACCACTCCATATGGACACAAGAAACTGTATAGTGGTCCTTGTGTGTTTATTTATTGATGTTTGAGGATGATAAGATGACCAATTTCTCATAGAGCAACACTCTCTACGACCTTTTGGTGACTAGTTAGTTGAACTTGCCCTATATGAATTCTTGCAGGAGGAACCTGATTTAAAGGACCTGAAATTGATCCATATCAAGACCATGTTCGTGAAAAACGCGATATAATTTGACTTTTATGATCAAAGTAGTTACCCCTGTTTTAAAGAAATTCAATAAAAGAATATAGTCTTTTCATTTTCGAACTCAGATAAACTAAAAAAAGAAACAAATATTACCATGTTTTGCATTTTCGAAACCAACATTGTGGCTTCGTCATGGGAGGAATCAAAGTACACAGATACACCTTGTATGAAAATACCCTAATTTGTCGATGTCTGAGATTCGATACCTTGAACCAAGAAAGCCTTAAATCGCTATGAGATAGTAGTGACGACACCTGGATCGATTTTGTTGAGAAGCATTAAGCATAACACTAAATATTTTGGGAGTCGCAGTCACATGCTAGGAGAGGTGAACCTTAGGACGCCGACAAGGTGAGGTGAGACAGAGATTGTCGGCGAGGTTAGGCGAGGCTGATCAAGTCATCGATTGGGAAGCATTCGTATTCCCACTACTGAAGATGAAGATGAAGGCCCTAGCGCTTTTTCTTGAGGAGGGGGGATTAATTTTTGGGATCCAATAAGCGGGGGTAATTTTGGTTGATTTCATTTCCCACCTAAAACGCGTGTTTCACTTAAAAATTATAAAGCGACACATTTACACAAAGCACATTTTATGAAAGGCGCCCTCTGCATTTCTTTTTTTCTTTTCTGACACTAATTTTAGGGCGCGCACAAATGCATGTCCTTTATCCTTCAAATTTTGCAAAACTGACATTATTTTTTAGGGCACACACAAATGCGCGTCCTCTATCAGCGAGTGTCGTTGTTTGCGCATCATTAAAGGGTTGTTTTCTTGCAGTGATTATAAGTTTCTGATCAATTCGTTTGATCAAATCTCAAATTCATCAAGTTTTCTGTGATTTCAGAAGTTTTTTTCTCGTGTGTTAATTAATGGCGAACTTCAACATGAACACAATGACTTCGTATTCTCAACTGCTCGGATCATCAACGAAAATTCCAATGTTGATTCCAGAATACAACGATCAGTGGGCTGATCATATGGAAGACTACTTGAATGGTCTGGATGAAGAGTTGTGGAATTACATCAAAGGAACAGTTCAACCTCCATTGAATGTTAAAAATATTGGTTCATCTGGAACTACTTCTGCTGTTGAAGATCAACAAACAAGACTAGAGAAACACGAAAAGCATTGTATGAGAGAATTGAGAGGTGCTTTGCCACCTGTTGTTTATAACTTTTGGATATAGTGTCTAAGTCCATAACTTTATTTGGTATGTACTTGACCCGACCCGGCATGGTCCATTTGGGTTGCATGGCATTGCAATACTTGGATAGACTAAATGAGAGAATAAGGCACTTATGATTATTAATATATTATAAGTTCTAATATATTAATAATAGTATTATTTAATTAGTATTGATCAAGTATTAATCTAGTATTAATTTGGAGATCAAAGTGAGACTAATTAAATATATAAGGGTTGATTATGACAATCATCAATTCTTTTATGGTGGATTAATGATCCATGGTTTATGGGTTATGGATGTAACCATTTGGAGCTCCATGGATAGTCCATGGGAGTTACAAACCCATGGGTCATGAGAAATGAAGAGTCATGACAATTATGGGTCTTCATGATGAAACCCTAATTGTGACACCACTATAAAAGGGACCCTTTGGCTAGCAAAATCGGCACCTAGTATTACTAGAGAGGGCATAACCGCTTTTTGAATGCTACAAGTTTTCTCTCAAGTTATTCCAAGTTTTGTGGTGTTGTGTGAAGCATTTGAGGCACAACATTTGGGGTGCGAGGCTCACAAAGTCTTGAAGGAATCCAAGCAACAACAAGGTATGCATTTCTACTAGTTTTATGTTTTATGTTAATCCCCATGCCATGCTAGTTAGGAAATAACCTTGAAAAAGAAATTTGCATGTATATAGTGAAAACATAGATTCAAGGTTATTGGGGTTGCATGTACACTTAGGAAGTGTTAGAATGCTCAAAACTCATCTGTGGTATAAGAGCCTAGGATTGTTTTCTGTATACTTGATGCAAAACTGCTTGAAAATCAAAAATTCTGCTCACTGACGACTGGACTCGCCAAGTTTATCAGGAGGACTCGCCGAGTCCATGAACAAATTCATCCTACTCGTCGAGTAGGATAATGCACTCGACGAGTAGGAGCGTGTTGGGCAGCTTTTCGTGTTTTGTTGCTAGAAATGGATTAAAATCATTATCCCAATATGTTTTGGACTTGTAAAATCTGTTTTTCAAAATGATAATGATTATGTTAACCCATTTTTGCATGACTTTTATCAATTTTCAAGTATTGTATATGTTTATATGATTTCTTGAAATTGCTTGACATGAATTTGTGTTCTAATGAGTTTTTAGAAGATCTTAGGAATTATATGTAACCTCCATGTATGTTTAATTCATGATCTTAATGGCAATGATGGTATCCATAACTTGTCCTCAAGTTATGGATAACCAAAAGTCACTTCTTTGAATAGTGATTAAAAAACTAAAGAGGTTTCATAAAATGAAGAGTCTTCCTTTTTATGAACCATTAAAACTCATAAGTTACAAATTGAAGAGACTTGGAATAGTTTCAATTCTTGCCCTCAAGTTTTGGAATTTGAAAAGGCTTACAATCTAATACTTTAATTCCAAATTAAACCTTAGATTTTTAAAAAGTTTAAAAATCAGCACTTATACTATTATTATAATTTTCTTATATAGATACGTATAAGAATATGTCATTCTTACCGTTAGTAGGCCTCATTCACGAAGTCGGTCAATAAGGGGGGTATAAGGTTGTTGCCTATAAAATGGTGACTTAATGGGTGTCCACTCTCACCCACCGCTTCCTTGATCGGTGGAGGGTCGTTAGCTGAACGGGTAGGATACGACTTTAAATTCTCATTAAAAGTATAATGAATTATAAAGTAACTATACATTATAAATTCCCAATCTTAGTTACTTTAGGAAAATGTGAAATTGGTGCTAGCCCATAAAATTACACTTTGTACCTTACCAAGTCGTTAGTGGAGCGTGTGTGGTTAACCGACACACTAACATGGACTAGTAAGAGTGGAAAAGGGTAACTTGACTTTATTATAGATCGGTGGAGCGTGTCTGGTTAACCGGCACATCGATTAGGTAATATTGTTAAGGGTACCAAGTCAATTTGTATGGTTATTCACACCTTGTTTGTGATCCTCGACATCCCAGTCACAAACTTGAGAGGGCACAATCGAGATTCAAACATGCCATTGAAAAGTTCAATGTATCTCAAAAGATCTAGGAGTTTCAAAACCAATAAAACCTAATAATAAAATATTTCGTTCTTATGGTGGAAATTGGTAAATCGTCATTTACCTACCTTCAAATATTTTATAGTGTGGATTACGACATCCCTCTTCCACCTATAAATAGTTTGTTGGATCCTAGCCTTAATATTTCATTTGGGTGACTTATTAAGGATTCTTAATCTAATGAAACTTATCCTCCTTTTATTTCAGATGACTTCCAATAACGCTGCTGGCTCAAACCCTACAGGCTCCTTTTCCCTAATGAACTTTTGTGGTAAGGTCATCTTTGATGGATCCAACTTCAATGAGTGGATCAGAAACATCAGGATGATTACCCACTATGAGGACAAAGAATATGTCCTTAATAGGGAGCTTATGGTTGTTAATAAAGCCACTGCTACTCCAGAAGAGCTTGCGGAGTTCATTACACAAGAGAAGGATGCCACCAAGGTGTCCTGCATCATGATGGCCACAATGACTCCGGAGCTCCAAAAATCTTATGAAGATTTCTACCCCTATGAGATGCACGTGGATCTGATGGAAAGGTACCATCATAGCACGCGTCAAGAGAGGTATGAAATCATTTCCTCCATGATAACCACAAGGATGAAGGATGGTGAACCCATCACCAGTCACTTGCAAAAGATGCAGAGGTTCATTGACCGGTTGCTAAAGCTCAATGTTGACTTCCCTGAGGAATTGACGATTGACATCATTCTCCATTCCTTACCTTCAAGTTATGATCAGTTTCGTATGACTTATCATATGAACAAGGAGGAAGTCAGACTTAGCAAACTTCAAGGACTCTTAAGGACAGCTGAAAATGGCCTTAAGGGTAAAGCAGTTTCCACTTCTACTCTTACAACAGCCCCTGTTCTGGCTATTGTGCAGGGAAAGGGTAAGAAGAGGAAAAGCCCTTCGAAGGGTACCAAGGGTAAGACTCTTGATGGTTCCTCTTCAAGTGGGACAAAGAAAGGTCCCATTGCTCCTTCTTCAAACCCAAAGGAAGCACGATGCTTCTATTGCCAGGATAAGGGACACTTCAAGCGAAGCTGCGCCAAATATCTGCAAGATGTAAAGGATGGGAAGGTTAAACCCACCCATGCAGGTATTTACACAATATTGTCTAAAAACTCATCTAATTCTAATTCTTGAGTGCTTGATACAGGTTGTGGTATTCACATTTGCACTGATTTGCAGGCACTAAGAAGAAGTGAGCAAGTGGAGCACGGGAAGATAAACTTAGTCATGGGCAACAGGAAAGCATCACCTGTTACCAAGATAGGAGTTTATTCTTTACTGCTTAATAATGGGTTAATGTTAGATTTGAATAAGTGTTGTTACTCGCCCGAAATGGCGAGAAATAATATTTCTTTTCATGGCTTGTACAAACAAGGTTTTTCATTTTCATTTGATAATAAAAATGGTGCTATTAATGTTTATTACAATGATGTATTTTACTTTAAAGAAATACCTTGTGATGGTGTATATGAAGCTGTGAATGTTGTAGACAATTTAGGAAATAATGTGTTGTATATTGATTCTTCTGATAGCTTGGATAAAGCATCCTTGTGGCATTGTCGTCTTGGACATTTTAACAAGAAGCGCATAGGCCAACTCCAAAAGGCTGGAGTGTTGGAATCATTTCACCTCAAGTAAGATGATAGTTGCGAGTCTTGTTTACTTGGAAAAATGACAAAGTCACCTTTCACATGTACTTGTGATAGGGGTGAAGGTTTGTTGGACCTTGTACACACGGATGTGTGTGGGCCCTTCAGAGTTGCTACAAGGGATGCTAATCGTTATTATGTGACTTTTATTGATGATTACAGTAGATATGGATATATTTACTTAATAAAGCATAAGTCAGAAACCTTTGAAAAGTTCAAAGAGTTTAATCAGGAAGTTGAGAATCAATTGGGCAGGAACATCAAGATGCTCCGATCCGATCGGGGAGGAGAGTATCTTAGCATTGAGTTCTTTGACTATCTTAAGGAATGTGGGATTGTCTCACAATAGACACCTCCCAGGACACCACAGTTGAATGGTGTGGCTGAGAGGCGCAATCGAACCTTGTTGGATATGGTTCGATCAATGATGAGTCGAGCTTCGTTACCAATCTCTTTCTGGGGGTATGCCTTAGAGACTGCCGCCCATATCCTTAATCTAGTCCCTACTAAAAAGGTTGCCAAAACACCTCACGAGATGTGGACTGGGAAAGCGCCCAATTTGGACCACATCAAGATTTAGGGTTGTGAAGCTTTTGTGAGGCGTGAGACTCATGACAAGCTTGAACCCCGAAGCGAGAGGTGTATTTTCATCGGCTACCCACAGAGATCCTTTGGTTACCTCTTCTACAGACCCAGTGATAATGTGGTTTTTGTAACAAGAAGAGGAGTCTTTCGTGAGAGAAAATTCATAAGCCAAGGGGATAGTGGGAGGAAAATTGACCTTGAAGAGCTTCAAGAGTCAAGTGGTGAAGGAACCTCAAATGCTGTCAGCCAACCTGAGGAGGAAACTCCTGTTGAGCTGATAGATGAGTCTGTACCTCCAAGACGTTCCACTAGGATGAGGAACACACCTGATTTTTATTATGGTTATCACATCACCACCGAAGGTGATACATTTATCAGTGATAGTACACTGATAGATTTGGATGAACCTAATAATTATAACGAAGCCATGGCAGGCCCTGAGTCTACGAAATGGAAGGAGGCTATGGATAGTGAGATTCAGTCCATGTATGACAATCAAGTTTGGAACTTGGTTGATAATGTACTAGGTCGTAAGACAGTTGGGTGCAAATGGATCTTCAAGAAGAAGACCGACAAGGATGGGAAAGTACACACTTATAAAGCGCGACTGGTTGCAAAGGGCTTTACTCAAACTCTGGGAGTTGACTATAATGAGACCTTCTCACCAGTAGCTAAGATTAAGTCTATTAGAGTGTTGTTAGCCACAGCTGCATTTCATGATTATGAAATATGGAAAACGGATGTCAAAACCGCTTTCCTTAATGGGAAGCTAGCTGAGGATGTTTACATGGCTCAGCCAGAGGGTTTTGTTGATCCAAAATACCCTAATAGAGTGTGTGAGCTTGAAAAATCCATTTACGGATTGAAACAAGTATCTCGCGGGTGGAATCTTTGCTTTGATGAAAAAGTCAAAGAGTTTGGCGTTTCTAGGAGTGAGGATGAGTCTTCTGTGTATGTCAGGGCTAGTGGGAGCATAGTTAGCTTCTTGGTGTTGTATGTGGATGACATACTTCTCATAGGAAACGACGTCCCAACCTTGCAGGAGGTTAAGGCATGGCTTGGGAAGTGTTTTGCTATGAGGGACCTAAGGGAAGCTGCCTATTTCCTAGGGATAAGGATATTGAGAGATAGGAGTAAGAGACTAATTGAACTTAGTCAAAGTACTTATGTGGATAAGGTACTGAATAGGTTCAGTATGCAAGATTCCAAGAAAGGAGAATTACCAATCCAGAGTAATGCCAAGCTAAGTAAGACTCAGAGTCCGAGTACAGAGGCTGAGATAGCTGAGATGAGTTAAATACCATATGCTTCTGCTATGGGCTCGATCATGTATGCTATGACTTGTACTCTCCCTGATGTGGCCTTCGCTTTGAGCATGGTCAGTAGATATCAAGGGAACCCTGGCAAGGCACACTGGACAGCAGTAAAGAACATTCTCAAGTATTTGCGGAGGACTAAGGACTGGGTCCTTAATCTCAGAGGCAGTGATGACTTGAGAGTGGAAGGATATAGTGATGCTAGCTTTCAAACTGATAGGGATAATTTCCGCTCTCAGTCAGGCTGGGTCTTTATCCTAAATGGAGGAGCAATTAGTTGGAAAAGTTCCAAGCAGGAGACAGTAGCTGATTCAACTTGTGAATCAGAGTACATAGCAGCAAGCGAGGCAGCAAAAGAGGTGATATGGCTAAAGAACTTCATCGGTGACCTTGGAGTTGTACCAGCTATAAAGGAGCCAATGGAAATTTTCTGTGACAGTCAAAGTGCGGTTGCTTTGGCGAAAGAACCAAGAGATCACGGGAGATCTAGGCACATTGACAGAAAATACCATTTCATCAGACATAGAATAGAAGAAGGACTCCTCGTGGCAAAGAGGGTATCATCAGATGAGAACCCGACAGATCCCCTCACGAAGGGACTGAGCATGGTTAAGCATTTACAGCATGCGAGGCGCATTAGGCTGAAGGATGATATTAGTTTCAATAATTAGATTCCTGAAACTTGTAAAATGTAATTGACATTTGATGATAAATAAAAGTTGTTATTTATTTATGAGTAAGGTGTTACTATCTTGTTTTGATTGTTTACTATGTTTCAATTTTGTATGTTTTTACTTCCAGAATAATTAAGTTATTATTCAAACCATCCACAGTCAGTCAAACTTTGGAAGTAAGTATTGATTTAAGACTGTCAGGAATTTGGCTTGTATGATTTGTCTAAAGTGGTTTAGACAATGCAATTGTTGCTACAACATTCATGAGTACTCATAAGGGCTGAGTATTGGATTCAACCCACACTCACTTGCATCACTTCATGGAATTTATCTCGAGCGATCGTGAGACGGTAATATCATATAAATCTTCAAACCTAGAGATATGAGTTGTTGACTATGAGTTGGTTATTCATTGATTGTATGAAAACGCATTGGTAACTTGATGTTATAAAACGTGCCTTTGTGAGTAATTCAACAAGTAGTTAGTACAAGCATATCAGTCGAAGTTTATCTGTTCCTTCTAGAAATAGAAGCGATATCTAGGCCCCTCGATGATTTGGTTTTGACCTATGTACCGGGCCTGGTCAGAACCTAATTGGTGTGTTCAATTTAGTTCTATGTCGAAACAAATCAGAGATCGAGAAACAAATGTTGGACAATAAGTAAGACCATGTTCCATGTGTTTGTCCAACTGATATCATGAGAACAGAGGATTATATGATCACTTATCTTAAATGGCGTATCATCATCATCGTAGTTTTGAGAGACTTTGAAAGAGCTACGATTGCTAGTCGGATTTTGAAGTCATATTTGTATATATAGTTATTAGACTTATCCAAGTGGGAGACTGTTGGATATAGTGTCTAAGTCCATAACTTTATTTGGTATGTACTTGACACGACCCAGCATGGTCCATTTGGGTTGCATAGCATTGCAATACTTGGATAGGCTAAACGAGAGAATAAGGCACTTATGATTACTAATATATTATAAGTTATAATATATTAATAATAGTATTATTTAATTAGTATTGATCAAGTATTAATCTAGTATTAATTTGGTGATCAAAGTGAGACTAATTAAATATATAAGGGTTGATTATGACAATCATCAATTCTTTTATGGTGGATTAATGATCCATGGTTTATGGGCTATGGATGTAACCATTTGGAGCTCCATGGATAGTCCATGAGAGTTACAAACCCATGGTTCATGAGAAATGAAGAGTCATGACAATTATGGGTCTTCATGATGAAACCTTAATTGTGACACCACTATAAAAGGGACCCTTTGGCTAGCAAAATCGGCACCTAGTATTACTAGAGAGGGCATAACCGATTTTTGAGTGCTACAAGTATTCTCTCAAGTTATTCCAAGTTTTGCGGTGTTGTGTGAAGCATTTGAGGCACAACATTTGGGATGCTAGGCTCACAAAGTCTTGAAGGAATCCAAGCAACAACAAGGTATGTATTTCTACTAGTTTTATGTTTTATGTAATCCCCATGCCATGCTAGTTAGGAAATACCCTTGAAAAAGAAATTTGCACGTATATAGTGAAAACATAGATTCAAGGTTATTAGGGTTGCATGTACACTTAGGAAGTGTTAGAATGCTCAAAACCCATCAATAACTACATTCGTGGTTGTAAAACCGTTAAGGATATATGGAATACTCTCAAGGAAACGTATCAAGGAAGCAAGAAGACTAAGATCAATTCTATTAAGCAATGTTTGGTTGAGCTGAAAGAGTTCAAACATAATGAAACTAAAACAATTGAAGTGTCTGAGATAATGGAAGAAGCGAAACAGAGTTTAGGAGGACCACTAGCTTTGGTTTCGAAAGTGTCTGAGGTGGAGTTTGCTGAAAAGGAGAATTCAGATGAAGAAGGTTTCCTCTTGAATTCTGATGATGAAGCTATTGCTTTTTATTCGAATAATCGAGTTAAGAAGTTTTTCAAAAAGCCTTTTAATTCTAAAGGAAAGCAGAGTGAGATGAAAGGAAAGCTTACGAAGTCTGGTGTAGAAGAGAAAAAGAACTTTGAAAAGCCTGAGAAGAATGATTACAAAGTGAAAGAGTTTAAGGCAGAAAAGAAATTGAAAGAAGATTATGGTGTAGATTGTCATTACTGCAATGGTGCGAATCACTTTGCAATTTATTGTATGCTTCGAAAGAAAGAGGAAAAGAAGAATAGAGTGAAGGACAAAGCATACTATGCTGAAAAGCTGGAGGAAGTTCATGAGAAGGCCAAGGGATTGTCTCTTGTGGCAAGAGGAGAGAATGAAGATGAAGAAAGTGGTACTTATTAGATTTGGTCATCCGGGTCTGATGATGAGGAAATGAGACATCCTACTCATGGTGCCATGTTTGCAGAATTCGAGGATGGAGAAGAAGAAGAGATATTTGGACATTGCTTCATTTCAAAGTCAAGTGACAAATCTCCTATGACAACAATGGTATGTTCTATACCCGAATCTTTCAATATTCCTTTACATGCATATGATTCTGAAATAATTGCTTTTCATGATACTATTGCTTACTTTGATGCAATTGATGTGTCTACTAGTAATGAGGCAAAGAAACTTAATAATCAATTACTTGAAACTCCAAAGTTGCTAGACACGAAACGATGCAAGGTAGAGTATCTAGAGTTGCAATTAGGAAATGTCAATCATGATAGAGAGAATCTAGATAAAGATGTAAGAATGTTGTTGGCTCAACCTAACATCTATTGTAATTTTGCAAAACAATTGTATGCAAAGTTAATAGCATTACATCATTCTTTTGAATTAGCAAAGAACAACATCGTAAACTATTGCCTTTTCTTGCATTCGAAAGAGAAAAAGTCGATGCCATGTCATATGATTGTGAAAACACAATAGTTGATTTAAAAAAAAAACAGACGATAGGTTTGCGTATGGCATTGTTAAGATAGATGAGTTTTTAAATGTTGATGAATTGGTTAATATTGTTAATGAAAGTTTGACAAAAGATGAACAAGTGAAAATTTTGAAAAGAACTGAACATTCGAAACTTGATTCACAACTCAATTTTGCTGATGTCGATGAGAATTCGGATAATCTTAGCGAAATCAGTGAAATTAAAGAAGAAGAAAGTATTGATTTCTCTCAGTTGTCTATCATTAACATCACATCTATGGCCAAAGATAAAGAAATTGTTAATGATTCGATGGTTGAGGTTGACATTGGAAAACCCTCTACTTCGAAAATTTTTGACTTTGAAAATGTGGAAGTTCGAGGCAGTCAAATAGATAGTAGTGATGATGAGGAGAACGAAATCAAAGCTTCGAATGTTTGTAAAACATAAAAGAAAGTTTCAACTAAAACTTCAATTCCAAGAGTTGTGGTTGAACAAGTTTATGGAGAAACATAAAATTTAAACAAGGAGATGAATGAAAAAGGTGCTCGATACTTGGAAACTCATACTGTTGTGTATCCGAATTTTACATGCAGAGATGAAGTAGTTTTTCCAAATCAAGTATTTGTCACAACTGGGAATGTTGAGAACGTCAAGCCCGAATTCAACAAATTGGTCGAAGAAGACAATAAGCGTTCAACTGATGAAGGATTCTTTTCAAATCAAAACACAATTGAAAACAATCTCATTAAGAATTCGTATGTTTTTCAAAAACAAAACTCAAAACAAAAATGGGTTATTAAATCAGAAAAAGAAAAAGTTGTTGTTACAAAAGAAGTTTTTTATTCAACTCCAATTGTGAAACTTAATTCAAACGAATTCAAAGTGCTTGTTAACAACTTTTCAAAAGAACACAAAGTTTCAAAAAGAAAGGCACGAAAAGTAATTTTTTGGCAAGTGGTGTCTAACGAAAAACCCGCTCTGACTAAATCCAAAGTTTCGTATGAGACAGTCAGTGTTTCAAAGTCTAAATTTTCAAATTCTTCAAAAACTAAGAGTTCTCAAAAACCAATTGTCACATAAAAACAAAAAGACACGTCTTTTCATCATCCAATGAGTGTAATAGACAAATTTCCAATAAACCAAAAGGTTGAACATATTCGAAAATTTGATAACATTCGAAAGTATGAGAACTAACACCAGGTTGTGAATGATCAAAAACTTAATAATGTTCGAAAATCAACGAATTGTAACAACGGAAATTTTAAAACAAATTTTTCATTTCTAAAAATGTATTTTCATCCAAAACAAGGCATAAATATCCAACGTAACATGTCATAATACAAATCATATAAATCCCAAGATCATAAATCATCCATCAGTGTGTACAGATCATGCCGGCGCCATCCCACGGTCCTCGCTAGTACCTGAAACACATACACAACAACTGTAAGCATAAATGCTTAGTGAGTTCCCCAAAATACAACTTACGCACATACGCCTTTCCAGGCCCTGACCTTCCGGTCCATGTGTCTCAAGGGACTTCCGTCCCTGCTGGGTAAACCTTCCGGTCCTACCCACGCCAACCTTACAGTCCACATTACAACGCCTTCCGGCCCATAACATATTCGCCTTCCGGCCCATAACATAATGCCTTCCGGCCCATATCAAGCATATCATGCATAGCACATATAACAATTAACTTATCACATGAAGCACATATGTCTCATACCATATCTGACCTTCCGGTCACACAGTCAAAACCCTTCCGGGTACAGTATAGTGAGAAGACTCACCTCGTGGATATCGATAGCTAGCAAATCCCGAAATCACTCGTGCTCGATCCTCCGAGCTACAATCTCCCTATAACAACATACGTCTCTTATTAACACAGTTACCACTAAGGTTGACTACCCTTTTTAAGTCAACACTAGTCAACTCTTGGTCAACGGTCAACGGTCAACTTTGACCGGACTCGGCGAGTGCACTAGGGCGACTCGGCGAGTCTAGACGTTTTCACCAACTCTCTAGGATTCCCTTTTGACACGTCGAGTACTCCCCCTGACTCGACGAGTTCCACCTGGAAGAATCGCGGGGCCACCCCGACTCAACTCGCCGAGTCTCAAGAACAACTCGGCGAGTCCCAGTTGGACTTAGACCACCTGTCAACCCTCTCTGACTCGCCCTGACTCACTGAGTCAACCTATGACTCGACTGGACCACTCACTGGGCGATCTAAGGGTAATCTTCAAGCTACTCGCTGAGTCTGTTCGTCGGACTCGGCGAGTCCAAGCCATGCAACCACTCCAACTTGCTTCTAAGGTCAGATCTGCTCCAATAATTCATAGATCTGGCCTTCCTAGACTGATTCATCACGTAAAGTCCTTATCTTGGTGTTCATATCACACCCCATGGCTCATAAATGGCATTTTGACCTAAGGCATAAGGATTCCAATCCAAAACCTCCATTGATTCACAAAAAGCTTGGGCAAAGGGACACTCTGGACCTCCAAGGGTCCAGATCTATAATCTAAATCGCTTAAGGGACCAAGGAGGCACTAGATCTAGCCACAAAAGGGCTCAATAAGCCCTAAATCAATGTAAACATCAACATAGAAGAGGATAGCTCGAAGATATTACCTCAAATGTGATGTTCTGGACCCCAAACTCTCAGGAAGTGGCTCCTCTTGCTTTCCCTTAGCTGATCCTCCCTTTCCCTTGCAAGATGACACCTCCAAGATCAATAATGGCCTCCTTCTTTGCTCCAAACGCTCACACTCGATTAGGGTTTCACTCAAGGGACTGGTGAGCACAACTGACGGCCATAAGGCCCTTTAAATAGGTCCCAAACCTGAGAAATTAGGGTTTCATTAAACAGCGCGGACTCGCCGAGTCCATACCTTGGACTCGCCGAGTCCAGGCGCGAACCCGTGTCCAGAATCGCGATCCTACTCGGCGAGTCTGAGCTCCAACTCGCCGAGTCCCCTCACAAAAAATCAAAATTATAAGCATAAAAGATACCTGGAAATCTGGGCTGTTACAACTCTCCCCCATTAGAACTAGACTTCGCCCTCGAAGTCTCGCTCTGAAAATAGCTCTGGATGCTGCTCACGCATCTCACGCTCCGGCTCCCAGGTCATCTCTGATCCCTTCTGATGTTGCCACTGAACCAACACCAAGGGTACCTCCTTGTTCCTCAGAACCTTGATCTTCCGATATCTGATGGCCACCGGCCTTTCGGCATAATTCAGGCTCGCATCAACCTGAATATCCTCTAATGGAACCACCGCCGACTCATCGGCTATGCACTTCCTCAGCTGCGACACATGAAAAGTGTCGTGAATCTGCCCCAACTCTGCCGGCAAATCTAACCGATAGGCTACCAGGCCTACCCTCGCGATCACACAGAATGGACCAATATAGCGGCGCCCTAGCTTGCCCCTCTTCCTGAACCGAATCACTCCTTTCCAAGAAGAGACCTTCAGGAGAACGAGATCGCCGACCTGAAACTCAAGCTCGGACCGGCATCTGTCCGCATAACTCTTCTGTCGGCTCTAGGCGGTCAACAACCTCTGTCTGACCTGCTGAATCTGCTCTGTCGTCTAAAGCATGATCTCTGTACTGCCCATCACTCTCTGCCCAACCTCTCCCCAGCAAATGGGGGTCCGACACCTCCTCCCATACAACAGCTCAAAGGGTGGCATACCAATGCTCGAATGATGGTTGTTGTTGTAGGAAAACTCTGCCAAGGGTAAATATGCATCCCAACTACCCCCGAAGTCCAACACACATGCGCAGAGCATGTCCTCAAGCGTCTGAATCGTGCGCTCACTCTGACCGTCTGTCTGGGGATGATATGCGGTACTAAAATGCAGTTTAGTACCCACCTCCTCATGAAATTTCTTCCAGAATCTAGAAGTGAAACGCACATCACGGTCCGAAACAATCGAGATCGGCACCCCATGCCGAGATACCACTTCTCTCACATACACCTCCGCTAATTTCTCCGTTGAAGAACTCTCACTGATGGCAAGGAAGTGAGCGCTCTTCGTCAACCTGTCCACAATCACCCAAATTGCATCAACTCCTCTGGCAGTCCTCGGCAATTTGGTGATGAAATCCATAGTGATCTGTTCCCACTTCCACTCGGGAACCTCCAATGGCTGCAACTTGCCATGCGGCCTCTGGTGCTCGGCCTTAACCCAACGGCAGGTCAAGCACCTCTCAACAAACCATGCGACGTCTCTCTTCATACAGGGCCACCAATACTCCTTTCTCAAATCCTAATACATCTTCGTAGCCCAGGGATGAATTGAGAACTTCGATCTATGTGCTTCCTCCATCAAAATAGTACGCATACCGCCCACAAACGGTACCCAAATCCTACCCTGAAAAGTCATCAGCCCTCTACCATCCGTAACGAATCCTGATACCAAACCAATGACCCGTTCCTTCTTCTGCATCTCTGGTTGCACAGCCTCGGCCTGTTCCCCACGAACGGCATCCAATACCGGAGTCATCACGGTCAATCTCAAACATACATCCCGCAGTGGAGTGCTCTCCGCCCTGCGGCTCAACGCATCGGCTACCACATTAGCCTTGCCTGGGTGGTATAGGATCTCACAATCATAATCCTTGACCACATCCAACCATCTTCTCTGCCGCATGTTTAGATTGGGTTGATCCATCAAATACCTCAAACTCTTATGGTCCGTGTAAATCGTACACCGAACCCCATACAAATAGTGACGCGAAATCTTGAGGGCGAACACTACTGCCCCCAACTCAAGATCATGGGTGGGATATCTCGTCTCATGAGGCTTCAGCTGCCTCGATGCATAAGCTATCACATGTCCTCTCTGCATCAGCACTGCTCCCAGCCCCAAAATCGATGCATCACAATATACCACAAAGTCCTCCATCCCTTCCGGGAGAGCCAATACCAGGGCTTCGCACAGTCTTTGGCGAAGTGTCTCGAAGGAGGTCTGCTGCTCGGGACCCCATGAAAAAGCAACACCCTTCCGGGTCAATCTGGTGAGTGGCACTGCGATCTTAGAGAAATCCTTGATAAATCTCCGATAATATCCTGCCAACCCAAGGAAACTCCTGATCTCAGAGGGTGACTTCGGCACCTCCCAACTCATCACCGCCTCAACCTTGGCCGGATCGACCAGTATCCCTTCCTGGTTAACAAGATGTCCTAAGAACTGGACCTCCCGCAACCAGAAATCACACTTGGAGAACTTTGCATAAAGCTTCTCCTATCTTAGGACCTCAAGGACCTCCCTCAAATGCTCCTCATGCTGCTCTCTAGATTTCGAATATATCAGAATGTCGTCGATAAATACAATCACTGACCGATCCAACATCGGCCTACATACACGGTTCATGAGATCCATGAACACAGTCGGGGCATTGGTGAGCCCAAAAGGCATCACCACAAACTCATAATGCCCATAACGCGTCATGAACGCTGTCTTCTGGACGTCTTCATCCCGCACTCTCACCTGATGGTATCCAGACCTCAAATCGATCTTGGAGAACCAAGATGCTCCCTGCAACCGATCGAAAAAATCGTAGATCCTCGGTAATGGGTAACGGTTCTTGACCGTCAGCTTGTTGAACTCCCGGTAATCAATGCACATCCGGTGTGAACCATCCTTCTTCTTGACGAACAGGATAGGCGGTCCCCACGGTGAGCTACTCGGCCGAATAAACCCCTTCCCCAGCAGCTCCTGAAGCTGCGAGGATAACTCTTGCATCTCTGGAGGTGCAAGACGATAAGGCACCTTAGCAATAGGCGCGGCCCCCGGAACCAAATCAATACTGAACTCCACTTGCCTCACAGGAGGCACACCCGGTAACTCCTCGGGAAAAACATCTGGAAACTCACGCACCACCGGAACCTCCTCAACTGAACTCGGTCTCTCGGAAGCCACCCGCGTATCCATCACATACGCCACAAAACCCTTACAGCCCTGCTGTAGACACTGCCTCGCCCTAGCGGCCGAACAAAAAGTTGATCCCGAACGTGTACCCTCGCCGTACACTGAAAGAACTCCCCTACTAGGGTCTCGTATGGTCACCAGCTGACGCTCACAGTCGATAACTGCGCCGAATCGGCTCAACCAGTCCATGCCCACAATGACACAAACATCACCCATCGCAATAGGAATCAGATCAATCAGAAACTCAACCCCAAAAATCTCTAACACACATCCCCGGAAAATCTCCGAGGCACAAATCACTCTCTCGTCAGCTATGGAAACTCTAAGAGGCCGACTCAACGCCTCACGACTAACACTGATATGCTGACTAAAGTCCAAAGATACAAAAGACCGACTCGCACCCGAGTCAAATAACACTAAAGCAGGTACAGAGTTCACAAGGAAAGTACCTACGCATAACATATTATAAGCATAATATCTCAACATCAAAATAAATACATGAAAGAAAACATACCCGCCACAACAGCGGGCGCAGCGCGGACCTCCTCCGCAGTCAACTGGAAAGCTCTCCCACGAGCCCTCGGGGCCTCGGCCTTCACTGGTCGAGTCTCAGTAGCCCTGGCAGCAGGTGCAGATCCCTGATGAAGCTAAGGGCACTCGGCCTTCCGATGGCCGGTCTGGTTGTAATGAAAGCAAACCATAAACCCCTTGGGGCAATCCCTCGTAATGTGCCCCTCCTTGCCACACTTGTAGCAAGCTCCTGATCGACATGTCCCCTCGTGACCCTTGCCGCACTTTCCGCAAGTGCGGCCCTTCGGACCTCCCGTCCTCGAATCGGAGGACTTAGTCCGCTTGGCTGCCGGCTGAGACTGAGTCGGCCGCTGATCCACCCGTTGAGACTCGGCCTCCTCCCTGGCCTGGGTCTCCAACTCGATCTCACACTTCCTGTCATTCGCCTGAAGCTCAGCAAAGGAATGTTATGTTGAGTTCGACACGAACTCCCGGATATCCCTCCTCAACACACCCAAATACCGGCTCATCCAAGCCTGCTCTGTAGAAACCTATTCGGGGCAGAACATCGCCCTCTCATGAAACTTCCGCGTGATCACCGTAACTGAATCATTACCCTGCTTGAGGGTCAAGAACTCCTGAACCAACCATTCCCTCTCCACCGGGGGAACGTACTCGTCTCTGAACATAGAGGTAAACCTCTCCCACGTCACAGCTGAAATCTCTGCCAAAGTGAAGTCCGCCGTCACGAACTTCCACCAATCCTTCGCTCCCAGACGGAGCTGGTTCAAGGCGAACCGTACTCTCAGATGCTCCGGACATGAACAAGTGTAGAAGCATCCCTCGATGTCAGCAATCCATCTCATCGCAGCGATCGGATCCTGCGCCCCGTCAAACTCAGGTGGCTTCGTGTTGCTGAACTCCCGAAACAACAACGAGTCACCTCCCTGTGGTCTGGCAGCGGCCACAGCTGCGGTAGCTACAGCGGCTGCAGCCTCATTCAACGCGGCGTACCACTAATCAAAGGTCTCCATCAAGGTGGTCTTAATAGACCCAAACATCTCCGGAATCTCAGCCCGGATCGCTGCAGCCACCTCCTCGTGAATCATCTGACGAATCTCCTCGTCACTCACACTGCTCGTACTAGGTCTGTGGCGTGGTCCAACCATGATGCCTCTGAAATACAACATAGAACTATCAGCGACTCTATCGAGCATAATTGCACTCGATAACGCAACCCTACTCAGTCTCCGATACCCAGGGATTCTTACTTGGGTCGCCCACTGACCCGGTGTCTTCGGTAGTACGGGCCCAATACTACCGACTACACCGCATCAGCATTCATCCCAAGTCCTCCTCCCCAAACCCCGGATCCTGAGTACTCTACTCTCGTCATGCACTAACTACCCGCTCGCTCTCCAAGCATCTCATAGCAACAGATTTCCCTAGACTAAGGCATCATAAATCAGGCCACTCTAGTCCTATCATGAATACCTAGTCTTCTAGCATGCATAACATTTCATATCATATCATATCATATCTCTTAACACAACATTATAAGGGTAATTTGGGGATTTTTACCGTTCAGGCGCTGGCTGATCGTACACACTGCTTCATTCTTGTTTACCACAAAATTCTTTATAAAAATTTTATGCCTTTGTTTTTAAAAGTTTTCCTCAAATCCTCGGTTTGATTTCAGTTACGCCCGAAGGTGTACCCGAATCCCTCAAACCAAGGCTCTGATACCAAATTGTAACAACGGAAATTTTAAAACAAATTTTTCATTTCTAAAAATGTATTTTCATCCAAAACAAGGCATAAATATCCAAAGTAACATGTCATAATACAAATCATATAAATCCCAAGATCATAAATCATCCATCAGTGTGTACAGATCATGCCGGCGCCTTCCCACGGTCCTCGCTAGTACCTGAAACACATACACAACAACTGTAAGCATAAATGCTTAGTGAGTTCCCCAAAATACAACTTACGCACATACGCCTTTCCAGGCCCTGACCTTCCGGTCCATGTGTCTCAGGGGACTTCCGTCCCTGCTGGGTAGACCTTCCGGTCCTACCCACGCCAACCTTACGGTCCACATTACAACGCCTTCCGGCCCATAACATATTCGCCTTCCGGCCCATAACATAATGCCTTCCGGCCCATATCAATCATATCATACATAGCACATATAACAATTAACTTATCACATGAAGCACATATGTCTCATACCATATCCGACCTTCCGGTCACACAGTCAAAACCCTTCCGGGTACAGTATAGTGAGAAGACTCACCTCGTGGAAATCGATAGCTAGCAAATCTCGAAATCACTCGTGCTCGATCCTCCGAGCTACAATCTCCCTATAACAACATACGTCTCTTATTAACACTTTTACCACTAAGGTTGACTACCCTTTTTAAGTCAACACTAGTCAACTCTTGGTCAACGGTTAACGGTCAACTTTGACCGGACTCGGCGAGTGCACTAGGGCGACTCGGCAAGTCTAGACGTTTTCACCAACTCTCTAGGATTCCCTTTTGACACGTCGAGTACCCCCCCCCCCTGACTCGACGAGTTCCACCTGGAAGAATTGCGGGGCCACCCCGACTCAACTCGCCGAGTCTCAAGAACAACTCGGCGAGTCCCAGTTGGACTTAGACCACCTGTCAACCCTCTCTGACTCGCCCTGACTCACTGAGTCAACCTATGACTCGACTGGACCACTCACTGGGCGATCTAAGGGTAATCTTCAAGCTACTCGCTGAGTCTGTTCGTCGGACTCGGCGAGTCCAAGCCATGCAACCACTCCAACTTGCTTCTAAGGTCAGATCTGCTCCAATAATTCATAGATCTGGCCTTCCTAGACTGATTCATCACGTAAAGTCCTTATCTTGGTGTTCATATCACACCCCATGGCTCATAAATGGCATTTTGACCTAAGGCATAAGGATTCCAATCCAAAACCTCCATTGATTCACAAAAAGCTTGGGCAAAGGGACACTCTGGACCTCCAAGGGTCCAGATCTATAATCTAAATCGCTTAAGGGACCAAGGAGGCACTAGATCTAGCCACAAAAGGGCTCAATAAGCCCTAAATCAATGTAAACATCAACATAGCAGAGGATAGCTTGAAGATATTACCTCAAATGTGATGTTCTGGACCCCAAACTCTCAGGAAGTGGCTCCTCTTGCTTTCACTTAGCTGATCCTCCCTTTCCCTTGCAAGATGACACCTCCAAGATCAATAATGGCCTCCTTCTTTCCTCGAAACACTCACACTCGATTAGGGTTTCACTCAAGGGACTAGTGAGCACAAATGACGGCCATAAGGCCCTTTAAATAGGTCCCAAACCCGAGAAATTAGGGTTTCATTAAACAGCATGGACTCGCCGAGTCCAGGCGCGAACCCGCGTCCAGAATTGCGATCCTACTCGGCGAGTCTGAGCTCCAAGTCGCCGAGTCCCCTCACAAAACATCAAAATTATAAGCATAAAAGATACCTGGAAATCCGGGCTATTACACGAATAGTCAACAAGTTCCAAACAAAACTTTCAAATCAAAAGTTACATTTACTCCACAAAAGCCAAATTTTCCAAATCCTTCAATCACAAAACCAACAAAAGTTTCGTGTTCAAATGAAAAAGCAGAAATTCATTCTGTCAATATCTGGCTTGAAGGACAAGGAAAAAAGTATCAGTCTGGGAGGTTTTCTCAAGTTCAGATCAAAACATCTGATGAAAAGTATTTGACTGAGTTGATAACTAGAAGTTTATCTTCTCAAGATTCAAATATTCAGGTACAGAGATGGAAACCAATCAACAAATTAACAAGAATTGAGAAGCCTGAGGTGCAATCTAATGAGAATCCGAAACTATCGAAAATTTTTATCTCAATATCTTTAGATAATGTTGTTGATTTAATTGATAGTATAACTGCAAAAATCGAACTTCAGTTTTTAGTTGTAAAATTCACTCATTGTTTCAAACTAATAACCAAGGACCCAAAAAGCCTTGGGTACCTAAATTCTTTAATTAAATGCAGGTACTATGTGACAAAAAATATGATACGAAGTGGTATATTGATAGTGGTTGCTCACGTCACATGACTGGAAAGAAGGAGAACTTAAGATATTTTTGAAGTATTGAAAATGATGGAGTAGTGAAGTTTGGTAATAATCAAAAATGTCAAGTGAAAGGATATGGCAAAGTAACGAATGGGCAATTCACAGTAAATTGCGTTGCATATGTGGAAGGTCTTCAACATAACTTGATTAGTGTTTCATAATTACTTGTGGGCACTGGAAATCAAGTGGTGTTTAACGAAGAAGGGAGTATAATCTCAAATTCAAGACGAATGAAGTATTGCTAAAATCGAAACGATATGGCGATATGTTCACACTGGATATTAAACCAATAGTGGACAAACCATCTTTTTGTCTACTTTCGACAGCTTCAAGTGATGTCACTTGGTTATGGCATACACGTTTATCACATTTAAACTTTCGAAATCTAAACAAGTTAGTTACAGAAGATTTAGTTCGTGGTCTTCTTGTGTTAAAATTTGATAATAATACTCTTTATGCAGCTTACGAACAAGGAAAACAACATCGCAAAGGACATCCTATCATGATAGACTAAAAAATTGTTGAACCATTGAAACTTCTTCATATTGACCTGTGTGGACCTTCAACTGTTGAAACAATTAACAAGAAACGGTACATTTTGGTTATAATTGATGATTTTTCACGTTTCACATGGGTATTTTTTCTCAGGTTAAAATCTGACATAGCTCAAACTATGATTGATTTTATCAAAAAGATAGAGATGAGTATGAAAAAGAATCTTCGTCGAATAAAGAGTGATAATGGGTCTGAGTTTAAGAATAAGATGTTAGATTTGTTTTTAACTGAAAAAGCAATTTCGCATAATTTCTCATCACCATATACACCACAACAAAATGGTGTTGTTGAAAGAAGAAATAGATCATTGTGTGAGGCAGCAAGAACAATGTTGACATATGCGAATCTTCCTTAGTATCCATGGGCTGAAGCCGTTTCAACAGCATGTTTCACTCAGAATCGTTCTTTTATTCATAGAAGATTTAATATCACTCATTATGAAATAATAAATAATCGAAAACCTAATGTTAAATTTTTCCATGTTTTTGGTTGCAGATGTTTTATCATGAATCTTAAAGACAATCTTTTAAAGTTTCAAGCTAAAGCTGATGAAGGCATATTTTTGGGATATTCGCATACTTCTGTTGCATATCGAGTGTTGAACAAATGAACTCGGAAAGTTGAAGAAACTTTTAATCTTACATTTGATGATTACTATGTTAAACAAGTAGAAAGAAAGTTTGAACAAAAACCAATTCTTGCTGAATCAAACAATCAAACTGAAATTGATAACTCAATTGATTTTGATTATGATCTAATTTTTGGTGTTCCAGACAGGGCAATTGATGTTGAAGTTCATGCTGATGATAATCATACACCCGAATCATCAAAACATACTGATGATTCAATACTTACTTCGGATACTACTGCAAATGGAGAAAGTATGCTAGATGTTCGTATAGAAGGGGAGCATACGTCTATTCCTCTAAATATTGAAGGCGAGCATCCTTTCGAGGGGGAGAAGAGTAGTATGAATCATGAATTTGAGGGGGAGCATCAAAATGATAATCATGTTGAGGGGGAGGATGATGATACAGATGCAATTAATATTGATCAAAATCATGAATTTCATGAATTTGATGATAATATTTTTGTGACAGGTACTACAAATGAAGAAATGTACGAAGATGCACCATTGGAATTTGATCCAGCATATCCACCACTTGAGAAATGGACGAAGAATCGTCCAAAAGAGCAAGTTATAGGAAATCCACAAGATGGAGTTTTAACAAGAGCTCAAATTCGTGTGAAAAATGAGGTACTCAATACAAATCAAGAATTTTGCATGTTTAATGTTTTTATTTCAAAAATAAAGCCAAAGACAGTTAAGATTGCTATGGAACACTCAGATTGGGTTGTTGCTATGCAATCTGAACTTGCTGAATTCAAACGAAACAAGGTTTGGAGACTTGTTCCAAAGCCTAATAATTTTCGATTGTCGGGCTAAAATGGATTTTTAAAAGTAAAACCGACAAAGAGGGCAATATTATTCGAAAAAAAAGCTAGGCTTGTAGTTAAAGGTTATTCACAACAAGAAGGTATCGACTATGAAGAAACCTTTGCCCCTGTCACCAGACTCGAGGTTGTTCCAATATTTTTAGAATATTCAGCAAACAAAGGCTTTGATGTTTATCAAATGGATGTCAAATGTGCGTTCTTGAATAGAGAGCTCTAAAACTTTGTAGATGTTGAACAACCACCAGGTTTCGTTAATGAAGAATATCCTAATCGTGTTTACATTTTAGATAAAGCTGTGTATGGGTTAAAACAAGCACCAAGACCATGGTATGAAACTCTTACCAATTTCTTAAAACAGTCAAAATTTAAACAAGGATCAGTTGATCCCACATTATTTCGTAAGAAAGTTGGGGATCATCTAAT
The DNA here is from genome assembly GCF_002870075.4 of Lactuca sativa. Taxonomy (NCBI): domain Eukaryota; kingdom Viridiplantae; phylum Streptophyta; class Magnoliopsida; order Asterales; family Asteraceae; genus Lactuca; species Lactuca sativa. The sequence continues at coordinate 226,614,527 of NC_056625.2, forward strand.
GTTTGTTCAAATTTATGTTGACGATATTATTTTTCGCTCTACTCACCCAGCTTTGTCTAGTGAATTCGAGAATTTGATGGAGAGTAAATTCGAAATGAGCATGATGGGTAAAATCAACAATTTTCTTGGGTTAAATATATGTCAAAGCAGAGTAGGAATTTTCATTAACCAAGAAAAATATACGAAGAATTTGCTTGAAAAGTTTGTAATGACGAATAGCACGAAGCTAAGAGTACCAATGGCAGTTGGAACGAAGTTAACACCTTCGTTAGATTCACCTGTTGTTGATCTTACCTTGTTTCGAAGCAAGATAGGTTCTCTACTTTATTTAACTGCAAGTAGACCTAATATCATGTTTTCTGTGTGCAATTGTGCAAGGTATCAAGCAAATCCAAGAGAACCACATTTAACAGCTGTGAAAAATATTTTTCGTTATCTCAAAGGAACAGTTTCGTTGGGATTGTGGTATCCTTCGAAATATGGATTTTTCATTCAAGCCTTTTCGGATACAGACCTTGGTGGATGTACTCTTGACAGAAAAAGTACAAGTAGAGGATGTCAATTACTGGATGGGAAGTTGGTAAGTTGGCAGTCAAAGAAACAAACTTGTGTAGCTATTTCTACTGTTGAAGTTGAATACATTTCTACTGCGGCTTGCACTTCTTAAATCATTTGGATTCAAATCCAATTGTGGGATTATGCAATTAATATGAAAAAGATTCCTTTGTACTATGATTCACAAAGTGCTATTCGCATTTGTCATAATCCAGTACAACATTCAGAACAAAACACATTGCTCTTCATTATCATTTTATAAAAGATCATGTGGATGATGGTAACATTGAAGTTCATTTTGTGAAAACTACTAATCAACTTTCTGATATTTTCACTAAACCACTTGATGAAAAATCTTTTGTGAGAACTTTAGCAGGTTTGGGAATGTTAGATGCGAATTCGGTACCAGGATCAAATACTCAAAATTAACGAAATGATGATGGTGAAAAAGGTGTCGATTCAGAGGCTTGCTATCTTAACTATTCAGAGGTTACTTTGCATTAAGAGGCTTCGACACGCTTCGTTTTCGTATATTGAAACTAAAACTTTTCATTCGTTTAAGATTTTGTTCAACTAAAAAACCAAAAATATTTTTATTTCTTTGCATTAAATTTCAAAAAATCAAAAATATCAAAAAGATTTTCTTTTGTTGCATGTTTTAGTTCTTGAAAAATTCAAAATCACAAAAATATTTTTTTCAAAAATAGAAAATCCAAAAATATTTTTGGTTACTTTGTTATTTTTTTAGGTCTTCATGACAATTCTTCAAAGGGTCATGATTGTGTTTCTATGGGAAGGTAATTCTCTTAAATCTTTGTACTAGTTAAGATGTCCCTAGAAGCATAATGTTGCATGTCGACCCAAGCCTCAACTGACTCTATGTGTGTTACGAAAGCCTTAATGTAATTTTTCATACGAAACTTTCTTCCAAATTAGGCTTACATTCACATTAGTCCAATGAGCTACCTTACTCTTCTCAAATGAGTTAAGAGTTATCTGTTGGTCCATATATAACATAGGTACATTCGAATCTTAACCAATCTTTGTTAATGATCAAACACATTTCAAAATTTCTTAACACATTTCAAACACAAAGACACATGTTCAAGAGGTCATTGATCAAACCAATTGTGACTTAAACATGTCAAAAATCTTTGTTAATGATCTTAAATCATAAGACCGTGATGCAACTGAAACCCAAATATCCGAACTTAATAAGGAATTGACGAGGAACTTTGTTCCAAATTCTTACGAAACACTTGTTTCTGTACCAAAGTTTCGTATACTCCAAATCACATTCTTTTATATGAGTGGTTTTGATCAAATGTTCGAAACCCACGACATTTCTTTCCCAACAAAATCCAGCTTAACTATTTTTCCTTGAATGTGATTTCAATGTGAGTATCAATTCTTTTCTCTAATCACTTTCACAAATTTTACAAAGTCACTTGTCACTGACTTCGCTGGTCAAACAAGTAATTTCGTTTACAATTACTCACCTTATGTTTAGACTGATATGTAACGAAATTCGTAAGCCACCCATTGAAGCCTTGAAAATGAAGCCATTTGATACTTCTCTAAAAGTATACGATTGTAATTCACAGGAAAATGCACAAGCTGTTAGATATCTCTCTTGATAATTAACGAAGCAACCTTTGCCTGGGGTTTAACTTATTTCGTGTCAATATTTTTGACATCACAGATCCATTTTTTTTAATTTGCTTCTTATCCTTTTCCATTGTATCACTGAACTCACGAAATCCTTGAGGCTCTAAGTAATACCAACTTAGGCTAATGATTTCACAAGACTGGCAAATGACTTCGTTTCGAATCCCAAAAACGAATGAGCCCAACCTCAAATCTAAAATGTTTGATCTTATCCACAAGTACTCACGAACAGTCTCAAAGTAACCATTTGGTAACTTGGCCCTACTTTCAAGGAACTTTATCTGACATAGCTACAATAACGGCTACCGATGCGTGTTTCAAGGGATGACGTGATCTACTTCTTTATGACAAATGGTTCAAATTATTTTGGGTTGCTTATAAAAGGAAAATCTTCTTTCCTTTTGAAATCACGCGTTCAAGAATTCCCAGAAGATCAAAAAGCCCAAATTTTTCCTAAAAAGCTTCAAATCAACTTGCAAATGTAGGCATGTCAAAAAGTCCCATAGGACCCCGATCCCGTGGGGGCCCCGACCCGTATGGGGGCATTTGTTGAAAAAAATCGGGAGCGGGGGCAGGGCGGGGGCAAAGTTAACCCCCGTTTTAATTCCGGGGGCGGGGCGGGGGTTGGTAGTCCCGTCCCGAAACCCCCGTGGGGGCCCCGTTAATAAATTATATAATTTGACATATATTAATATATAAATATAATAACTAATAAAATGATTTTTACAAACAAAAATTCAATAAAAAACATGTTTTTAAGTTGTTTGTAACCTGTAAAATTATGTTATAAATATCTATTTATTACCCAAAAAATAGTTTCTTTTAGCCCAAACAAAAACTTCTTTTAGCCCAAATAAGGTAGCCTAAAATCAATCGAGGGTGGGGGAACGGGGGCGCGGGCGGGGAGCAGAAGGTGAATTCGGGGGCGGGGGGGTGTGGAAAGGATGGAGATTTCGGGGGCAGGGGCGGGGGAACGGGAAAATTTTAGGGGCGGGGGCGGGGGATGCAATCCCCGTCCTGTTTGCCCCCGTTGACATCCCTATGCAAATGGCTGCTGTTCAGAATTCCACTACTGAAGAAATTGCATCTCAACCTCTGATGAAGATACAAAGCACAAACTATCAGGTTGAATCAAATGTCTCGTTGTATCCATGATATCTCAAGATGCTAATAGTTGCATTCAAAAGATCAGTTCTAGCCACCGCTATGTTCAAATCCTTCGCTTAGTGAATGAGAAACGCATCCACTGCTTCATTCAATAAAGGAACTGATGTACTCAATAAAGGAACTGATGTACTCACTTTCAACTTAGTGAATAAGAAACGCATTCGTCTCACCAAGAAGATGTTCTCTCAGTTCTTGGAACTTCCAAATTCACCACCCTTTTTCAAACCTTCTAATCCTCAGATTATGTATATGTTCAATGAGATGGGTCACCAGCCACCACTCGAAAAGATAAGTGATTTCAAAAAGTCTGGGCTTCCCTATATCTGGAATTTCTTGTTTGGGATTTTTCTAAGGTGTTTAAGAGGAAGAAAAGTGGGTCTTGACAAAGGAAGAAAAGAAGTGTATGTTATGGTCATGGGTTTATATTACGACTTGAGTGTGGATTATGCCACTTAGTTGTGGAAAGAATTTACGAAAAGCTTGAAAAGTACAAGTGTGGCTAAGGGAATTTCTTGTGCTAGATACTGGAGTTTAATTTTGGAGAAAGTGTATGAGAAAGAGGGAATTCAAGTTCCTTAGGGTGAAGACATTGTTGAATTTACGAAGTATCAATTTCCAAAGAATGTTAAAGATGATGAGCAAATTTTTACAAGTGTTGCACGAGTTCCAGATGCAATGCTCGAGAAGGTGAATCCTACGCACAAGTTTCTTGTAAAGTATTTGTAGAAGGTAAACCCTGATGTTGAAACTGAGGTGTTACTTGAAATCGAAGTTGGCTCTTCCAAGCCATCAAAGAAAACGAAGTCTGATGAGGACCCTGTAAAAGATACAAAGTCGAAATCTTCGCCCAAGAACGTTGAGGGTAATGATAAGAAGAATGTAGAAGAGAATAAAGATCAGCCTTCGAAAGAAGTTGTTCCTTCCAAATCAGGAATTCTTGAACAGATTCATAGGAAATCATCTAAACGAACTTCGTCTGATGACTCTCCAATGGTTCATAAGACTTAGGTTAGCAGTAAAGGAGTGGTAGTTCGTGAAATACCTGCTCCTGTTTCACCGTTATCCAAAAAGAGACGTGATCATGACGTTGCGAAGCACATTACAGAAAAACGATACAAGCGAAAGCTGGTAATAAGAGACGATTCCTCAAACAACGAAGTTGTTCCTGAAACTCCAATGGCTTCAACTTCTCCTATGGTAACTTCAACACCTATAATCTCTTCAATTTCGAATGTTTCTACCATTTCTCCTACTACAACCATTCCACTCGAAATATTGGTAACCAAGTTATTTACTGAGGCGGTTCCTATTTCAAAAATCACTGCTAACGTATCTAATACGGGGGCAAATGTTACTATGATTGTCGACTTTTCACAACCTATTATTCTTTCTTCTTCATTACCACTTATCACTTCATCTCCGTTTGTTTCATTACCACCACCCATATCAACTTCTACTTCACTCCATTGTTTGAAACTATCCTTCAACAACCAATTACTACTCTTTTTCCATCACAATCCACAGACACACCAAACCTCATTCTAATGATGAAACAGAAGGAGCAGGTTTTGGAGCAACATTCGACGAATTGCATTTTGATTCGGAAGAGGAGGAAATTCCTGATCATTTGTTAATGTCAGGAAAACAATTTAAAATCTTGAACAGGAAGTTAAACTCACTTCTTCAATCCCAAGCTGATTCAGGGGCAAAATATTCGGTTTCGGGTATAGAAGTTGAATTAATGATAAAGGCAGCTGAACGAAGACATCATGAGAAGTTAGATCTTTCTGATCAAAATAGTGAGCTTTGCATCAAGACTCAGGCAGGGAATTTTGAAGGCGCCTTTAAAGATTTGAAGGCTATTGCGAAGGAACGTCATATTCTCTTCGTACAAGATGTCAAAAAGGTTCGTGAAGATGTCAATTTGAAACTCGAAGAGTTGAAGAAGGAAGTCTCTCAAGAACTCGTGAATATGAATTCTCAGTACAATTCACTTCAAGAAAAGGTCAATATAATTGTTGGGGCAGTTATAAATTTTGTCAAAACATTTCAAGACACAATGCCGAAGTTTGAAACTAAAGCAACTGATGACAACAATCAGCTTGTGAAATTGTAGACTCTTCTTGAGGAGTTAAAAGTGATGGGTTTTGAGCATTCTAACACTTCCTAAGTGTACATGCAACCCTAATAAACCTTTAATCTATGTTTGTCTAAGATACTTGCAAATAATTATTTTTCCAAGGTTCATATCCTAACTAGCATGGCATGGGGAACATGAATCAAATAAAGCTAGTAGAAATACGTACCTTGTAGTTGTAGTTGATTGCTTGGAGTTTTAGAGCCTAGCACCAATAGTGTGGATGCCTCAAATGGAAATCACAAATCACCACAAACTTGGAACTTTGAGAGAATAGTCACTACTATCTTGAAATCGGCCCTCTCACTTTACTCACCTCAACTACTATGATTTCAAGAACCAAAGCCTCCTTTATATAGTGTGGTGGATTAGGGTTACATCCATGTAAACCCTAAAACCCATGTCTCTTCATTTCCATGAGATCCATGGGTTAAAGCTCCATGGAGTATCCATGGACTATCCATGCAAGCCTAGCCCATTCCAAATAAGCATTAGCCCACACTATATAAATATAGAAGCCCATATTTAATTAGTAATACTTTTGATCTCTAAATTAATACTAGATTAATTATAGATCAATACTAATTAAATAATATGATCTTATATTATTATATTAGAACTTAAAATATATTAATAAATCATAACTTGTACTATTCTCAAAAGATTATCCATAAAATGTTCAGGTGAAGTGCAACCCAAATGGACCATGCTGGGTCGGGTCAAATACATACCAAATATAGTTATGGACTTAGACACTATATCCAACAGTCTCCCACTTGGATAAGTCTAATAACTATAGTTGCAAGTATGACTTCAGGAACCGATCAGCAATCGTAGCTCTTCAAACTCTGTTGAACTAGAACGTGCCATTTTAGATAAGTGATCATATAATCCTCTGTTCTAGATATCAGCCGGAAAAATACATGGAACATGGTCTTACTTATTGTCCAACATTTGTTTCCCGATTTCCGATTTGTTTGACATAGAACTTAACTGAACACATCAATTTAGTTCTGACCGGGCCCGGTACATAGGTCAAAACAAAATCAACGAGGGGCCCAGATATCGCTTCTAATCCTAGAAGGAACAGATAAACTTCGACTCATATGTTTGTTCTACCACTCATTGAATTATACACAAAGGCACGTTTTATAACATCGAGTTACCAATGTGTTTTCGTACAATCAATGCATAACCAACTCGTAAGTAACAAATCATATCTCTAGGTTTAAAGACTTATATGATATTACTGTCTCACGATCACTCGAGATAAATTCCATGAAGTGACTCCAGTGAGCGTGGGTTGAATCCAATGCTCAGAACTTATCAGCACTCATGATTGTTGTAGCCATGTCCAACACCTTAGACCTCTACAACCAATCATGACAGTCTTGATTCATACCTACTTCCGACATATGACCGACTGTGGAGGTTTGAATAATATGATATACCAAACATAATTATTCTGGAAGTCAAAACATGCAAAGGAAATATAGTAAACGATCGACAAGAGATAGCAACACTTTGCTCATAAATAAAACACCTTTTATTCATCATCTAATGTCAATTACACTTTACAAATTTCGAGATTATCTAACTACTAAAACTAATATCATCATTCAGACCTATGCTCCGAGCATGTTGGAGATGCTTAGCCCGAGTCAGTCCCTTCGTGGGGGGATCTGTTGGGTTCTCATCCGATGATACCCTCTTTGCCACAAGGATTCCTTCTTCTATTCGATGTCTGATGAAGTGATATTTTCTGTCATTGTGTCTAGATCTTCCATGATCTCATGGTTCCTTAACTAAGGCAACCGCACTATTGTTGTCACATAAAATCTCCATTGGCACCTTTATAGTTGGTACAACTCCAAGGTCTCCGATGACGTTCTTTAGCCATATAGCCTCCTTAGCTGCCTTGTTTGCTGCTATATACTCTGATTCACAAGTGGAATCAGCTACTGTCTCCTGCTTGGAACTTTTCCAAGTAATTGCCCCTCCGCTTAGGGAAAAGACCCAGCCCGACTGAGAGCGGAAATTGTCCCTGTCAGTCTGAAAGCTAGCATCACTGTACCCTACAACTCTCAAGTCATCATTCCCACCAAGGGTAAGGACCACCCAGTCCTTAGTCATTCGCAGGTACTTGAGGATATTCTTTACCGCAGTCCAGTGTGCCTTCCCAGGGTTCCCTTGATACCTGCTAACCATGCTCAAAGCAAAGGCTACATCAGGTCGAGTACACGTCATAGCATACATGATCGATCCTACTGCTGAAGCATAAGGTAGTCGACTCACTTCTGCTATCTCAGCCTCAGTACTAGGGATTTGTGTCTTACTCAATCTGGCGTTACTCTAAATGGGTAACTCACCTTTCTTGGAGTTATGCATGTTGAACTTTTCAACACTTTGTCCACATAGGTGCTTTGACTAAGTCCAATTAGTCTTTTACTCCTGTTTCTCAAAATCCTTATCCCTAGGATATAGGCAACTTCACCAAGGTCCTTCATAGCGAAACACTTCCTAAGCCATGACTTTACTTCCTGCAGGGTTGGGATGTCATTTCCTATGAGTAGTTTGTCATCCACATACAGTACCAAAAAGCTGACTATGCTCCCACTAGCCTTGATATAGACACAAGATTCATCTTCACTCCTTGAAATGCCAAATTCCTTGACTTTCTCATCAAAGCAAAGATTCCATCTGCGAGGTGCCTGTTTCAATCCATAAATGGATTTCTCGAGTTTACACACTCTATTGGGGTACTCTGTACTAACAAAACCCTCTGGCTAAACCATGTAAACATCTTCCGCCAACTTTCCATTAAGGAAAGCAGTTTTGACATCCATTTGCCATATTTCATAGTCATGAAATGCAGCAATGGCTAATAGAACCCTAATAGACTTTATCTTGGCCACTAGTGAAAAGGTCTCATCATAATCAACTCCCGGAGTTTGAGAATAACCCTTTGCAACCATTCGTGCCTTATAAGTGTATACATTACCATCCATGTCGGTCTTCTTCTTGAAGATCCATTTGCACCCAACTACCTTACGATCAGGTACATTGTCAACCAAGTTCCAAATTTGATTGTCATACATGGACGGTATCTCGCTATCCATAGCCTCTTTCCATTTAGCAGCCTCAAGGCCTGCCATGGCTTCCGTGTAGCTGTTAGGCTCATCCAGATTTACCAGTGTGTTATCACTGATAACTGTCTCACCTTCTGCAGTAATATGGAAACCATAATAATGCTCAGGTGCATTCCTAACTCTGGTGGAACGCCTCAGAGGTATAGATTCTTCAGTTGGCTCAACAGGAGTTTCCTCCTCAGGTTGAGGGCTAGGGTTTGAGGTTCCTTCATCACTTGACTCCTGAAGTTCCTCAAGGTCAATTTGCCTCCCACTATCTCCTTGACTCATGAATTCTCTCTCTCTCAAAAGAATCCTCTTCTTGCTACAAAGACCATATTATTACTGGGTCTGTAAAAGATGTAGCCAAAGGATTTCTGTGGATAGCCGATGAAAATACACCTTTCGCTTCGGGGTTCGAGCTTATCGTGAGTCTCGCGTCTCACGAAAGCCTCACAACCCCAAATCTTGATGTGGTCTAGATTGGGAACTTTTCCAGTCCACATCTCGTGAGTTGTTTTGGCAACATTCTTTGTTGGGACTAGATTCAGGATATGGGCGGCAGTCTCTAAGGCATACCCTCAATATGAGATTGGTAGCAAAGCTCGACTCATCATGGAATGAACCATGTCCAACAAGGTCCGATTGCGCCTCTCAGCTACACCATTCAACTGTGGTGTCCTAGGAGGTGTCAATTGTGAGATAATCCCACATTCCTTAAGATAGTCAAGGAACTCAGTACCAAGATACTCACCACCTCGATCGGATCGAAGCATCTTAATGTTCCTGTTCAACTGATTCTCCACTTCTTGCTTAAACTCTTTGAATTTTTCAAAGGTTTCTAACTTATGCTTGATTAAGTAGACATATCCATATCTACTAAAATCATCAGTGAAAGTCACATAAAACCGATTAGCATCTCTTGTGGCGGCTCTGAAGGGTCCACACACATCCGTGTGTATGAGGTCCAACAAACCTTCACCCCTAGCACAAGTGCCAGTAAAAGGTGACTTTGTCATTTTACCAAGCAAACAAGATTCACAACTATCATCTAACTTTAGGTCAAATGACTCCAAGACTCCATCCTTTTGGAGTTGGCCTATGCGTTTCTTGCTTACATGTCCAAGACGACAATGCCATAAAGATGCTTTATCTAATCTACTAGAATAGTCATATACAATAAATTATTTCCTAGATTTTCTACAACAGATACAGTTTCATACAAGCCATCACAAGGTAAGGCTTTAAAATAATGAACATTATTAAAGAAAGCACCGATACTACCATTTTTATTATCAAAACAAAAGGTAAAACCTTGTTTATACAATGCATGAAAGGAAATAACATTTCTTGCCATTTCTGGTGAATAATAACACTTATTCAAATCTAATGTAAACCCACTATTTAGCACTAAGGAATAAACTCCTATCGTGGTGACAGGTGATGCTTTCCTGTTTCCCATGATCAAGTTTATCTTTCCCTGATCCACATTCTCACATCTTCTTAGTCCCTGCAAATTACAACATATGTGAATACCACAACCGGTATCAAGGACCCAAGACTTAGAATGAGGTGATTTATTAGACAATATAGTGTATATACCTGCATGGTTGGGTTTTACTTTCCCATCCTTCACATCTTGCTGGTACTTTGGGCAGTTTCGCTTCCAGTGCGATTTTTCATGACAATAGAAGCATTCAGGCTCATTAGGATTAGCAGAAGGAGTGACAAAACCTTTCTTGGTTTTGCTTGAAGAGGAGCCTTCAAGGGTCTTACCCTTGGTACCCTTAGAAGGGTTCTTTCTCATATTCCCTTTGCCTTGCCCGACTGCCAAGACATTGGCCGCAGTAGGAGTAGGAGTAGGAGTAGTAACAACTGACTTACCCTTTAGACCACTTTCCGCGGTCTTCAAGAGTCCCTGAAGTTTACTGAGGGTGACTTCTTCCTTGTTCATGTGATATGCATGCGGAATTGATCATAACACGATGGTAAGGAGTGCAAAATGATGTCTATTTCTAACTCCTCAGGGAAGTTCACATTCAGCTTCAGTAAACGGTCCACACACCTTTGCATTTTCTGCATATGGCCCGTGATGGGTTCACCATCCTTCATTCGGGTTGTTATCATGAAGGAGATTATTTCATATCGCTCTTGACGAGCACTCTGATAGTAACGATCCATCAAGTCCTAGTGCATCTCAAAAGGATAATAGTCCTCATAGGACTTTTGGAGCTCGGCTGTCATGGTGGCCATCATGATACATGCTACTTTTGTAGCATCCCTTTCACGTACCTCATAATCAGCAAGCTCTTCAGGAGTAGCAGTTAGCTCGGGTACCTTTAGCTCCTTGTCGACAACATATTTTTTGTTCTCATACCGAGTGACCATCCTGATGTTCCTGATCCAATCAGTAAAGTTGGATCCATCGAAGATGACTCTCCCACAAAGATTCATGTGAGAGAAAGAGCTAGTAGGGTTAGATCTAGAAGCATTGTTATTGGAAGACATATGAAAGGAAGGGGGAATAGATTAGATTAGATTTAATGATAGTCCTTAATAAATCACCCAAATGTAGTATTAAGGCTAGGACCCAACACAATATGTTATAACTTAGAAGAGGGATGCCGTAATCTAAGCTATAAGATATTTGAAGGTAGGTGAATGACGATTCACCAATTTCCACCACGAAAAATGAAATTTTAATTAGGTTTTAATTGGTTTAGAAACTCCTAGATTCTTTGATATTCATTGAACTTTCTTCAATGGCATGTTTCAATCTCGAGTGTGCCCTTCAGGTTTTGTGACTGGGATGCCGAGGATCACAAAACAAGGTGTGAAGTAACCATGCAAATTACTTGGTACCCTTAATGTACTACCCCTCAATCGATGTGCCGGTTAACCTCACACGCTCCATCGATACTATGATAAACATTAAGTCACCCTTCACCTACCTTGTTAAGTTCAAGTTAGTGTGCCTGTAACAACGAAAATTTTCAAAACAATTTTTTTTCATTTCTTAAAAACATGTTTCCATCCCAAATAAGTCATAAAGATCCAATGTATCATATCATAATACAAATCATATAAATCCCAAGATCATAAATCCTCCATCAGTGTGTGCAGATCACGCCGGCGCCTTCCCACCGTCCTCGCTAGTACCTGAAACACATATCACAACAACTGTAAGCATAATTGCTTAGTGAGTTCCCCAAAATACAACTTACGCACGTACGCCTTTCCAGGCCTTGACCTTCCGGTCCATGTGTCTCAGGGGACTTCCGTCCTGACTAGGTAAACCTTCCGGTCCTACCTACGTCAACCTTATGGTTCACATCACAACGCCTTCCAGCCCATAACATATACGCCTTTCGGCCCATAACATAACGCCTTCCGGCCCATATTAAGCATATCATACATGGCACATATAAACGATTAACTTATCACATACAATGCATATAACTCATAACATATCCGACCTTCCGGTCACACAATAAAACCCTTCCGGGTTCAGTATAGTGAAAATACTCACCTTGTGGAAAGTCTAGAATCTCACGTGCTCGCTATCTCTGAATCCCCACACGAAGACTCAACCTCGCCTAATAATAACGAATATCATTTCAATTAATATAGACTTCCACCACTAGACTTTACCCCCTTATTAACATTCATCAGAGGGTAAAAGACCATTTTACCCTCTCTTGACTCAAAGTCCACATGTTGACCAAAACCCTAAAAGTCAACAAAAGTCAACATCTCCAGTACGCGGGGCGTACAGACTGATGTACGTGGGGCGTACATCGCCAACTCAATAATCAGGGTCTCCACCCAGTACGCGCAGCGTACTGGGAGTTACACCCAGCGTAATAGACAGATCTAGACACACTTCATTTCTGGTCTTAATCGGTTAAGCCACTACTACAACTTCTAGATCCAGCCTTATTTAAGAATCCTTATGTCACACCCCAAAACCGATAACGGCGGAATACGTTTCGGGGTGGATGACGTAGTGAACAGTATCATCACAATTGCATAATAGTGGAAACAAGAAACATACAACAATAGCATTACATAGTGAATTTAATTACAAGTGTGTTTTGTAATGTTTAACAATCACCTAAAAGTAAATCAAAAATAAGAGATGGGTCTTGTGTGCTCCACCTTCTCCAAAAATGTCGCGTCTGTACCTGTCTATCTTTGACCTGAAGATACAAGTTATTTTGAAAACGATTATCAGCATAAAGCTGGTGAGTTCATAAGAGTTTAGTGTGAGTTTTAGTATACAAAGCATTAGTGCTAAAAATGTATCATTTATGTTCATAAGTAGTAGAAACTTAGAAAATCCCATATTTTCCAGAAAATACATTGTAAGTGACAATCAGTGAAAAATATGCATTCTTCATTTCTTTGAAACAGATTATTGTAAAAATATATTGGCAAATCTCCAAATAACAAGTGTGATGGAATAGGTTAAGCCTGTAATCAGCGATAGAGGTGCAAACTTCCTTTAGTGATAGATACTTACTTACTTCGGGATGTAGTTAGCATTTAGTGTAGTATTTTGGAGTAGTTGTAGTGTATTCCTTGTATGTTACTAATAGTGAGGATAATAGAGGATCCCATGACCTTCCCGGTCATGCACAGTATAGTGAAGTAGTGGCATCCCTGGGCCTGCACGGCGCGGACTGAAATTAACAGTCGGGATGTAATAGCGTCTGCCCCGTATAGATCTATACATGTAGAGTCGTCTCCCTGCTGGAAAACTTCGGGCGTAGTGGATAGCGAATAGAGTATCTCGTAGTGGGTTAGTGTATTATAGTTTGTTTAGTGTTTTCTCTATTGTTATAGTGTAGTAATCTTTTAGTACTGATCATAGTGTATTCTCTTACTAGTGTATCGTCTAGTAATAGTGAGTATTATAGTGCAGATAGAAATGACTTTAGCGAGTAGTAGCTGTAACAACCATAACTATACCTATTATAGTTATCTTAGTGGGGATGGTTCTTGGCATGTTAGTGACTTTAATATTAAGTGAAAGCAGTAACATTCGTATCCCACACTGATATACAGATTATATAACTAAGAAATCAACGACAGTCGGACGGATAACTACTACCCTAAGCCCACAATCAAACAAGAACAGGAAATAAGGCGAGATATCGGTCCTAAGTCCTCCAAGTCTTACTTATATAAATATATCAGAGTGGTTACATTTTATGAGTAAATTGATTAAATAAAAGTATTTTTCCAAAAGAACATTTAAAATCTGATTCATTGTTTAAAAATAGTCTGAAAAGGGTAAAACCCGTTTATAAAGCATAGGGTCAAATCACATGTGATTTGAACTAAAGGTAGTGAATCACATGTGATTAATCCTTGTAACGCGGAAATCATTCTGTAAAACTTTACATAAACATTTATAAGCAACTTGTACCTCCCCCCTAAAACATTTAAAACAATTGAAAGGTTCATTAAAGGGGTATGAACTCACCTGAAATCGCGGAAATCGGGTGAATCGGGTAAATCAGGTAAAAGTGTCGATTGAGCGTTTGGTACCAAATAACCACTTGAGCACCTTTTAGGACCCTAATGTCATATGAAATATGTATTTTACAAGAAGTTAATCATCTTATACTTTTCATTATAGTATTTGGACATTCTAGCATCGTTTTCGGGGTTTTAAGGCCTAGAAAGGGTTCCCGGGAGTGGTACGAGGCCATGAATGATTTACGGGAGGGTCCATGAGCTCACTCCCTTGGAGTTTATGGCCCAAAGGCCATCCTTTGGGAGTTTACAGCCGTAAGCCCCCTAGTCATGGCCGTAAACTCACATGGCACTCCAAAATGCATGTTTAGGGCCTTATTTCACTTCCTTAATTCAATGGTATGTGTTTTGGACTAAGAGGGAGGGATTAAGCATCATAATTTGTGACATTTTTGGGGAGTTTACGGCCAATACTTGTTCTTGGGCCGTAAACTCCAATAAATCCTTCAAGATGCATGTTTTAATGGTACAACATGGTCTCATTCACCTTAGATAAATTCTATAAGGCCTAAAAATGAGTTTTGGGACAATTTGGCACCAACTTTTGGGGAGTTTACGGCCTAAGAACATCCTTGGCCGTAAACTCTCCATTTTGTCTCCAAATGTGAAGTTTAATGGTACAACACACTTCCAAAGGCCTTAGCTAAATTCCTTACATGCATTTGAGTGGTTTAGGGACTTGTTTGACACAAAAACTTGGGTGTTTACGGCCCAAGCTTAGCCTTGGCCGTAAACTCCACTCTTTGTGTTCAAATGATGTTGTTTGATGCTTTTAAGCCTTCCTTGGAGTCAAGTCTAATTTACCAAACATCCTAGAAGAGTTTTTAGGGCTTTAAACATAGATTTATGGGGTGTTTGAGGTGTTTACGGCCTAAGCACAAGCTTGGGCCGTAAACTCCTTTTTACATGTCAAATCCTTGTGTTTTAGTGACCAAAATCTTCTAGATATATGCCTTAATTAGTATACTAGCTTAAAGGAAGGAAAAACATGGTCTTTGGCATGATTTTGGGGGTTTACGGCCTAAGGAGCTTCTTAGGCCGTAAACTCCTTTTTAGTCCTTGATTTCTATGATTTTGGCTTCTAAATTCAGTAAAGTATGTCTAGATCAAGATAGGGGATGAGTACTTACGTTTGGAAGTCGGAAATTAGCGGAATTGGGGTCGATTTTGGGTCTAGAGAGAGAAAGTAGAGAGAGAGTGGGTGTGTGGTAAAAGAGTATCCAAATGTTTTGCACACCCATCTCATATGCCTCGGGTTCCGCACCCGATACACGGCTACCCGATGTTTAAAGTTAACTGGGTTAAAACTTTTTACCCGGGTGAAGTGGTTGAAAATGTAATACAACTCTATTAGGTTAAACGGGGTTAACACATACGAGTTATATTTCTTACGATAATATCAAGCCATGCATGTATTTAGATATTCGGATATTGACGATTCCAAATGTTACATAAAATAACGTATAGTGATACGTTCCGTTAGTGAAAATGGGATTTGTAACGGAAATAGATTTGGGGTTGTCACATCATCCCCCCGTTAGTGGAATTTCGTCCCAAAATTTAGAATTCAAATAGATAGGTTATTACAATACTACTAAGCGAAGAGATGAGGGTATTTGAGTTTCATTTGATCCTCGCGCTCCCAAGTGAATTCCGGTCCTCGCTTGGCGTTCCACCGAACCTTCACAATTGGGATGCGGCTTTGTTTCGTCCGCTTTACTTCATGATCCAAGACCTCCGCTGGTCCTTCCAAGAAGTTGAGGCTCTCATTGATCTCGATCTCGTCGAGGGGAATCACGAGAGTCTCATCAGATAGACATTTATTCAAGTTTGAGATGTGGAAGGTAGGATGTATGTTACTTAGCTCGCGGGGCAAGTTTAGTTTGTAAGCTACAGGGCCGATTCTGGCAAGAATCTCAAAAGGCCCTATGTACCTTGGGTTTAACTTTCCATGCTTCCCGAAGCGTATCGTGCCTTTCCAGGGCGAGACCTTTAGAAGGACTCGGTCTCCGACCTGGAATTCCAAGGGTTTTCTTCGTTTGTCGGCGTAGCTTTTCTGTCGATCCCTAGCGGCTTTTAGTCGTTCACGTATCTGCACAATCTTCTCGGTCGTCTCTCGAATGATCTCCGGACTAGTGAGGGCGCTGTCAGGAACTCGTCCTTTAGCTAACTGAGTGTCTCCCACCTCGGCCCAGCACAAAGGGGATCTGCACTTCCGGCCGTAAAGGGCTTCGAAGGGAGCTGCCTTGATGCTTGTATGATAACTATTGTTGTAGGAAAACTCCACAAGAGGCAAGTGTGTATCCCACGATTTCCCGAAGTCGATCACACAAGCTCGCAGCATGTCTTCTAAGGTTTGGATCGTCCTCTCACTTTGTCCGTCAGTCTGCGGATGGTAGGCTGTACTCATGTCCAGCCTCGTCCCTAGTGCCTTTTGTAATGATTGCCAAAATCTAGAGGTGAATCTACTATCTCTGTCTGATATAATAGATATAGGGACGCCATGCAATCGCACTATTTCTTTTATATAAGTCCTAGTGAGCTTTTCCATCTTGTCCGTCTCCATGATGGGTAGAAAGTGGGCAGACTTGGTCAACCTGTCAACGATGACCCAAATGGTATCTAATCCACCTGCTGTCTTGGGCAGCTTGGTGATAAAGTCCATTGTGATTCGCTCCCACTTCCATTCTGGTATTTCCGGTTGTTGGAGGAGTCCTGATGGTTTTGACATTCTACTTTGACCTTTGCGCAAGTAAGACACTTACTTACAAAGGTAGCGATCTCTGCTTTCATGTTCGGCCACCAGTATAGCTTTTTGAGATCCAGATACATCTTATCTGAGCCCGGGTGGACGGAGTAACGAGTGTTGTGTGCTTCCCTCATAACCAAATCTCTGAAACCTCCATGGCGTGGAGTCCAGATTCGGTCCATAAAGTAATAGGCTCCGTCACCCTTAACCTCCAGATTTTTATCCATTCCGTGCAGGGATTCTCCCGTCACGTTTCCAGGCTTTAAAGCTTCCAGCTGAGCCTCTTTGATCTGCGCTGATAGATGTGAATGTATAGTCATTGTCAACGACTTGGTCCTTCGTCCGGAATATTCTTTCCTGCTCAGGGCGTCCGCTACTACGTTGGCTTTCCCCGGATGATATCTAATTTCACAGTCGTAATCGTTAAGTAACTCGACCCATCGACGCTGTCTCATGTTGAGTTCTTTTTGGTTTAGTATATGTTGGAGGCTTTTATGATCAGTGTACACCACGCTCTTCGTCCCATACAAGTAGTGTCTCTAGATTTTTAGTGCGAAGACGACCGCTCCCAACTCAAGGTCGTGAGTAGTGTAGTTCACTTCATGGTTCTTTAGCTGTCTCGAGGCATAGGCGATAACTTTGCCTCGTTGCATCAAGACACAACCGAGCCCCTGATTGGATGCATCACAGTATACGACGAAATCTTCTGTCCCTTCGGGAAGGGATAATACTGGTGCGGTGCATAGGGCTCGCTTCAGGGTCTGGAATGCCTTCTCCTGTTTCTCCTCCCAGTCAAATGGTACGCCTTTCTGTGTTAACATGGTGAGAGGTTTCGCAATCCGAGAGAAATTTTGGATGAATCGACGGTAGTAGCCAGCGAGGCCTAGAAATTGACGAATTTCCGTAGGCGTCTTTGGTGCTGACCAGTTCTCAATAGCCTTGATTTTGGAGGGGTCCACGTGGATTCCTTCTTCACTGACCACGTGCCCTAAGAATTCAACTCTCCGGATCCAAAACTCGCACTTAGAGAACTTTGCATACAACTTCTCGGATCGCAGGGTTTCCAGGACTAATCGTAAATGATTTCTGTGCTCTTCCTCGCTTCGAGAGTAAACGAGGATGTCGTCAATAAAGACGATGACGAACTGATCTAGATATGGACGACATACCCTATTCATCAAGTCCATGAATACTGCGGGGGCGTTAGTCAGTCCAAAGGGCATCACTACGAACTCAAAATGCCCTTAGCGGGTTCGGAAAGCTGTCTTTGGAACATCTTCCTCGAGCACTCGCAACTGATGGTACCCCGATCTAAGATCAATCTTGGAGAAGTAACTTGCTCCTTGGAGTTGGTCGAATAGGTCGTCGATACGAGGGAGAGGATAGCGATTTTTGATCGTGAGTTTATTGAGTTCCCTATAATCGATGCACATCCGAAACGACCCATCCTTTTTCTTCACGAACAAGACCGGAGCTCCCCAAGGTGAGAAGCTCGGTCTTATAAAGCCCTTGCTGAGAAGTTCGTTGAGTTGACCGGATAGTTCTTGCATTTCGGCAGGCGCTAGACGGTAGGGCGACTTAGCTACGGGGGTAGCTCCTGGGATTAGGTCGATTCTGAATTCAACCTGTCGTTTAGGAGGTAGGCCTGGAAGATCCTCCAGGAAGACATCAGGAAAGTCGCATACTACAGGAATGTCTTTTGGATCTTTCGATTTCTGGTTAGTGTCGACAACGTGAGCAAGAAAGGCGCGACATTCCTTGCGCAAGTATTTCTGAGCCTGGATACTAGAGATGATACGAAGGTTTGTACCTGGCTTATCTCCGTATATCAATAGGGTCTCTCGATTCGGAAAGTTCAGGCGAATGGCTTTCTCGGAGCATAGGATATCGGCATAGTGAAGGCTTAGCCAATCCATACCAACAATGACATCGAAATTTTTGATTGAGACTGGTATAAGATCGATAAAAAGGGGTGATCATCTAACGTGAGAGTACAACCTATATAGATTTCATTAGAGCTTTCTGTCTTCCCATTAGCCATTTCTACGACGAATGTTTCTTTTAGTGGTTGAGGGGTTTGTTTGAGTAAGTGTTCAAAGTTTTGATTTATGAAGCTTCTTTCTGCACCACTATCGAATAAGACACAGGCATAAGAGTTGTTGAGAAGAAACGTACCCGTGACCACCGTGGGATCGGCTACCGCTTCATTGTGACCGATAGCAAGTAACCTTCCCGTTCCCCCAGCATTTGCAGCTTTCGGACAGTTCTTCTTAAAATGGCCCGCTTCACCGCAGCCATAACAAGTTGGGGTCACTCCTGTACCAGGAACCTGTGTGATAGGTTTGGGAGGGGCCTTGCAAAATCGGACAGTATGGCCCTTTCGTCCACAGTTGGAACACTGCAATTCACGGCAAGGACCGTTGTGGTGAAAAGGGCACTTGGGACACTTAGGCAAGTTTCCACTGTAAGCCTTTGGCGGGGCTGGAGCAACTGGTGTGGCTGGAATGGTGGCAGCATGGACCGCCACAATTTGCTGATCCTTGGAGTTAGTTTGAGTCTTCTTGCCTTTCTTCTTATCCCATCGTTTCCTTTTTCTGTCAGATGATCCGGATGGTGCAGTGGTTGTTGTGGTTGTTGTTGCTGGAGTGGAGGAGATTTCGTGGTTGATCAGACTCTGGGCCAATTCCTTGGCGTTGTCGAAAGTGGTAGGGCGTGAAGCCAGAACATTTCCTCGATACGGAGGCACTAAACCCCAGATGTACCGTTCAATTTTCTTGCTTTCGGACGGGATCATATTAGGACACATAGCTGCCAAATCGCAAAACCTGGCAGTGTACGCTGCTATGTCAGTCCCCTTCATTTTGAGGTTCCAGAGTTCTTCCTCAAGCTTCTGAACTTCGCCCCTAGGGCAATACTCTCCTCTCATGAGGTCCTTTAGAGTGTCCCAGCCCATGGCATTGGCTGTGACCAAGGAGAGTGCACTGACATGGCCGTTCCACCATGACAAGGCCCTGTTAGTGAGGGTAGCAGTAGCGAACTTGATTTTGCTCTCTTCGGGACAAGAGCACATCTCGAATACAACTTCGGTTCTTTCGAACCATTGGGACAATGCCAGAATTCCTCCGGTACCATCGAAGAAAGCAGGTTTATAATTCATGAAGTCCTTATAAGTGCATCCCTGCACTCGCTGGTGGACTTCACCAAATCTAGAATTTCCACCGCTCGCATCACCCGAGTTCATTTGGGCCATGACCGCTGTTACAGCCGCAGTCACATCCGTTTGGAACAACACCAGATCGAACTGCGGAGGAGGAGGTGGTGGAGGAGGGGTTTGAGTTGCGGGTCTTCCTCTGCTGGGACGCTTTCGTGGAGGCATCCTTCACTGGAAGATCATAGAAATGATAGCAATAGTAAGAGCCTATTGCGAATATGAATAGAGTGCTTCGTGGATTAAATCAACATAATCTAGATCAGGGTAAGAGTTATAGTAATAGAGAAATCAACTGCCAGCATACTGGTATTAATGATGCAACACATATTCATGAAAATTGACCTAGCAGTAGGTCTTACATCATACCATAGAGAAAATGTTGGCAGTTTAGAGGTTCAACTAGAGTATTTTTAAACTAGGAATGTTTACAGACAAGAGACCTACGGATCATAGAGATAAAAGGCTAGTCCTTTAAACCAAAGAGTGAGGTAACTAGATGTCTCCTACTGGCGACGGTTGCTGGTTGGGCGAACCCTCAGATCCGCTAGTTGACGCATAACTTCTTGAAGGTGTCGATCGTGAGTCCTTTGGCGTGCTTGGAGTTCCCTAACTTCAGCTCGGGATGCAGCCAGCTGATGCTGCAGAGCCTTGTTGGTCCTCCTTGTCCTTTCCATGGCTTCTTCGAGTTGGCGGATGCGAACCGTGTTGAGGTTTGAGTTGGCATCCACTTCTACAACTCGACCAATAGCAGCTTGACCTTGCTCAACATTCCTGGCAATCCTTCGGATCATGATGGGCAGAACCCGATCCGCCGATCCTCCTTCGCTTATGTTGTAGAAGCTTCGGTCTCCATTGTAAGGCAAGGGCTGACCCTGCTCCTCGCTCCATCGATGCAAGGATATTGCCCACATAGGAGTGGGGCCCTGAAATGCCGGTCGGGGGTTAGGGTTCGGGGCTTCAGGAGGTTGGTTGTTGACTTCTGGCTCGGAGCTCGAGCTATCCGAGAAGCCTTCAACATGATGGTCATCCAAAGGAATAGGGTGATCGTCGTCTGACTCCTCTTCGAGCCATCCTCCATTGCCCTGGTTCGGAAAGTACGGATCACCGGGTAGGTGGAAGCCAGCCATGCTATCTACGCGAGAAAGGGGGAAAAGAGGATTAACAGACGTACTATTCTAAGATACTTATAGGAGGAATCATTACCAGTTGACCCAATACTTGCATAGTGCATACCGATTACATGTAACCGAAGCAAGATAGTCCTTCGAATAAACCACCCTAACTTCAGACCCCCAATCAAACAAGAACAGGGAATGAAGCAAAGGCTGCAGATTCTGAGTCTATAGCGCCCTAATCACATGTAATCGTGGTGTATCCACTTAGCAACTATTTTCCTACTAGTAACGACCCTTTTTGTTAACACATACGTATAATCTAGAGATACAGAATACTCCTATAGTATTCTTATGTTAGCGTTATTGTGGTATTGTTGGTAAGTTTTAGACTTGTTGCAACATCACAACCGAACTTAGGCACATGCTAGTCACTCTCAGGAAAACGTAGTTGATCAGGCTACATCATCCTGAATGTGACTATATGTCTCTAAACCCAATTGCGCTGCCCAACAATCTTAATACTTTCGTTTTGTTCTAGGACAATACTGATTCCTGTGTTTCATAGTGATGTGTGTATATATATACTTAGTTAGATCTCTTAGATACTTAACAGTATATATTTTTAGTTAGAGTGTTTTAGTCCCGAAGTGTTCATAGTTCGTATATCTTTCATAGGTTGATATACTTGATTCACTATAAACAATGCTCTGATACCAATCTGTCACACCCCAAAACCGATAACGGCGGAATACGTTTCGGGGTGGATGACGTAGTGAACAGTATCATCACAATTGCATAATAGTGGAAACAAGAAACATACAACAATAGCATTACATAGTGAATTTAATTACAAGTGTGTTTTGTAATGTTTAACAATCACCTAAAAGTAAATCAAAAATAAGAGATGGGTCTTGTGTGCTCCACCTTCTCCAAAAATGTCGCGTCTGTACCTGTCTATCTTTGACCTGAAGATACAAGTTATTTTGAAAACGATTATCAGCATAAAGCTGGTGAGTTCATAAGAGTTTAGTGTGAGTTTTAGTATACAAAGCATTAGTGCTAAAAATGTATCATTTATGTTCATAAGTAGTAGAAACTTAGAAAATCCCATATTTTCCAGAAAATACATTGTAAGTGACAATCAGTGAAAAATATGCATTCTTCATTTCTTTGAAACAGATTATTGTAAAAATATATTGGCAAATCTCCAAATAACAAGTGTGATGGAATAGGTTAAGCCTGTAATCAGCGATAGAGGTGCAAACTTCCTTTAGTGATAGATACTTACTTACTTCGGGATGTAGTTAGCATTTAGTGTAGTATTTTGGAGTAGTTGTAGTGTATTCCTTGTATGTTACTAATAGTGAGGATAATAGAGGATCCCATGACCTTCCCGGTCATGCACAGTATAGTGAAGTAGTGGCATCCCTGGGCCTGCACGGCGCGGACTGAAATTAACAGTCGGGATGTAATAGCGTCTGCCCCGTATAGATCTATACATGTAGAGTCGTCTCCCTGCTGGAAAACTTCGGGCGTAGTGGATAGCGAATAGAGTATCTCGTAGTGGGTTAGTGTATTATAGTTTGTTTAGTGTTTTCTCTATTGTTATAGTGTAGTAATCTTTTAGTACTGATCATAGTGTATTCTCTTACTAGTGTATCGTCTAGTAATAGTGAGTATTATAGTGCAGATAGAAATGACTTTAGCGAGTAGTAGCTGTAACAACCATAACTATACCTATTATAGTTATCTTAGTGGGGATGGTTCTTGGCATGTTAGTGACTTTAATATTAAGTGAAAGCAGTAACATTCGTATCCCACACTGATATACAGATTATATAACTAAGAAATCAACGACAGTCGGACGGATAACTACTACCCTAAGCCCACAATCAAACAAGAACAGGAAATAAGGCGAGATATCGGTCCTAAGTCCTCCAAGTCTTACTTATATAAATATATCAGAGTGGTTACATTTTATGAGTAAATTGATTAAATAAAAGTATTTTTCCAAAAGAACATTTAAAATCTGATTCATTGTTTAAAAATAGTCTGAAAAGGGTAAAACCCGTTTATAAAGCATAGGGTCAAATCACATGTGATTTGAACTAAAGGTAGTGAATCACATGTGATTAATCCTTGTAACGCGGAAATCATTCTGTAAAACTTTACATAAACATTTATAAGCAACTTGTACCTCCCCCCTAAAACATTTAAAACAATTGAAAGGTTCATTAAAGGGGTATGAACTCACCTGAAATCGCGGAAATCGGGTGAATCGGGTAAATCAGGTAAAAGTGTCGATTGAGCGTTTGGTACCAAATAACCACTTGAGCACCTTTTAGGACCCTAATGTCATATGAAATATGTATTTTACAAGAAGTTAATCATCTTATACTTTTCATTATAGTATTTGGACATTCTAGCATCGTTTTCGGGGTTTTAAGGCCTAGAAAGGGTTCCCGGGAGTGGTACGAGGCCATGAATGATTTACGGGAGGGTCCATGAGCTCACTCCCTTGGAGTTTATGGCCCAAAGGCCATCCTTTGGGAGTTTACAGCCGTAAGCCCCCTAGTCATGGCCGTAAACTCACATGGCACTCCAAAATGCATGTTTAGGGCCTTATTTCACTTCCTTAATTCAATGGTATGTGTTTTGGACTAAGAGGGAGGGATTAAGCATCATAATTTGTGACATTTTTGGGGAGTTTACGGCCAATACTTGTTCTTGGGCCGTAAACTCCAATAAATCCTTCAAGATGCATGTTTTAATGGTACAACATGGTCTCATTCACCTTAGATAAATTCTATAAGGCCTAAAAATGAGTTTTGGGACAATTTGGCACCAACTTTTGGGGAGTTTACGGCCTAAGAACATCCTTGGCCGTAAACTCTCCATTTTGTCTCCAAATGTGAAGTTTAATGGTACAACACACTTCCAAAGGCCTTAGCTAAATTCCTTACATGCATTTGAGTGGTTTAGGGACTTGTTTGACACAAAAACTTGGGTGTTTACGGCCCAAGCTTAGCCTTGGCCGTAAACTCCACTCTTTGTGTTCAAATGATGTTGTTTGATGCTTTTAAGCCTTCCTTGGAGTCAAGTCTAATTTACCAAACATCCTAGAAGAGTTTTTAGGGCTTTAAACATAGATTTATGGGGTGTTTGAGGTGTTTACGGCCTAAGCACAAGCTTGGGCCGTAAACTCCTTTTTACATGTCAAATCCTTGTGTTTTAGTGACCAAAATCTTCTAGATATATGCCTTAATTAGTATACTAGCTTAAAGGAAGGAAAAACATGGTCTTTGGCATGATTTTGGGGGTTTACGGCCTAAGGAGCTTCTTAGGCCGTAAACTCCTTTTTAGTCCTTGATTTCTATGATTTTGGCTTCTAAATTCAATAAAGTATGTCTAGATCAAGATAGGGGATGAGTACTTACGTTTGGAAGTCGGAAATTAGCGGAATTGGGGTCGATTTTGGGTCTAGAGAGAGAAAGTAGAGAGAGAGAGTGGGTGTGTGGTAAAAGAGTATCCAAATGTTTTGCACACCCATCTCATATGCCTCGGGTTCCGCACCCGATACACGGCTACCCGATGTTTAAAGTTAACTGGGTTAAAACTTTTTACCCGGGTGAAGTGGTTGAAAATATAATACAACTCTATTAGGTTAAACGGGGTTAACACATACGAGTTATATTTCTTAGGATAATATCAAGCCATGCATATATTTAGATATTCGGATATTGACGATTCCAAATGTTACATAAAATAACGTATAGTGATACGTTCCGTTAGTGAAAATGGGATTTGTAACGGAAATAGATTTGGGGTTGTCACACCTTACTCATAAAGTCGGAACCTTTAAGCCTTGGCATGGCTATAAAGGTCCTTACACTCCTTAACACCTTTCCATATCAACTCAAGGATCTAGATCTCATGCGTGACAAATCATTCACGTCCAAGATTACATTTTTATGGATCTACAACTCAAAAGGACCAGAAATATGATGGATCTAAGCTAATGGAGACCACTTGCTCATAAAGACTCCACCTTTGGGACAAAACCCTATAAAATGGTCCATAAAGCATAACACAAGATCTATAAGTCAAGATCCGAACTTTTTACCTTAGAAAGAAGCTTTAGCCTTTGCTAAGCCCGGATCTACACTTGAACACCAGCTTCTGGCCTTCACAATGGACTCTTCTTCTCCTTTGCTACAAGGAAATGGCACCACCAAGCTTAGAACACTCACAAAAGGGCTAGGAACGAAGGAGCACTCTCTTAGGGTTTCTTTCTGAGGGATGGTGGCTGAGGAGCCAAGCCATCTCATTTCTTTTATAGCCAACAACACGAATTAGGGTTTTGGGTCTGGACCGATTACGCCCTGCGTAATCCATGGGTATGCCCAGCGTACCTGAGGGACAGCGCGTCCAAATGAGGCGCGCGAGTACGCACAGCGTACTCCTTGTACGCCCAGCGTACTCGCACAACACAAAGGCCCTAAAATGGAAATCAATTAAAGATGAAGGGCTAAATAAAAGGGTACCTGGATTTCGGGCTGTTACAATTCTCCCCCACTAGAACCAGACTTCGTCCCCGAAGTCTTAAACCGAAAATAAATCCGGATACTGCTCCCGCATCTCAGACTCAGCTTCCCATGTCAGCTCGGACCCCTTCCGATGCTACCACTGCACTTGCACCAAGGGTACTTCCTTGTTCCTCAGAACCTTAACCTTCCGATCCCTAATCGCCACCGGTCTCTCAATATAGTTCAGGCCCGCATCCACCTGAATATCTTCTAGTGGAACCACAGCCGACTCGTCGGCAATACACTTTCTCAACTGCGACACATGAAAGGTGTCGTGAATCGGGCCCAGCTCTGCAGGTAGATCCAAACGGTAGGCTACCCTGCCTACTCTCGCAATTACCCTAAAAGGTCTAATATATCGAGGTCCCAACTTGCCCCTCTTCCTGAATCGGATCACTCCTTTCCAAGGAGAGACCTTTAAGAGTACAAGGTCACCAACCTAAAACTCGAGCTCGGACCGTCGCCTGTCCGCGTAACTCTTCTGGCGACTCTGAGCGGTCAACAATCTCTGCCTGACCTGCTGTATCTGCTCTGTCGTCTGAAGCACAATCCCCATATTACCCATTACCCGATGCCCCACCTCTCCCCAGCAGATGGGGGTCCGACACCTCCTCCCATACAACAGCTCAAAAGGTGGCATACCAATGCTCGAATGATGGTTGTTGTTGTACGAAAACTCTGCTAAGGGTAAATACGTGTCCCAACTCCCTCCAAAATCCAAAACGCATGCTTGGAGCATATCCTCAAGCGTCTGAATTGTCCGCTCGCTCTGTCCGTCCGTCTACGGGTGGTATGCGGTACTGAAATGCAGCCTCGTACCTAACGCCTCGTGGAACTTCTTCCAAAATCTGGAAGTAAATCACACGTCTCGATCCGAAACGATCGACAACGGAACCCCATATCGCGAAACCACCTCCCTCACATACAACTCTGCTAACCTCTCAGCAGAAGATCTCTCACTGATGGCCAGAAAATGAGCGCTCTTCGTCAATCTACCCACAATCACCCAAATTGCATCGACTCCCCTCGCAGTCCTTGGCAATTTGGTGATAAAATCCATGGTAATTTGTTCCCACTTCCATTCGGAAACCTCCAGCGGCTGCAATTTACTGTGCGGACGCTGGTGCTCAGCCTTAACCTGACGACAAGTCAGACACCTCTCGACGAAGCATGCAACATCCCTCTTCATACAGGGCCACCAATACTCCTTCTTTAGATCCAAATACATCTTGGTAGCCCCGGGATGAATCAACAACTTCGACCGATGCGCTTCCTCCATCAAAATAGTACGCGTACAGCCCACAAATGGTACCCAAATCCGACCCTGAAAAGTCATGAGTCCCCGCCCATCCGTAACGAATTCCGATACCTGACCGACAACCCGTTCCCTCTTCTGGTTTTCTAGTCTCGCAGCCTCAGCCTGAGCTCCTCGGATGGTGTCCAAAATCGGAGTCATCACTGTCAACCTCATACAAATGTCTCGAATCGGGGCGCTTTCCACTCTACGGCTCAACGCATCGGCTACTACATTCGCCTTGCCCGGGTGATACAGGAGCTCACAGTCATAATCCTTTACCACATCCAACCATCTCCTCTGTCGCATATTCAAATTGGGCTGATCCATCAAGTACTTCAGACTCTTGTGGTCCGTGTATATGATACACCGAACCCCATAAAGATAGTGCCGCCAGATCTTGAGGGCAAACACCACAGCCCCCAATTCCAAGTCGTGGGTGGGATATCTCGACTCATGAGGCTTCAGCTGCCTCGAAGCATACGCTATAACTTGTCCTCTCTGCATAAGCACCGCCCCAATCCAGATATAGATGCATCACAGAACACCACAAAATCATCCATCCCATCCGGGAGCGCAAGCACAGGGGCCTCGCACAATTTTTGACGAAGGATCTCAAATGAGGACTGCTGCTCCGGTCCCCATGTAAATGCAACACCCTTCCGGGTCATCCTAGTAAGCGGCACAGCGGTCTTGGAGAAATCCTTGATAAACCTTCGATAATACCCGGCCAAACCCAGAAAGCTCCTGATCTCTGTGGGCGATCTCGGCACTTCCCATCTCATCACCGCCTCGATCTTGGCCGGATTGACCAAAATCCCTTTCTGGTTAACAAGGTGCCATAGGAACTAGACCTCTCGCAACCAGAAATCACACTTGGAGAATTTGGCATACAGCCTCTCCGATCTCAGAACTCCAAGAATCTCCCTCAAATGCTCCTCATGCTGCTCCCTAGACCTCGAATATACCAGAATATCATCAATGAATACGATCACCGACCGATCCAGCATCGGCCTGCACACCCTGTTCATGAGATCCATGAACGCAGCTGAGGCATTGGTGAGTCCAAAAGGCATCACCACAAACTCGTAATGTCCATAACGAGTTCTGAATGCAGTCTTCTGGATATCCTCATCCCGAACCCTCATCTGATGATAACCCGACCTCAAGTCTATCTTGGAGAACCAAGAAGCCCCCTGCAGTTGATCGAACAGATCATCTATCCTAGGCAACGGATACCGGTTCTTGACCGTCAACTTGTTCAACTCCCGGTAATCAATACACATCCGGTGTGAACCATCTTTCTTCTTAACAAAAAGGATCGGTGCTCCCCAAGGCAAACTACTCGGTCGAATAAACCCCTTCCCCAACAGCTCCTGAAGCTATGAGGATAACTCCTGCATCTCCGGTGGCGCGAGGCGATAAAGCGCCTTAGCGATAGGTGCTGCTCCCGGAATCAAATCGATACGGAACTCCACTTGTCTTTCCAGAGGCACGCCTGGCAGTTCCTCGGGAAAAGCATCCGGAAATTCGCACACTACCGGAACCTCGCCCACCGAACTTGGCCTCTCAGTGGCCCCCCGTGCGTCCATCACATAGGCTAAGAATCCACTGCAGCCCTGCTGCAAACTCTGCCTCGCCCTGGCAGCCGAACAGAACGCTGACCCACACTGGGTCCCCTCGCCATACACAATAAGCACTCCCCCACTAGGGTCTCGCATAGTCACCATCTGTTTCCCGCAGTCGATGACCGCTCCAAACCTACTCAACCAGTCCATGTCTACGATGACGCAGACATCTCCCATAGCGATAAGAACTAGGTCTATAGGGAAATTGACACCAAAAATCTCGAGCACACATCCTCGAATCACGTCTGTGGCATATATCGCTTTCTCATCAGCTATGGAAACCCTCAGAGTTCGACTCATCACTTCTCGATCAATACCGAGGTGCTGACTAAAAGCCAGAGATACGAAAGACCGACTCGCACCCGAGTTAAATAATACCAAAGCAGATACAGAATTCACAAGAAAAGTACCTACGCATATCATAAAATAAGCACAACATCTCAGCATAAAAATAAATACACGAAAGAATACATACCAGCCACGACATCAGGCGCCGCGCGGACCTCCTCCGCAGTCCACTGAAAAGCTCTCCCACGATCCCTCGGGGCCTCGGCCTTCATTGGTCAAGTCTCAGTAGCCCTAGCAGCAGGTGCAGATCCCTGGAGAAGATGAGGGCACTCGGCCTTCCGATGGCCGTTCTGGTTGCAATGAAAGCAAACCATAAACCCCTTGGGGCAATCCCTAGCAATATACCCCTCCTTGCCACACTTGTAGCAAGCACCTGATCGACATGTCCCCTCATGACCCTTGCCGCACTTTCCGCAAGTGTGGCCCTTCTGACCTCCCGTCCTCGAATCGGCGGACTTGGTCGGCTTGGCTGCCGGCTGGGACTGTGCCGGTCGCCGATCCACCCGCTGAGACTCGGCCTCCTCCCTGGCCTGGGTCTCCAACTCGATATCCCTCTTCCGGGCATTTGCCTGGGGCTCGGCAAATGTCTGGTATGTCGAGTATGAAACAAACTCCCGAATGTCCCTCCTCAGTACGCTCAAATATCGGCTCATCTGAGCCTGCTCAGTGGACACCTGCTCAGGGCAAAACATCGCCCTCTCATGGAATTTCCGAGTGATCACCGTAACCGAATCATTACCCTGCTTGAGGGTCATGAACTCCTGAACCAACCGTTCCCTCTCCACCGGGGGAACATACTCGTCTCTGAACATAGAAGTAAATCTCTCCCAAGTCACGGCTGAAATCTCCTCAAGAGTGAAGTTCGCCGTCACGAACTTCCACCAATCCTTTGCTCCCAGGCGGAGCTGGTTCAAAGCGAACCGTACCCTCAGATGCTCCGGGCATGAACAAGTGTAGAAGCATCCCTCAATATCAGTAATCCATCTCATCGCAGCGATCGGATCCTGCGTCCCGTCAAACTCGGGTGGCTTCGTGTTGCTGAACTCCCGGAATAGCAACGAGTCACCTCCCTGTGGTCTGGCAGCAGCCACAGCTGCTGTAGCTGCAGCGGCCGCAGCCTCAGTCACCGCGGCGTACCGCTCATCAAAAGTTTCCAACAGCGTGGTCTTGATAGACCCAAACATCTCCGGAATCTCGGCCCGGATTGCCGCAGCCACCTCATCGTGGATCATCTGTCAAATCTCCTCATCACTCACACCGCTCGTCTCGGGTCTGTGGCGTGTCCCAACCATGATGCCTTTGAAATACAACATAAAAATATCAGAGACCCAATCGAGCATACTCGCACTCGATAACACAACCCTACTCGACCTCCGATACCCAAAGGATTCTTACTTTGGTTGCCCACTGATCCAGTGTTTTCAGTAGTAAAGGCCCTATACTACTAACTACACCGCATCAGCGTTCACCCCAAGTCCTCCTCCTTGGACCTCAAATCACGAGTACTCTATTCTTGCTATGCACTGATTACCTACTCGCTCTCAAAGCATCTCATAGCAGCAGGTTTTCCCCTAGACTAAGGCATCACAAATCAAGCCACTCTAGTCCTAATATGAATACCTAGTCTCATCTAGCATGCATAACATAACATATCTCATAACACATATTGCAAGGGTATTTTGGGGATTTTTACCGTTCAGGCGCTGGCTGACCGTACACACTGCTTCTTCCTTGGTTATCACAAAATCCTTTATAAAAATTTATGCCTTTGTTTTTGAAAGATTTCCTCAAATCCTCGGTTTGAGTTCAGTTACGCCCGAAGGTGCACCCGAATCCCTCAAACCAAGGCACTGATACCAACTTGTAACAACGAAAATTTTCAGAACAATTTTTTTTTCATTTCTTAAAAACATGTTTCCATCCAAAATAAGTCATAAAGATCCAATGTATCATATCATAATACAAATCATATAAATCCCAAGATCATAAATCCTCCATCAGCGTGTACAGATCACGTCGGCGCCTTCCCACCGTCCTCGCTAGTACCTGAAACACATATCACAACAACTGTAAGCATAATTGCTTAGTGAGTTCCCCAAAATACAACTTATGCACGTACGCCTTTCCAGGCCCTGACCTTCCGGTCCATGTGTCTCAGGGGACTGCCGTCCCGACTAGGTAAACCTTTTGGTCCTACCTACGTCAACCTTACGGTTAGCATCACAACGCCTTCCGGCCCATAACATATACACCTTCCGGTCCATAACATAACGCCTTCCGGCCCATATTAAGCATATCATACATGGCACATATAAACGATTAACTTATCACATACAATGCATATAACTCATAACATATCCGACCTTCCGATCACACAATAAAACCCTTCCGGGTTCAATATAGTGAGAATACTCACCTCGTGGAAAGTCTAGAATCTCACGTGCTCGCTATCTCCGAATCCCCACACGAAGACTCAACCTCGCCTAATCATAACGAATATCATTTCAATTAATATAGACTTCCACCACTAGACTTTACCCCCTTATTAACATTCATCAGAGGGTAAAAGACCATTTTACCCTCTCTTGACTCAAAGTCCACATGTTGACCAAAACCCTAAAAGTCAACAAAAGTCAACATCTCCAGTACGCGGGGCGTACAGACTGATGTACGCGGGGCGTACATCGCCAATTCAATAATTGGGGTCTCCACCCAGTACGCTGCGCGTACTGGGAGTTACGCCCAGCGTAATAGACAGATCTAGACACACTTCATTTGTGGTCTTAATTGGTTAAGCCACTACTACAACTTCTAGATCTGGCCTTATTTAAGCATCCTTACTCATAAAGTCGGAACCTTTAAGCCTTGGCATGGCTATAAAGGTGCTTACACTCCTTAACACCTTTCCATATCAACTCAAGGATCTAGATCTCATGCATGGCTAATCATTCACGTCCAAGATTACATTTTTATGGATCTACAACTCAAAAGGACCAGAAATATGATGGATCTAAGCTAATGGAGACCACTTGCTCATAAAGTCTCCACCTGTGGGACAAAAGCCTAGAAAATGGTCCATAAAGCATAACACAAGATCTACAAGTCAAGATCCGAACTTTTTACCTTAGAAAGAAGCTTCAGCCTTTGCTAAGCCCGGATCTACACTTGAACACCAGCTTCTAGCCTTCACAATGGACTCTTCTTCTCCTTTGCTACAAGGAAATGGCACCACCAAGCTTAGAACACTCACAAAAGGGCTAGGAACGAAGGAGCACTCTCTTAGGGTTTATTTCTGAGGGATGGTGGCTGAGGAGCCAAGCCATCTCATTCCTTTTATAGCCAACAACACAATTAGGGTTTTGGGTCTGGACCGATTACGCCCTGCGTAATCCATGGGTACGCCCAGCGTACCTGAGGGACAGCGCGTCCAAATGAGGTGCGCGAGTACGCGCAGCGTACTCCTTGTACGCCCAGCATACTCGCCCAACACAAAGGACCTAAAATGGAAATCAATTAAAGATGAAGGGCTAAATAAAAGGGTACCTGGATTTCGGGCTGTTACAGTGTCGGTTAACCACACACGCTCCACTAACGACTTAAACAAAGTGTAAAGTGTAATTCCATGGATTAGCACCTTATTCACATTTTCCTAAAATAACTAAGATTGGGAATTCAATAAAGTTTAGTTACTTTAGTATTATCATTATACTTTTAATGAGAATTTATAAGTCCTTGTCCTACCCATTCAGCTAACGACCCTCCACTGGTCAAGCAAGCGGTGGGTGAGAGTGGACACCCATTAAGTTGCCATTTTATAGGCAACAACCTTATACCCCCCCCCCCTTATAGACCGGCTTCGTGAATGAGGCGTACTAGCGGTAAGACGACTTGATCTTATACATACATACATACATACATACATACATACATACATACATATATATATATATATATATATATATATATATATATTATTAACTTATAATATTATAAAGTACAAGGGTTGAATTTTAACTTTTAAAATTCTAAGGGTTGCAACTAAAGTTTTAATCAAGACTTTACTTGTTCCAAAACTTGAGGGCAAGTTTTGTAAACTTTCAAAACTTTTCAATTTGTATAACTTATGAATTTAATTGAGTAATAAAAATGAAGACTCTTCATTTTTATAACTCTAGTATTCTTTTAATGGCTTTAATAAAAGTGTGACTTTTGGTTTTCCATAAATTGAGGACAACTTAGGGACTCCATTAAAACGCTTTATGATCATGAATTAAACTACCATGAAGGTTACAAGCAATTCCTATGATCATCTAATCTTCATAAGTTCAAGAACATGAATATGAACATTTCAAGAATCAAAAATTACACTTAAAAACTTTGTAATTTTGATAATTGCCATTGCAAATGGATTAGCATAAACATTACACCATCTAAAACAAGTTTTCAAGTACCAAAACAGTTTAGGGTAATGTTTCTAGTCCATTTCCAGCAACAAAAGTCGAATTTCTAAAAACTGCAACCTCTACTCGTCGAGTGCCAGAACAGACTCAACGAGTAGCTTGCATTTTTCATGGACTCGTCGAGTCCCCCCATGGACTCGACGACTTCATACGAGCAGAAAATAGAAAAACAATTTTTTTCAACAGTTTGCACAAAAAATCAACAAACAAGCCTAAGCTCTGATACCACTAATGGGTTTTGAGCATTCTAACACTTCCTAAGTGTACATGCAACCCTAATAACCTTGGACCTATGTTTGTCTAATTATCATGCAAAGTTGAATTCCAAGGTTATATTCCTATCTAGCATACGTGGGGAACAATTTTTAACTTGAATGAAAGATAGAATAACTTACCTTTTTGTTGCTTATGATCCTTGAAACCTTGTGAGCGTAGCACCCCAAGTGTGATGCCTCAAATGCTTCACACAACACCAAATTCAAAGGAGTAAACTTTGAAAGAATCTTAGACTCGCAAAAATCGGCATAGCCCTCACTTGTTCATTTGTAGCCGATTTTGGTGGAGAATGGGTTCCTTATATAGTGTTGACACATCTAGGGTTACACCATGTAAACCCTAATGTGTCATGACTCTTCATTTCCATGACCCATGGGTTTGTAACTCCCATGGAGCATCCATGGAGCATCCTATGGTTTTAACCCAACTTGATAATCCATGGAGCCTCTTAGCCCACTATACAAGTTATGGATGACTTACATAATCAACCCATATATTTAATTAGTTATCTTTTGATCACTTAATTAATTCCAAATTAATTCTTGATCAACACTAATTAAATAATACTATTAGTATATTAGAACTTATAATATATTAATAAACCACAAGTGTTATTTCTCTCATTTAGTCTATCCAATTGCATGGTGCCATGCAACCCAAATGGACCATGCTGGGTCGGGTCAAGTACATACCAGAAATAGTTATGGACTTAGACACCTTATCCAACACGTTTCACTTCCAGGTTCTAGAAGAAGTTCCATGAAGAGTTGGCCATGAGGCTGCATTTCAGTATGCGTACCACCTGCAGACAGATGGACAGAGTGAGCAGACGATCCAGATGCTTGAGGACATGCTCCGAGCCTGTGTGTTGGATTTCGAAGGAAGTTGGGACACGTACATGCCTTTGACTGAGTTCTCCTATAACAACAACCACCATTCGAGTATTGGTATGCCTCCTTTCGGGTTGTTGTATGGGAGGAGGTGTCGGACTCCCATCTATTGGGGAGAGGTAAGGCAGCAAGTGATGGGCAACACTGAGATAGTGCTTCAGACAATAGAGCAGATACAGCAGGTCAGGCAGAGGTTGTTGACAGCTCAGAGTTGCCAGAAGAGTTACGCGGATAGGCGACGGTCCGAGCTCGAGTTTCGGGTTGGATATTTCGTGCTCCTGGAGGTATCTCCTTGGAAAGGAGTGATCCGATTCAAGAAGAGGGGCAAGCTGAGGCCCCGGTACATTGGTCCTTTCAGGGTGACCGCTAGGGTGAGCAGAGTAGCTTATTGTTTGGAGCTACCTGCAGAGCTGAGCCAGATTCATGATACCTTCCACGTGTCTCAGTTGAGGAAGTGTATTGCCGACGAGATGGCAGTTGTACCGCTTGAGGACATTCAGGTGGATGCGAGCCTGAATTATATTCAGAGGCCGATCGCGTTTCTGGATCAGAAGATCAAAGTTCTGAGGAACAAGGAGGGGCCCCTGGTTCAGGTTCAGTGGTAACATCGGAGAGGGTCCTAGCTGACTTGGGAGCCAGAGTCAGAGATGCGGAAGCAGCATCCGGAGTTGTTTGCGGCATGAGACTTCGAGGGCGAAGTCTGGTTCTAGTGGGGGAGAATTGTAACATCCCGAGATTCAGGTATATCCGTTTAACCCTTCCTTCTTTCTAAGTTGTCTCCTTTATCCCTTAAAAGTGAACCAAGAAAAATTGAGTACGTTGGGCGTACTAAGGAGTACGTTGCGCGTACTTGGGGGCATGTTATGGACGCGGACTCCACCCGATATGCTAGGCGTACCTTGGGATACGTTGGGCGTAGCGGGTCTAGACTCAAAAACCTCATATAGACTTGAGTGCTATATAAAGAAGGTCGTGGCCTTATCCTCAGCAACCATTTGAGAGAGTGAAACCCTAAAAGAGAGCCAACCTTCGTTCTAAGGTTGTGTGAGTGTTTTTGGAGATAAAAGTGCCTTTGTGTTTTAGTAAAGAAGAGGAGGCGATTCTTGTGAAGGCTAGAAGTTGGAGTGTAATCTTGGATCTAAGTTCTACAAAGGGAGAAGCTTCACTTGGAGGTAAAAAGCTCAAAACTTTCCTTGTTATTGTTGTGTGCTTCTTGGACCAATTTTTAGGGTTTTTGGTCCCAAGGTGGAGACTTGATGAGCAAAAGGTCTCCATAAGCTTAGATCTTCTATATTTCAGAGTATTATGAGTTGTGGGTTCATAAAACTCCAAACTTGGACGTGGATCTTAAGTCATGCATGATATCTAAGCTTTATGAGGAAAGGGGAGAGGTGTTAGATAGGGGTGTTCAAAAATATCCGTATCCGAAATTCCGATCCGAAATTCCGAAATTCCGAATCTGAATTATCCGAAAAATCGGATATCCGAAATTTCGGATATCCAATTTTTCGGAATCGGAATTGGATAATGCTTTTCAGATTTTTCGGATAATTCGGATATGCGATATCCGAAAATTTTGGTTTTATTTTATACATTATTTGTTATTTTAGTCGCATATGTCTTATGATATGAATTTTAGTAACTAAAACATATTGATAACACCCTTAATTAAATACCTATATTACTTCATATGCCTTTCTAATTTAAAAATATGTATTTTTAACTTAAAAACTTCATATGTTTTTCAAATTTTAACAAAATTTCAATTTTTCGGATATCCGATTTGGTATCCGATTCCGTATCCGAAATTCGGATATCCGAAAATTCGGATATCCGAAATTTCGGATACGGAATCGGATACCAAAAATCAACTATTCGAAATTTCGGATATCCGAATTTTCGGATATCCGGTTATGAACACCCCTAGTGTTAGAGTGATTAGTGACATTTACAGTCATGCAAAGGCTTAAAGGTTCCGACTTTATGGAATAACAGGCTCACGGGAAGTCAGATCTGAAAGTTGGATGAGTGTCTTAACCGTTTAAGACCCAAAGATCAAGAGAGCATAAAACTGGGAGTTACGCGGGGCGTAATCCCAGTACGCGCAGTGTAGGGGGCCGCGTACCCCAATTCTATGAGTGGCCGGGTACGCCCAGCGTACAGTTTTGGTATGCACAGCGTAACCCGAAGGGTTGACTTTTAGGGTTTAGTCAATGGATGGATCTGTGAGTCATAAGAGGGGTAAAATGGTCTTTTACCTGTCTGAAAGAACTTAGAGAGGGTTTAGTCTAGCCTTTGGGAGCTGTATTAATTAAAGTAATTATTCCATGTGATTAGGCGGAGGCTAGACCATATTTACCGAGTTCGAGATTTACCGAGTTACCCGAGGTGAGTCTTCTCACTATACTTTACCTAGAGTGGTAATTAGAGTTGTGTGACAGAGTATGTTGTATGCTAATATATGATGTGATATCTATGTGATTTTGTGCTATGTGTGATTCAGAGTTTAGAGAGTTAGAGCCGAAAGGTTCACAGAGTTAGGACCAGAAGGTCCATAGAGTTATGGGACTGGAGGGTCCCACTGAGACACATTAACCAAAGGGTCATACAGAGTTATAGCATCGGGTGGCTAATATGTGTTGTATGTAGTATTTTGGGGAAATCACTAAGCATTTATGCTTACGGTGTTCAATGTTATGTGTTTCAGGTACTAGTGACGATAGCGGGAAGGCACCAGCATGATCCGTACACACAGTCAGAGGATTTTATTTTTGATCTTGGGAAATGTTTTATTTGATGACAATTTTTGAACAAGAGATTTGAAAATGTTAAATGATATTTATGTTAATCGAAAAATGAAAAATTGTTTGAAATTTTATGTCGTTACAACATGGTTCTAGACCCTTTTTTTGCCATAATAATTTTTGTTTGCCATATTCTCAAAATTTGACTATGAAAAGGAATGTCGTAATCATAATCGAATTTTGATAATGCAATATATAGAATTTTCTTAAGTTGAACCAATCAAACATGAAATTCATATATATATTCTTCACAAAAGGTGATTAAAACCTCAATATAAGTTCTTTAGAATGATTATAAACTCAATCTAAGCTTTTTAGAATTGAAATAAAGTATAATTTCCTCTCCCTTAATTATAGCAAAACAACTTTTTCAACCCCTGCAACCTCACGAATTGAAACTTTTGTTTTCTATAATTAACATTGCTCACTTGCAATACTAATCATAATTATCATGCTCCCACTAACCTGATGATTATTAGCATAACACTTATGCTCCCACTAGCTTTGACATGTATCCAAAAAACAGCTGGACCTTTAGAAGTCAATACTTTATTGACATTCTTACCAAAGTTCAGATTTCTGATACTAGATTGCTTTGATAAGACTTTATCAAAACCATACACTTTATCTTAGATAGCTCCCAGGTGTGTCTAAACAATTTCAGAACTATGAAAAGGGATGCCATAATCATAGTCTCAATTGTTTAGACTTTTTTTCCATTTCTCATAAGTCAATGTTAGTGTGCCGATTAACCACGCACGCTCCACTAACAACTTTGAGAACTACAAATATCTTATGGTGTATGTGTTCTTATCTAGGTGAATTTGTCAAACCATAATCACAAGACTAGGTTAGTGACAAATCCTAACTCATATGGATTGAACTTGTGCAATCTTACAATCTTACCACCTAGCAGCTCAAGGGCCTGCCGTTGCTTCCTAGTAGCTATGCAAATAATTGAGAACATGTAGAACTCAAATGTATAGCCAACTTAACTGGAATGGGCATAGAAATGTCAACACGATAGGTTATAAACCTCTAGTTGTGTGCTAGTGATGAAATACAGGTTTTATTCTTGATTACTTCTTGAAACCCTTTCAGGATCTTTTAGACTCCCACTGTCTCCTTGACCTATAAGACTTTCTTGCCAAATATTCAAGAGATAGTGTGGATTCTAATCAAGAAAAACACTTAACACAATTGGCCTTAGTTGGTCTTTGTTTCATCCAAAACATCACAACTTACCAACTTCAAATGTACAAGAGTAGAAAACTTTTACTCTTACATTTTACAAGTGTTTTAAACCTTCTTTAAGATATGTCACTCAAGTTACAATCTTAGAGTATAACTCTAAGAATTGTTTTTAGAATGATGTATGAATCATCTTCTTGATTTAACCACTTCAACAATTCATAACTCCTCTTCTTTACTATTAGAATGCACTTAGAGGATGATTTGTGATAAGGTCTCAAAATCATTAAGATGATCTTAAAACATGATACTTAAGTACTCTCCCATCTTTTCAGATTTGAGAAACTTTTATCCTTCTGCCTAATTTGATTCTTCTTATTCGTTTTGTTAAACATTGAAACTTTTCCAATGTCTCAGAATTATACTTAATCTTGTAAGTATAATCATATTTACTAAACCTTAGTAAATCATGCCGAAAAGTCTTATCCATCTTTTGTGGTGAACTTTGGCTAGTGCACAAGAATGTGTACTTGATCCCTTAGTCCTTCTCTTGAGTCACTTATACATGCGAACACGGAACTAGTCTTAATTTTACAAAGTTGAAAATTCTCTTACATATGATTCCAAGTTTCGGGCCAATTGAAACTTTGGTGATGAGAATCTTTCCTTATTTGGTAAATTTAGACACTACCACAAATGATAGAATCAAATTCATATTTCCAATATTGTTATAAACATACAAACATCAAGTTTTCATGAATGCCATTGTAAGGAGATAAAAATAAAGTAAAACAAACTTTTATTTTTTTTAAAGTGCGGAAAAAACTTCTCCTTACAATGCAACTTGAAATGCAAACATGTTATTACATGTTTCCTAGCGATCTATCTTAACTCCTAAGAAGTAGCTCAAGAATTCAATCTTCAACCAAGCGAAAGAAATCCATCTTCGCGATCAAATTCAGCATACTCTTTCTTTAAGTTTCCTTCTCTTTGCTTGATCCTGCTAAATATCAAAATGCAACCGAGTCACATTTTGTATTAAGAATCATCAACTAGGAACTTAACAGAGTTAGATAGTGGACTTACCAGAAGCAGAGTCAAACTTTTGATTCTTCTTTCTTTCAGGTAGCTTGGGCAGCTTCACTTCCAATGCCCCCTTTTCTTCACACTGAGAACATATAGACTCTTTGTGAATGGTACACAGGCTATTCCAGACTTAGACTTTCTCTTTTACCTTCCGGTAAACCGGGTTGACCAAGGCTGATCCCTTTCCATTGGGAAGAGAAAGTTTTTCTGAACTTCCAATGTCACTATTGTCCATGTCCATGGAAGTTTGAGAAATAGACCGTCCATCCATATTTGCTTGACTATTACACCAAATCGTTTCAGATTCAGCAGCAATAAGCAAATAAGAAAGATCCATTAGGGTCATGTCGTGATCTGTCACATAGTAGTCTTTCTATTTTACTACATTTGAAACTGAAATACAAAGTTTGGGAAAGTTTAGAACTAAATTGATTCAATTTTTGAATATTTAATCATTAGAACACCTCTTAAAATGTTAAATATTAACATTTCAATAATGGGAATTTTCCACTTAAATTGTTATATAACAATTGATTCATAGAAATCTAAATTTCACAGAAAAATGTTTGTAACTTATCAATATTAAACTTTGACACGATATTGGCATAATTCTATTGTAGTAGTAAGTATACTAGTGTTACATTTCGATTAGAGACTCACTAGTTTGTACCATTATTGTAGGAATCGGTAGTGGTACAAGTGGAATGTAGTTCAAGGCACCATTTGCATCATCTCAATGCATTGTGAGTATTCATGACTCCCCCTATTTTCGGTTTTTATGTTTTGGGTGGAAAAGCAAGTCTGAAAAGCTATTTATTATTCATTGTATTTAAATTGAATTATATCAAACTATATTGCTATATTTTGCTTTATTTCACTATGTATGTTTATGCAATTTGAAACATGAGGCCTTATCGTCTTAAGTCCCTTCCCTTACACTTTACTCCAACCATTAACTCTTTGAGCCAATGGTTATTATGGATAGTGCTATTAGGAATTAACAACTCCTCACTCGCCCGATTACTTGAGTGCATGATACCATATTAATCTATGGAATGATAAGCATAGATCTTGATAGGGCATTAGTCATAGGCTTGGTTGTGAACTCATTGTTTGCTCATATACATACGAAACTAGCTTAATTATAGTAACGAACTTTTATTTTTGGAAACTTATTTACTTGTCTTAGCAACGAACTTGGTTGCTCATTACAGCAATGAAACTTGTTTACTCGTTTTAGTAACGAACTTTGTTTATGTAAACTTATTACTCATTTTTGTAATATATTTCTATTTATGGAAACTTTATTACTCGCTTTGGCTAGGAACTTCTATTCATGAAAACTTAATTACTTATTTTAGCAATGAACATTTGTTTATGGAAACTGTTATCAATATTCTGATTATCATGATTTCAAACTATATTATGTTATAAACTTGTGAGTACTCACCAACTATTTTTATAGTTGACGCTCGTTTTACATGCTTTTTCAGAAATCAACTAGTAAGAGGCACACAGAGACACTTTACTTTTAGGAGCATTCGCATGTATTGTATTTCAGTTTACATTGTAATTTCTTTTAAAAATTTGTTCAAACTCGTTGTGAATTTGTAATGATTTTTAATACTATGGTTGGTGTTGTCTTTTAACCTTTGCTATGAAGCCCTTTGTACTGTCACGCCCCATATTTCCGCTTTAGCGAGGTGTGACACCTCATTCCTAGACCACTTACCACTCACATTTTCGCACACGAACGGAAGCAAGAAAAACCCGCACTTTGATTTTCGCCGAGATTTGCCTCTCTTGTCGCTTGTTTGTGTTCATTCTTCAGAATTGGTAAGTTTTCTTCCTTTAATTCTTGATAATTTCTTCAATTTTAGAGTTAGGGTTTATGCTATGATCAAATGTCGAAATTGATGCCCTAATAATGCAATTTCTTCATTGAATTTTACCTAAATATACTTAGAATCAAGTTACTACTAAACCCCAACCATGCATTGAGTCTGATTTCAGTTCCTGCCATGGCTGATTAAACTGAAAGTTACGAACTCACGTCCTGAGCTTCAAGCTCACAAAGTGAGTCCTGGATATTTCGAGTTTCTGTTTTGATAATTTTTCTAATGTTTTTTGTATCTTGTTGGTTGTTTCTTGTCTATTGGTTTTTACAGGAAATGGCTTCAAGAAGGTCAAATGAGCAGTTTCAAGGACATGTTTCTACCCGCCACCCATTGTATCAAATTCCCGTTGACATTCCCTCGAATGTGGTTACCACCTACACCGACAAGTTGGGATGGCTTCATAACAGAGAGTTTGCCATATCCCCAAGAATTGATTGGGTGCGTTTGGGAGAAGTTGGGCTAATGGAAAGAAAGGCTTCGTATTTAATGA
The DNA here is from genome assembly GCF_002870075.4 of Lactuca sativa. Taxonomy (NCBI): domain Eukaryota; kingdom Viridiplantae; phylum Streptophyta; class Magnoliopsida; order Asterales; family Asteraceae; genus Lactuca; species Lactuca sativa. Next base: position 226,656,749 of record NC_056625.2, read on the forward strand.
AGACTTTTTCTATGGATGGTTTTGCTTTCACCTGTAACGGGTGGAAGAATTTATTTGCCATTAATGAGCCGGTTTTCCAAGAGCTGTATGTGGATTTTTTCGCCTCAGTTTCATTTGAAGATACCACTATTGATCCTTCTTACACGCGGGCTTTGGTTTTTCACCATGATTGACTAGGACATTGACACGCAAGCCAAGGGATGACCTTTCTGTTGGGTATTTGGTGTCAATATATGTTGTAGTCAACATGGGTTCACACTGTAGTATACCTATTGATGATGATATGGGGCCACACGATCAACCCGAACACCAGTTGCAGCCACGAGGAAAGAGGAATGTGTGAGGGCATAGCAAGAGAGGTCAACCGGTGCATCACAATGCACCCACGGGAGGCACTACTTTTGGAAGAGATGTTTTTCGCAGTTATTTTGACCAATTGTCTTTGAGTGTCGATTGGATTGGAGGCACGATGGAAAACTTGGCCTGGCACTTCAATGTTGAGCAATCACGTCACTTAGGAAATCACTATCCAATATGTCCTATGTGGAGTGATTATCAAAACCGGGGTGGAGATGGAGTTAAAGGAAGCAGAATGCATGATGAGGAGTATGATGATTAATTTTCAACCTTTTATTTTAATTTTTGTCTAGTTTATTTTCGGTGCGTTTGATTTTATTTTTGTTTGATTTGGTTGTGTAACAAAACTTTAAGATTATTATGTTTTTTTCCACTTCCTTTGGTTGTTTATTTGCAGAAATTTGTGAGAGAAAAACATGAAATGAAAAATTAAAGATACAAGAGCATATACAAGTTTTAGCTGGGTATTTAGAGTCGAGAGTCGAGACCCACAATCTTAGATAAGTGTGGGGTTAATCGAGAGAAAAGTAATTCTAGAGAAAGGTCACGTAATATAGAGTTGGGAAGAGTCTTGATCTGTTGAGACAATGTTTGAATTGGACTTATTGAAAGAAGACTTTGCAAAACAGCATTCTGTGAAACCCAATTCTCACGACGTGAGCACTTATCTCTCACGTCGTGAGCTCGCTATCAACACTTTTTGGAATTCAATTTTAATCGACATCACGTCGTGAAAAATATACATCACATCGTGAATCGGACATTTCTACAAAATTGAAGACCTTTATTACAGATTTCTTTCATGGTTTACTATTGCCCTTATTGGGGATACCATGAAGCTGCTTATGCCTCTTTCTCTCAACTATGCAATGTGGTGTATGCTTTCCCACATTGTTCTATTATGCTTTGAAGATTTTTCTATTCCACGTTTATTGAAGATTAAAATCTCTGATTCAAATTTTTTTTGGCACATTTACATATTTCATTTGTTGAAGATCCAAGTTCCATATTAGAAGATGTCAAATTCAAGATGTTCAAGTTATCTACACGAGCAGAATTCGATCTCGCCACTACTATCTCAGGGGATTCTAGTCCTTTTTCTCCTTTTTATTGCTTTATATTATTATTTTTGCATACAATGAGGGCATTGTATATAATAAGTGTGGGGTAGAGGGTCGAAAAAGTAAACTTCTAGAAAATTTAAAAAATTTTGAAAATTTAGGTATAGATTTGAAATAATAATCTTAAAAATTTAATCTAGTATTAGTTTTAACTTAAGTTGTTAGTGTTATGTGGGATGATCCAATGAGACCTCAAATGTTTAATTGAGCCAACATATGTTATAGTATATTTGTGGCTTCCCTTTCATAGTGGAAATCATGAGATATGAAAGATAAATGTGACAACCCGATATTTCAAGTCAATGTGATGGTATAAGTCAAGTATTGTAATCTATTTTGAATTAATATATAAATACAAATAGCATCAGAAATGAAATTTTCAAAAGTCTCAAATGGGATACATAAAGTAATAGATATTGTAACTAGGTTTTCAGAAATATAAAGAACACAAAAATCTGAGTTTTAACGAAGAAGTTATGACCAATCGAAAATCCGCAGCAAAACTGGTAAAACGTTATTAAGCATAAAACGCGAAATTTCAATAAAATATTTTTTAGCCTTAAGTGCCTAAACGAATATCATAGTCATCATTAAACTGAGAACATGCATAAAAAGAATGTCCAAATCTGACTTTGTATGAGTAAGTTAGGATTTTTCTAAGTTTCGGAGTAGCAGTAGACAACTACAAACTCGAAATACAGATCGAGCGATAGTTAGCCGACACAACCTAAACAAGAATTGAAGATCTCGACAGTAGTAGCACAACGGTAAAAAGACAGACGAAAACGGACATCGGATGAAGAAGTTGTGGATTTTTAACGGATTTTTCGTGTCCTGGCCTATTAAAAATATATAATTAAAAATAAATTCAAAATTAGCCGACGAAGTCTAAACGAGAGTTGTAGAGTATATTTTCACCTACGTGTGGATATAAAGAACATAAAAAATGGAGCTCGTATGCAAAAGTTATGTATTTTAGAAGTTTGAGGCACACAAACCGAGGAGGGTTACGTGTCACACCCAAAAACCGAGAATGGCGGAATACGTTCTGGGGTGGAGGACGTCATGTACAGTATCATAACAATGCATAATAGTAAAAACAAGCAACAACATCCATTGCATTAATATAGTAATTGTAATACAAGCGTGTTTTGTACAGTTTGTTAGACACCAAAAAGTATAATCAAAATAAAAGATGAGTCTTGTATATGCTCCATCTTCTCAAAAGTTCCATCTGTACCTATCTACTAACGACCTGAGAATACAAATTATTTTGAAAACGAGTATCGGCATAAAGTTGGTGAGTTCATAAGTATTTAGTGTCATTGCTTGTATAAAAGTGTTTACAATCATGTAATATAAAAGTTGTTATCAAAGTTTTGAAAGTAGCATGAATCCCTAGAAAATCCTATATTTTCCAGACTTGAATATTTATAAGTTTGATCCTTTGAGTGTGTAAATGTTTTCCCAATGAGACTATCAGTTATAAAAATATAGCTTTAGATTTCATTCTTGTAAAGTAAATGGGAAAAATAATGTTTTATCCCAGCAGTTTTATTGCTGGCTACATAAAATAGAAATGCAGACTCCAAGTAGTGATAAGTGTACAATACACCTCGAGGAGTCTGTTTTACCTTATATTCTTAATTTATTAATTAGAGGTCCGAATGTGAACTCGTATGTAACCATGCTGATAGACAATCGAGTGGCTGATGACCCTCCAGGTCACACGTAGTGTGGTGACATTTTCTCATCCCTGGGCCTAGTCGGCTTGGACTGTAGCTAGCAGTCGGGATGTGGGAGTGTCTGTCCCGTATAGATCTATACACATAATGCCCGCTCTCCCTCCAGGAGACTCTGGTTACACGGTAAAGGTACAGTAGAGTGTCGTATAGAGGAATAGTGTGTCACATTCTATTTTAGTGTACTCTCTTGCATAGAATTTAACATGTATTAACTCATAATAGTAGTAATTATAGTGAGCATCATAGTGATAGTGGTAATGAGTAGTAACCTTAACTATACCTACTATAGTTAAATAGAATGTTGGTTGCATGCCTTTGATACACAAAGGTATTGATCTGAGTGAAGACGTTCATATCCAACACAAATATATACAATATATAACTAATAATTCAACGACAGTCGGACAGATAACAATATACCCTAAGACCACAATCAAATAAGAACAGGAAATAAGGCGAGCTATCAGTCCTAAGTCCTTCAAGTCTTACTTATATAAATATATTGGTGTAGATATAATTTGGGAACATAAGAAGTTTAAAAAGAGTTTGGAAATAGTTTTTATAGCAATTTAACACGAAAAACGAGTTTAATAAACATTTAAAGCAGTTTCGATGGCAAAGCGGTTAAAAGTATGGAAATCCTTTTTGATTGCAAGTTACAAATCACATGTGATTGATACTATAATTTGTTGGATTCAACTTGTATTCCCCCCCCCCCATAAAAGCATTTTAAAACATTTGAAAGATTAATTAAGGGGTATGAACTCACTTGCAGTGAGTGGAGTGGATGGAATGTCGGGTAGGATGCTAGGTGTCAAGTGAGGACTTGAACACACCCACGGATCATATGTAACATGTAGTGGCACATAATGGTATCTAATTAGTTATTTAATCACTAATTAAATAAGTAAATACCCTCTAATGCATGAAAACACTTTGCTTCAAGTGCAAGGAGTGCTAAGGGTCGCATCTAAGGAGTGTATGGCCTCACTATGGAGTTTACACTTCAAATGGTCACCCTATGGTGTGTTTACGGTTGAGAGACCATTTCCCCCATGAGTTTATGGTCGTAAACTCATGGGAATGGTGGGTTTGGGTGTTTAAAGGTCTCATGCATCACAAGGAAGGGTTCTAAGATCAAATCAAGGGCTTAACAAGTGATTAGGGTTCAAAAGGGTACTCCCCTGGAGTTTGCGGTCCTTGGACCACTCCTTGGGAGTTTATGGTCGTAAACCCTAGAGTTTATGTCCATAAACCCTTGGCCACATCATTCCTTTCGTGTTTTGTAGTTCTAAGCTCATTCCTACAAGTTTCTAGTCCATTAAACATGCTAGGGAAGGAGTTAGGGGCACCAAAACACCCTTTGGGGTGTTTACGGTTTTGGGAGATCCCCAAACCGTAAACACATGTTCTTGGGGTTTTTGAGGTTCATTCCATGGATTTAACAAGCACACCAAGTAACTAACTAGTTAGGGAGAGTTTACTTACTTATAGGAAGCTTGTAGAGGTGTTTTAGGACCCAAAAACACAAATATGCTCTTGGTGTTCTTGGTGATTTGAAGATCCTTTGAAGATCTATGTAAAAATCGGAAATCCATGGATGAAAAGAAGTATAAACACTAGATTAAGTGTTGTAGGAAAGAATCTAGGAAGTAAAACTTACATTTTTAGCGAATTTGGAAGAAGGTGATGATACTTGAGAGAAAAAGCTAGTGTTCTTGAGTGGGAAGTGGGAAAATGAGGACAAAGGTGTAAACTCATGCTATATGTGTGAGTTCTTGGGGAGAAGGGTGTTTACAGCCCAAACTCCCTTGTTTGGCCGTAAACACCTAGCTAAGGTGTCGAGTTGTTCGGTTTGTTACATGTCGCTAATTACGTCACTTGCTTTTTATTTAAATCATTTGACGAAAAATAAAATAAAACACCAAACGAGTTTAAATCCGGCCAAAAATGTATTGGAATGTTTTAGAATATTATTTGAAGTGTTTAACTGTGGAAATTATACAATGAAAATTCCGGGTTGTCACACTACGCCCCACGTAACTTCGGAGTACGCCTAGCGTAGCCACACGGGGCCTTGGATCAGCCAGGTCTCCCCTACGCCCCTCTACCCCCATCCCATCCGAAGTCTGGCAGACGAGGAAGGCGGCATGCATGACGTACGCCTCGCGTACGAGTGTACGCCCAGCGAAAGGGCTTTGGAGGCGTTACGCCCCGCATAACTCCGGAGTACGACCAGCGTACAAAGTCTCGCACACCCCTATAAAAAGGATGCGAGGGTGCCGGTCATTTTTGCTAATTTACCTCCTTTCTCTCCCACTTTTTCACTTCTGAGCCCCTCGAGACTACCCTGACGCCCCGGTTACGTATCCAAGTCCCGACGAAGGTCCGAAGTTCCAAAATACCCGAGAAACTCACTTCCTTCTAGCCGAAGTGTTGCCCGCGAAAAGTCTCGTTTTCTTCAAATCATCAATCTTTCCAGGTGAGTTCATACCCCCCATATTTTCACGCTTTTACTATATTTTAGGGGGGGAATACAAGTGAAACGCAAGAAAATCTTATGTTAAAATGCAAATCGTTACATACAGTTTCAAATACTTTATCTACATTTGGTGTATAAATGTCAAATACATAGAGTAATTTTTTTTACAAATGTTATACTTTACAAACAAAGTTAATCACACATTAAGGTTTACCATGCAAATGAAATACATTTTTAGAAACTATAATAGGTATAGTTTATGAGATATTCATGATATTTTACACTCTATAAACACTATAGAAAGGAAATACTTACATAAACAAGAACAATGGACTTTTCATACGTAACTCTATTTGATACAAACTTTGTGAGACATTTTACTTCACGTACTTTTACGTACGCATTTCAAGTCCGGTATTATATACCGTAATCTCTTGTAGGGAGAACGTGATAGTTGTGTATAGATCTATACGGGATTGACAATCTCGCACCTAAATTGTTAGCTACAGTTGGACCGGTAGGTCTGGGGTGACAAATGTCATATCACTCCAATGCCTGAAGAACGTTGTAACAGGCAATCTGGTCAATAGTACAGTTATAAAACTCACATGAAGTATTAAAATATTTGATCTACGAGGCTATCAAACGCCTTAGTGATTTTATATACATATATAAATCTACTTACACTATTTTAGGTATGGAAAATACTTATGCATTTCGTTTTTGGATCATTTAAAAACTACTATTCATTTATGGAAAATATTGGATTTTCTAGATACAAACACAGTCGCTTTATACAAAAAGGCATACAATTCTTATAAAAAAATGCTTATGAACTCACCAACTTAATTGTTGACACTTTTCCAAAACTACTTGTATTTCTCAGGGATTCAGTAATACAGGTAACAACTACTTTTGGTAAGGGACTCTAAGGCGTCAATTTCAAACTTATTATATCATCATAATGTAATTTCTTTTGAAACATGTAATACAATCAACAATGTAACTTTTTAAATTATATTTATGATGGTTGTGTTTGCTTTCTTTACTATCTATTCAACTGGTTTGATACTACATGAAGTCATCCGCCCTCGAACGATTCCGCCGTTCTGGTTTGGGGGTGTGACAATAATCTAATAATTTATATGGCATAATAATTTCTGCAGCCTAAACCTGAAATCTATCCAGGAGAACTTATGTAGTCATTGCACTTAGACTAATACCTCTAACCAATAAAGGTTGAAGTTAAGCTCCGTTGCTTAGACATGTAGGATTTGAGCGAAAAAAAGTGAGAAATGTAAAAAAAAAAAAAAAAAAAAAAAAAAAAAAAAAAAAAAAAAAGAGAGAGAGAGAGAGAGAGAGAGATAGAGAGAGAGAGAATTACAAAAAAGTTCTAAGAATTTTGGAGGTATCAAAGTAAGAACATCAAAAGATCAAAAACTATAAAGAATCAAAAAGTGAAGATACCAAAAATCAAACAAAAAGGTGGTAAATTCAAAGAAATCAAAGATCAAATATCAAAGAAGTGAAGAATTCAAAAGAGCTTCATTGTGGCATCTAAAGTTGTAATTTCTAGATTATGTATGCTTGGGTAGCTTAACCAAAAATACATTGACGTTAAGAAAGATGCCTAAGGATTGATTCGGAGGGTTGCAGAAATGAGTGTCATATAAACTAAGGGGTGAAGGTTCATAAGGATTGTGAATATTTAGGATTGGGAGGTTATTAGAAGTTTAGACACAAATATGCACATTGAGATCTTGGTATAATGGCTGAGTTCGAAATGGATTGTCTTATGTGATGCTAGTGATTAAAGTTTGAATTTAAAAATAGTTAGTTTTGCTTGAGGGCAAGCAAAAGATAAGTGTGGGGTATTTTATATTGCCATATTTATAAATATATTTAGACAATATTTGAATACATTTTGTTTAATATTTTGATTATCTGCATAGATAAATGGTACTTATAAGATTAAATTACATTTTACAACCAAAAGATGAAACTTTGGAGGTTAAAAGATTAAAAGATGAAGAATTCAGCAAAAAGCCGTTCTCACGATGTGAGGAGTAATGTCTCACGACGTGAACATGGAGATTCTAGAAGATAAGCACCCGAAACCAAGAATTTGTGTTTAATACGGATTAATACTGAGCTCATGACGTGAGATGCCTTTTGTCATGATGTGAGGAGGGTGATTTCGAAAATTATAAATACTCTTGATGCTTACGGATTTAGGAGGTTCGTTGGAGAGAATAGAGATTCCAGAAGTCGTTTTTTAGAAGAAAAGAAGGCAGAAACCAAGGAGGAAGAAGAACATCTACTTTATTCTTAGTTTGGTACATTACTATGTTTTTAATTATGAAGTTTACTTGTTTGATTGTTTCTATGAGGAGTTAAATCCTGCTGCTTCCGTTAGCTAGATGAAGTTGGAACTCATGGTTAAGTTATGTTAGTATGGATTTTTCTAGTTGGTTAATGGCTTATTTTTTATTGTTTATACCTAGCATGCTTAATTTGATACTAAATTGCTTTAATTCACATTCTTTGTAGTTTAGTGGCCATTAATATGCATGAATTTGATCACCTAGTAATTTAGTGACCATTAAATTATTAGAGCTAAGATCGAACCAATCTTAGATAAGTAATTAAAGTATTTGAATATGGATGTGCTGGAGAATACATATTGTGACCATAATTGTGTTTGTTAACTCAATCTTACATAGCTCCAATCCTATTTAATAATTGATTATGTGTTAAATTATGTATGACCATGCATAGCTCTACATGAATTAATTCAACATTAGTAAATTTGGACTTGAATTGCTAATAATACATTAACTGGTAACCAACGGCAATTGTCCATAATTAATAGCTAACCATTGAGGGAAAGCGGATTCGAAGTAACAGAAGTGTTTTTAATATTTGATTAAATAAGTTGTTGAGAATTTAAGTTTATCTAAACTTGCAAATTTAGATAAAAATCCATTTCACTTTTGCTTAGAATTTTAGGTTAATTTAATAGTAAGTAGGTTAAATAATTAATTATGTTCCCTGATATCGATACTCAACTTTTGTGCTATACTATTTGCAAAAGGGTACACTGCCCTGGGTCGAATAGCTAGGCTTAAGTTGCAACTTTTACTTCATTTTTTATGTCTAAAAACCCTTTAGGGTTGATTTTGAAGCTAGAGAGTAGATTGGAGCGAAGATTTGAACATTCAAGCGCTATTTGTTTTTCTGCTTTAGTTTCCTGATGTTTTTCTACTTTAAACATATATGTTGATATGTTTTCTATTAGTTACTATGCAATATTGTCTCACAAATGATTTTATACTATATATCTTTTGGTAGTAACATAATTAATTTTTGTTGTATAGATTTAAAGATTTACAATTAAGAGGGTTTCATATTATATTGATTATAAAATGATATTTAGGTAAATATGATACTTTGAAAATTTATAAAGGGTATAGATGACATTTGAAACTCAGATTTATAAGGAGGATATAATAATTAATTGATAAAATTAAGGATTTAAAATGATTATAAAAATGTTAATACGTGGAGTATAATTGATTTTTATATAAAAGTTGGTTAGGTAATTAAGTCACAGATAAATGAATTTTAAATTGAAATATAATTTCAAATAGGTAAAAATGTGATTTAACCATGTCTTAATGGGTTAAGACACCTTGATAAGTAATCCATGGATATTAAGTTTCTATATAATTGAGTATTATATGTTTGGTGAGAAAGTTAAGTTAAACACATAAAAACTTTATATCATGAATTATGATATTCATGAATTATGTGTTATTTTGACAGTCCATGGAACGAGGGTTGTTCTGGGACTTCAAATTTTGAAATAACATACACTTAATATATCTAGGTGAGTAAACTTATCATTTTCTAAATGATTTATAGATATATCAGTTAGACGAGTAACACTACTAGTTTATTGTGATTGTATGTAATGAGTTTAGTGAACCACATATAGATTTCCTTGTGGTATTGAGTAAACAGAAAGTTGAGGTCACATAATGATTTCCTTATGGTGATACTCAACGAGTTTGGTGAGCCTCATAACGAGTTCCTTGATGTCAATATCCAAAAGAGTAAGAGAATTTAATGACATTATAGAGTTGAGGTTTCAAGTTATGAGTTATAGCGTAGTAGTACCTGAGGAATATAGGTCACATAACAAATACCTTGTGATGATTGAATTGTAGCTTAATTAGCTATAATTTTAGTATTGAGACCTATTTAATGGTAGCTTGAGTAACTATAAATCCAATACCATTGTTATTAGATAAAACGGTAATTGTAAATATATTGTTGAGTTTATTAGTAGTTTGAGTAGCAGTAAACCATGTTTAGTCATGTATAGTTATAATGTTAAAGTTGTGAATTTTTTACTGATAAATGAGTCTCAAGTAACTATACACATGGTGAGTGGTGAATGTGTTATACACTTATTAGTATGTAATGTGTCGTGTGAAATGAATCTAGAAACTATAAATGGGTTAGTGTAGTATTGTTCATATAACCATTTTGTTATTGTATGTTTTTCAGTTGAATTCATTAGAAAGTAAGGAACTGTAAAAGAGACATGATGTCCGACTAGGAACATTGTAATTTATTTCTTTGATTTGTTAATTTAAAAAGTATAATTTTTGGGTGTGCCTTGCATTAAAAAAATTAGGTGTTACACCTGTTGCTCCACCCTTCATGTCAGTATGTCTCTCTCCGGCTTTTCTCCCCTCTCATCTACTTTCTCATTATGTGTGTTTTATGAAAAGCTCGTAATTCAAATTTTCAAAGACCCTAAATCTGATTTTGAAATGGATTCATATATATTTTTCAACTATCTATTTAACTGTTAATATATATTTTTATGTTTGTAATTGATTAAGAAATCTAACTTCTTAATTTATGATTAAACTGTGTATTTTTGAATTATGATTAAACTGTGATTTTAAATGAGTTCTAATTAAATTGTGATTTGGATTTTGGAATGATTTTGAATTCTAACCCACGAACTCAAATCAGACTCGGGAACCCACAAATCTGTATAATTAAATGGGTTAGATGGGTCGTGTCCGGATTTGACATATTTGGGTTATAGTTCAACAATACCAGATATATATTTATATGGGTTGTGTTCGGATAGAATTTTCTGACCTGCCAACCGGTGCACAATTGTTACCCCTAAGTTTACTATATATATATATATATATATATATATATATATATATATATATATATATATATATATATATATATATAGGTAGAGGTTCAAATGAGAACCAAAAAAGATTAAGAACTATAGGAACCACTTAATTTGGTCTATTCTTTCAAACTTATTTTGCAAGAAAATTTTCCAAACCCTCTCAAAGTCTTCCAACAACACTTTCATTTTCATCTTTTATTATATCAGATTTACACACTACATAAACTTTATCTTCTCTCTCATCTCAAACTTGAAGAGCACATAAACATTGCCACCAGTTGCCACCAGCCACCACCCCATGTTGTCGCCGCCTCCTACCGCCAGTGTACCATAGCCACCTCCGACCACCGACGAACCACCGCCATCAGATCCACAAGCTCCAGTTGGCTCCAGATTTATAATTTCAGCTTCAGATCTACAATTTTCAGCTACAGATCTACGATTTTCATCTTCAGATCTAAGATTTTCGTATTCAGATCTACGACTTTTGTCTTCAGATCTACCATTTTTGTCTTCAGATCTACCGTTTTTTCCTCTAGATTTATGAGCTCCGACAAGTGGTGATAACCACCACCTTCATCTATCACTGTCACCGCAACGGAAACACCTATCTGACAAGATCTGATGAAAATACTTCCATATCCACCGTCGATCGCCACCTGGTCTAAGAACTGGAGTCATGAAATTGTTTCAACTTCACTTTCCCTCTCTAAAACGCAAAACATCTTAGATCTGGTACGATTTCTTCAGAGCTGATACCACCGTCAACTTCGTTTCCACCATCGCTACCACCACTGATGTCGCACCACAACCTCCTACTGTCGACATCATGTTCAAATTTGGTGTGTATGGTTTATTTTTCTAGATCTGGTTTATGTTGTGCTATTTGATGCATTCATCTAAAGCTATAATAGTGGTACCCGTAGCTGATAGTAGTTCCACCACCTTAGATACGTTCCAACACCGTCACCTTCTCCGTCTCTTTCTCTCTAACCTCCAGTGAAACACATCAGGTATTTCTATTTTTTATTTTTATTTTTTATGCATTTTTATGATTTTTAGGGTTTTTTTGTTTTCCAAATAACCCTTCCCTATATATATATATATATATATATATATATATATATATATATATATATATATATATATATATATATATATATATATATATATATATATATATATATCACCATACATATTTAATAAAGCTAGCATTTATTCTTGAATCTCATGCATTTGAAACCCTATTTTTTAACTTCCTCAAACCACATTCATTTGAAACCCCCTTTTTTAACTAATACAACTCAAAAGTTTTCTTAATTATGATTTAACACTCAAAATTTTTATAACTTGTATTATGTTTAATTAGTATTTAGTGAAAAGTTTACTATTAAAATGTCAATCTATTGGAAAGACATCCATACAAATCATATACAAATTTAAGAAAGAAAACAAACTTAAAGGTTTTGTGTTTTGTTGAGGTCTTATGACCACTTTTGGAGATATGCTATTATATTACAGCATTTAATTTGTAAGTTTGTTATACTAATTCGTTTTTTTTATTTTCTTCGTTTTTGGATTATTGTAATACCGTCGTTCTATATTGTAGTTTAATCTTTAATATATTGATCATATGTTACATAAAATATTTAATTAAATATTTTAAATATATTTTTTTGTTTTGTAATTGTACCGTTTTAAAAAGATAATTAATTAACATTCATACATATGTTATATTTTCCATCTCTCTCTCTCTCTCTCTCTCTCTCTCTCTCTATATATATATATATATATATATATATATATATATATATATATATATATATATATATGTATATATATATATATATAGAGAGAGAGAGAGAGAGGTCAAAACACTTCAACCAAAATTCATTTAAATCTAATATTTCAAATACTTTTTAATAATGATTGTAAAATTTTCAACATGTGTTACTTAATTGATTGATTAATAAAAATATTAATGTTTTGAAACTCCTGACTCTTAAACTTATATTATTTAATTTGTTAGTTAACTAAAATATTTTTCCTACATAAAGATAACATGTTTATGTTTGGTTACTCATATTTGTTTTTATAATTAGAAAACAAGGTGTACATAGAATGAATGTTTTAATTTCACATAGGAATCGATATCACTAGAGAGGTATGTTGTCTTTAACCGGTGTTAGGAGATCCAAGTACCCTTTTTAATTATTTATATTAATGCTTAGTAATATCTATTTTATATTCTCATTCACCTTAATTTTTTTAGGTACAAATTAAGGAATAGAATTTTTCGGCGCACCAACATAAAGTCGAACGGACGCCTTGCAAAATATGTAATTAAAGTAAAATTACATATTTACTAATCAACTTATTTTAAAACTCTTGATGACATTTATGTATAATGATATATTTTGTATGACTTCATTCTTAATTTCAATGTTTAATATTTGAAAGTTCATATCTGAAACCTTGGATGTTTCAGTGTAATATAAATAGTGTAATACAAAGTTTATTAGTTCAATATTGTTTATTAATAGCTCATTCAAAACAACTTATTTCTTACTTTATCCGAAAAATATTATTGGACATAAGAAAAGTAGATTATATTAATGTTATACAAAAACTTATAATATACATTGGATATTATAAAAGTAAAAGTAAAGTTTATAAAGTATGGACTATATTAGATAGTATCAAAATATAAGTTGATGGATTTTTATGTTATTTGATAATTCAGTTAATGCCCAAAACATGACTAAAAACATAAATTTCAACATATTTCTATTTTTTTCCATAATTATTTTAACCACTTAAATGTATTCTTGCACAACGCGCGAGGTTACGCCTAATATATTATAAAGCTAGCATTTTTCCTTAAAACTCATGCATTTGAAACTCCCAAGGCTATTCAACTTATATTTTTACTCAAACCATATTCATTTGAAACCTCCTATTTAAATGAATATCACTCAAAAGTCTCGTAATAATGATTAACTATTCAAAAGTTTTATAACTTATATAATATGTTTAATAAGCAATTAATGGATAGTCTACTATAAAAAGGTCCAATCTCTTTTAGTTGAAACACAAATACAAATCACATACAAAATTGACAAAGAAAACAAGTTTAAAGGTTTTTGTGTTGGTTTGAAGGCTTTGGACCATTTTCAAGCCATGTTATTATGTTAAAGTCTTTAATCTGTAAGTTTGTTATATACTAATCCTTATATATATATATATATATATATATATATATATATATATATATATATATATATATATTTCTTTGTTTAAGCATTCTTTTAAGACAATCATTGTATGTTGTGGTTGAAATCTAAATGTAAATTAGATTAGATTCATATTATCAATCATATGTTATGGAATGTGATATAAATAGTATTTAATTAGATATTGTATATATGTTTGTATATTTGTGTTGCTTCAAAAAAATAATTAATTAAAAATCATAGATATGTCATATTATCCATGTAAGTCTCTTTTAAAATGCAAATTGTCTATCTTATATTTTTACTCATGCATTTGAAACTCCCAAGGTTATTCAACTTATATTTTTACTCAAACTATATTCATTTGAAACCTCTTATTTAAATGAATATCACTCAAAAGTCTTTTAATAATGATTAACTATTCAAAGGTTTTATAATTTATATAATATGTTTATAAGCAATTAATGGATAGTCTACTATAAAAAGGTCAATCTCTTTTAGTAGAAACACAAATACAAATCACATACAAAATTGACAAAGAAAACAAGTTTAAAGGTTTTTGTGTTGGTTTGAGGGCTTTGGGCCATTTTCAAGCCATGTTATTATGTTAAAGTCTTTAATCTATAAGTTTGTTATATACTAATCCTTATTTATATATATATATATATATATATATATATATATATATATATATATATATATATATATATATATATATATATATATATCTTTGTTTAAGCATTCTTTTAAGACAGTCATTTTATGTTGTAGTTGAAATTTAAATGTAAATTAGATTAGATTCATATTATCGATCATATGTTATGAAATGTGATATAAATAGTATTTAATTAGATATTGTATATATGTTTGTATATTTATGTTGCTTCAAAGAAATAATTAATTAAAAATCATGGATATGTCATATTATCCATGTAAGTCTCTTTTAAAATGCAAATTGTCTATCTTATAACTTTATATTTTACTATATGTTTAACATTTTAATTATAATAGTAAGTGTTTTTTAAAAAATTTCTTTCACTTAATAATAATAATAATAAATGGTAAATTAGAAAAACCATGGATATTTTATATTATTCATAAAAGTCTTCTTTAAATTATTAATAATAATAAGTGGTTTAAGTTAATGAACAATAATTTAAATGATAACTAGCTGGGAAACCCCGCTCCACGAGGTTCGGAACAAACAAATTTACTAAACACACACCGGTTGGATATTTTTGTTGATGTTTGGTGGGTCACGAAAGTAGGATGCTATAATGTCATTCAAATACAAACCAATCGGATAGACCGAAAACAATATAATGTCCTAATGTAAGAAATCAAAGTAAACAAATAAATTAGTATACGTTGCTACTTTTTGCATTTAACACTTTTGGCTGATATTGAATAAAGCCACCCGATGAAAAAAAAAATAAACATATTTTCTATTATTATTGTATTAACATTTTTTTGGACGCAAGTATGCATACTAAAAAGCTTACAATATTTTACCCTAATCCATCAAGAATATGTTATTTAACTAAATATAAACAAAACAAAACATTTGGGACCATTTTCCCCTATTGCCATTTTTTTTAAATTACACAAGTAGTTTACTATAATTCAGCCTGTAATATGCATGTTTTATATGTTTACAAACACGCGTTTTATATGTTTATCTCAGCTTGTAATATGCATTCTTACTCAGGTAATATTTAAAGAAGATATACGCTCTGATATCGAAGTTGTTGACACTAAAAAAACATTGTGCTTCCTTCTTCGACCTGCAATCTAAACAGTTGAACAACTGTGAATCAGTGTGTTTTAGTGACATGTCGATGGAGGAAGTTGATGGATTTGGAGGAAGATAAGCCACTTTTAATTTGCACTCTTCCAATTTACGCCCTGGTTTTTTAGTAAACTGTTTTATGAAAATCACTATATATTAAAAAAAATCTTGATTTTTATTAAATATAAAGATAAAAAAAGATCTTTTTTGGATCAAAATCAAGCATATGCATAAAAAAAAAGGAAGCATCAAACAACAAAACTGAATACATGGGGGGGGGGGGGGGGGGGGGGGGGGGGGGGGGGGGGGGGGGGTTCAATTCATTTATGTGAAGATGAATCTGATAGGTGAGATGCAAAATCATTAAAATGGGGAAAATATTTTATGTTTTTCTGTATTTTGCCTTTCTGAAATATGTAACCAGGGAAAAAATAATGAAATTTCAACTATTTAATTTTTATTTTGTCCTAGATTATATTGTTTAGAGGTCAAAAATGTAATATTAAAAATTATAGGTAAAAGACAAATAAGAAACCGGCCAAATAGTTTAAAAATCACAATAGCATAAGTGTTTACAACTTCCTAATCAACACACACTTATAATGAGAAAAAGAAAAAATAGAATAGAAACATGGCGTTACTCTCTTCTTGCCCTTTATCTTAGATCTCAATTGTTAACCATTTACACAAATAATTAGAAAAATGTTAAAGGGTAAATTGGGTATCTTTTCTTACCATTTCAGGGGATATGTCCTTAGGGGTTGCTCCTAGGCTTCAAATCATTTGGCAACAAACCAGATTACAGAATGGAATTTTGAATTCCAATTGCTTTTGATCCCACCATAATCCACATAGCACTAAGATTTGGAGAAGATAGAGTATTTCGGTTTAGATATTCATTTAAACTACCATGTCCTTGGATTTGCAATTAGAGATTCAAATAAACAAAGGGATAAAAAAAAAGTTATGAAAACTTGAGTAAGGACCAAATTTGAAAAAAAAAATCTATTTTTGAAAAGATTTGAAAAATAAAAATAAACACAGGGATAAAATAAAGTTATGAAAACCTTGAGTAAGGACCAAATTTGCAAAAAAGATTCCATTTTGGAAAAGATTCAAAGAATAAAATAAACATAAGGATCAAAAATGTTATGAAAATCTTGATTAAGGACCAAATTTGAAAAAAAGATTCTATTTTGGAAAAGATTCGAAAAATAAAAATAAACACACGGATAAAAAAAAGTTATGAAAATCTTGAGTAAGGACCAAATCTACAAAAAAGATTCTATTTTGGCAAAGATCCGAAAAATAAAAATAAACACAGGGACCAAAAATGTAATATAATCTTTTATAGCTAACTCATTTCACCTGTTGGAGATAATGCACCCAAAACGACCATTTTCATGGTAAATAGATTAAAAATACAGGGACCAGAAATGTAATTTAGATTTTTGTACTACTTACTTTGTGGTTGTCTAATGCAGCTTCAAGGCCTGCATAATCTGCAGGGTCAAGAACTGTTGTCTGCATAACTATACAACAAAAGCATTCATATGATGCAAAAGGTTGGAAACAAATAGTATAACTTTAGAAGGGCATTAAGGTCATTTGAACTGATGGGATAAAAAGTTGCAAACTTTCTCCCATTCACATTAGTCTCAGTCTTTTTTTAAATATAAATAAAAGAGAAAAAAAACATGTATCGAGAACAATACCATGATTCCCATTTTGGGAAGAAATGTCTCAATGAAAATCGTTGTTATCCTGTAGCAATCAATACATGATCCATTCATCACAAAATAATGAATATATATATATATATATATATATATATATATATATATATATATATATATATATATATATATATATATATATATATATATATATATATTGTTATCATCTCGTTACAATGTTTTTGTCATTATCATCATCATTTTTTCTTTGATAATACATAATGAGTACATAGTAACTAAACTCTAATCTTTTTTTATAAATCTTAGTCATAATATAAAAAACATTCAAAAGATTCTAAAATGTTTCCATATTTTTAATCTTTTACAAAAAGATAATAATAAAAAAAATAAAAAACAAAAATAAAAACAAAAAAAATTAAACCATATATAGTCATGAACAAAATTCTAGAAACTTAATTGTAAAAAACATGGACAACCTTTATATCGGAAGTGTAACCTTTAGTTACAAAATACATTTATCCAAACGAATTCAGAAATGTAGATACTTATGTTTGAAGAAAAAAATCAATTTGAGTTGAAATCTACTGCATTCCAATTTCAGTTTCAGGAGTTGGAAAATATTTAACTATATCAATTGGATCTAATTTTTTATTTTTTTTTAATTTAGCTAAAATGATTTCTTTATTATAGATAAGCTGAAAACACTTTGCAAGCAACTAAAGCTACAAAAACAAAAACATACCTGCAAGGGTATGGATGTAATTTTCTCAAAGGACAATATAAGGAAATGATTACAATAGAAAGAGATGTCAAACAGCTTTCCTATTCATCGCAGCGCCACTAAATTGCAAATGAAGATGTCAGTCTATACTTATATTATCAATGTCAGTCTATACTTATATTATCAATGTCAGTGTATACTTCTAATAAGATAATTTATACCCCAGTGGTCAACTTCAATTAGAATCATTATAGTGTGCATTTTTTTAAGAGTTCTTTTCTTTTTTTATTAGTAATCAGTTAACTCCAACTGATCCAGTCGTCCAATAACAAATTCCCTGCTTATAGCCTCTTGCAGATTCTTATACAGTCCAACATAAACCAAGAAGTAAGTAAAATGAAACAGAAAAATGTTTCAGTGCTTAGAACCAAACAGTATACCATGAAATATATAATAGTTAAGGTAATATAAAACCTTTTGAAGCGCATTGGTTTGACTCTATTCCACCTCTATTCTATGAAGAAGCCATACAGTTGCTTTTGGTGTGTGAATTAGTGCAAATCCATTGTTCCACAAGACTGAGAACTTTATGAAGCTAGATTACAGACGAACATTGGTACCGGAAACGGGATATGAGCTGCAACACAAAGCACGGTCATCAAAACCCAAGTTGATACTTCATTTATATATTGAATAATAATAAATAAATGTAATTATTTACATGAATAAAGGACCATGTACGTAGATATATAGGCCAATGTCAATCAATCACTTCAAGTTCACGTGCCAATTAGAAAACTGGCCAACCAGGGATCTTATATCATCTAGTGCAAAATCAATGGTACTTTTGTTATTGGAAAGAAGTACCCATCATTCTGTAATAGTGGAAAATAAAAATTTTCTCATCAAATACATGATATTTTGAGATTGTTGCACAAATTTAAACAAAATTATCAAAACATGAGATCATAGTTCACCAATACTCTCCATCTGTTGCTCGCTTACCATGCCATCTACGTACTTATTGAAGAATTCCAGTTGTTCACTTATATACTCTCCATCTGTTGCTCGATTAGCATGCCATCTACGTACTGATGGATAGGAAGACTCATTGTGTAAAAATGGTACCAAGTTAAGGCTCTAATCAAAGAATTCGACAGAAGTTGATGGCAGAAAAGGTGGAATATTTGTGGTTTTTTTGAATGATTACAGGGGAAAAAATTACCTGACTATGTAAACGATGAACATATCTCACCAGCTTCAGTTGTTAAAACCACACATATGCGAGAAATCAGAGGTGGAGGCATCGTCGATTCACTCTGGAATACAAGTATCGACCCAATTAAAACGAAAAAAAGACATCCGAAGCAGATGACAGCCGGTGGAGGTTTTGCAAAACTCCAATCGAAAGTTAAGATTGGGTTATATTTTAGAAGAATCGTAGTTATTAAGTGCATGCCTTTTTGAAGGACATGAAAGGACTTATGTAAACGCCGTATCAACATCTGTAAAAATTAGGGAATGAAATTAGGTCTAGAAATCCTAGAAATCGAGATATAGAGTTAGGTTTAGAGAATGGAAAACGCACTTGTTGCAAGAAACACAATTGATTCGCTTGGTGGAAATGGTCGCTGGAATTCGGCGATTGAAGTGGCAGGGGTCAGCATCAGAGGCTGTTAAACAAAAAAAGAAACGGTGACGGAAAAAGGCAGGAAAGTAACATACGGGTCTTGATTTAGAATAACGGAAGCAACTTAACAACTTCTGATTAGAACGACGACTCAATACAACCATAATCACAAAAAATAACACAAAGGTCGAGGGTGGATGAACGCGGTCCCAAAATTACTCAAAATATGGAGTAGCAACCCCGAGATTTGTCGCACGCTGACGTTGAAGTAAA